>NC_081369.1:43553921-43877585 GCF_030684315.1 Stegostoma tigrinum | reverse complement strand
ATCCGCAAACAGCAGGGCCCTGTGTATTAATCTGTGTGGCTTTCAGGATGCTTAAATGCACTACACTATAGGCCTGAATGGCCATCTTAAATTGGTTGTCAATATAATTCTTAGCAAATCAATATTATTGATCACATGTTATCCAACTAATTTGAGATTATCAGTTATGCTGAGCTTAAATTTAAACAAGGTTTGACAGTTGATTGTCACTCATTACTTAACTAGTGCACTCTCCACAGCAATGCTTCTATCAGGTGTTAAATACAAGGGCTTAAATGCCTTTTAGACAAAGCATAGGCATATACTTTCCTAGCAGAGATTTATTGCTATTCATACTCCACAAACTCCAGCCACACTGATTACTTGATCATTTATTTATACATCTAATTCACACAGAATTATCCCTTAATTCATATCTAACCATTACTTGTTCCCCAGATCCATTACGCTTAGCAACCCCGCTGGATCCTTCTAGATCATAACAGACTTCCTTTTATTTCTTTTTCAAGTAAATCACTAATTTGTACAATAATAAAAACAAAACAAAAAATGACCAAATATTGTATCCCCTCCATTGGACTTTTTTTAGTGAATGTAAAAGTTCCAAACTGTTTTCTCAGTATTTCTAATAAATTCTTTGTGCTTGCACCTTTCTTTGGTCATGCAATCAGACAGCTCAATTTCAATTTTAATTTTAAAATTTTCCCGTTCTCCAGCATCTATTGATTAAAATTGATATTGATCCTCTTTTTTTTGGTTCATTCATGCATTTTTTGAATGTAACTTATCCCATAGTAACTTCTTGTTGGTGTTGGATTGGTATTGCACTCTATCCCTTTTTGCTTAGAAAAGCACGATATCCACTGCCTCAAGAAGATTAACAGTTGCTGCTACTAAAATATTCTTTGTTCCACTTCTAATATTTTTAAGTTCCTAAGGCAACATTTTCTTCCCTTCTCCCTAATGGAAAATTACAAACTTGAGAGCACATCACAGAAATTTGCAGCATAAGAAGCATCACTAAGATCAATACATTTAAAATTCCCGGCATTTCCTAGTAATGGAAGTTCCAAAACACAGTCCTCCATTTTCATTTTTTTCTGCCTCAATAATTTCACCCACCTGGAGATTTTTCATAATCTTTCAACTTTAAGAACTCAAAACTGGCATCTAGCTTTGTAGGGTATCTAGCCAATTTGGTCAATAACAACAACTTAGCCAATAACAACACTATTTCACTGTGTTAATAAAATGATAATTCCAGTTATTTTACAAGGAATGAGTACTGTTCTTAAAGATTTTAGGGTGCTTTCATTCCCAACGTCCTTTTTTTATTTTCTCACTCTAATTGTTCAAAGTCAAGAAAACAACTTAACCAATCTATTCCATATTACAAAATCTCCTGACCATTCCATTACTGCACAATTGAAAGATTTTGGCATGACAAACTCATCCTTGGCCTGAAACCTCCAGTGACCAATACAGTAATCTCTCTTTGATCCATCCATCCATCTTTTTCCTTCAAATCTTCTGTTCCATGCCGAGACAGAGTCAAAGTTTATTGTTTTCTATCCAGCTTTATTGTTACTCTCACTTCGCAAATTCCAAGCGTACTGATTACTTGCTCTCAATATTGATATTCATTTTAGTTCCCTCTTGATTATCCCTTAATTAAAATACAACCATCATCTGTTCCCTAATCCCAAACAGTCTCAGGCATCCCTGCCAGAATCTACAAGGTGATAACATCAATCAGCGAGCACATGCCAACTGAGCAGCATATTCCACTCATACAGGATAACTTTACTTCCTCATATTTTTATTCTTGCAAATTGTCCTGATACTTGAAAGGCAAATGCTTCGACAAAATTTGTCTGTTTCAGTAGTATTCAAGTCCCATTTCACTAAGTGCTGATTTGAGAGTTGACCTGAGTGAACTTAACAATTATAGCTAGATTGCTCGTAAGCAATCCCAGCTTATTTCATCATGCCCTTTCACAACCAGCAGAAATGGGAGACTCTCAGCTTTTAAGTCTGACCTATATTTTCAATCCAGCTCCAGAAGTTAAAACGGCAGTGTCTAACCCTTTGCATTATCTCTGCTCCCATGTCATTTCACCATTGGTCGGGTTATTGAGTTAACCCAGCATCTTTCATTTTAAAAATTATTTTTCTTTTACTGATGCCAGCATTCAGTGTGGCTATCTCAAATGAGATTACATACCCTTTAAGTGTGGTCAGTTTTGACATTTTTAGACTGTTTTCAGTTCATTTGAAATACTCAACCAAGATTCGATTTAATTCATGAAGCTACTCAATTCTTAACCACCCTAAATGATCTTATTGGCGAGAAATGAACTGCAATTTGACATTTAAATAAAAATAAGGTTCTTAGACAATGTTTCTGGGAGAGAAAGAAAAACAAGTTCACATTTCAGTGCTTTTTAAACATTTGGAGGAAAGGTAATGTTGACTATTCTGTGAAGTTATTTCCTTTGGTCCCAATCTCAAAATGAAGAATACAAGGACTACACCTGTGAGCAAGGAGGCCTGAGTTCCAGTTTCACCTGCTCCAGAAGTGTGTAATAATGTCTCTGAGCATGTTATTTAGAAACTATGTATAAGGAATGGATACACATGGAGACTTGCAATTGCTTTGATATTTACTGTGGTCATTGTAACGGGGTCAGCTAACTGGACCTCATAGAATATGATTTTCCTGCTTGGGGCTGTTAATCTGGTCCAATCAGGGAGCCCTGGCTGACATAAGAACAGGAATGTCAGACACCTGTCACTCTGAGAGCTGGCTCTGAGGGAGCTGGATCAGTGTCAAGAACTGGCTACATGCACATAAAGGGTGACTTACTGATGGGATACAGACCTCAATGGAGTTATTTCAGTGGTGATGAGAGAAAAGCATGCTCCTGAAGAAATTCACTCACAATTGTCGTCTTGGAATTAGAGTAAGCATTTCTGGCATCATGCCTTTATTCAGGAAGCTTTACATGTTCAGTCCTGCTATTGAAGTCTGAGCCCAGTATGTGGAAAGAAAGTGTTACTTTTTCCAGCCTAATGACATTGGGGCAGATGAAAAGCAACAAGTAACTCTCCGACAGCTTGTGGACCTGCAGCTTTTTTCAATATCAGGAGCCTTACTTTCCCTGAGGTACCAGATACTAAATCTTGCATGAGATGACAGATTTAGTTTAAGGAATGTTATGACCCCAAGCCTCCTCAAATTCTGAGACCCTGTTGGTTTTACATGGCGATTCAAGAACCAAAGGAATCTGCATTGGGATTTTTGACTAGGTTAAGATGACTGACAGAGACATGTGATGTTGTTTTAACCTTTATTGAGATGTTGAGAAACTGGTACGTGGTTTTAATGATGTAATCATGCAAAAGTGTCTACTATCTGAAACCCAAGTGGTATTCATACTGGCTTTATCGTTGGAAAATGCAGCAAGCAGAGCATATGAGTTGCAGGATACACTGAGGGAAATGGACACCCTACTCCAACTGAGCTTTGGGAGCACCACTTTATGGAAAGCAGTTGCTTAGCCTCAGTCAGGACATATCCTGGATAGAGGGACTCTCGGTCAGCCCAAAGCAAAACCCCGAAATAAAGTCAAGCCTCGGCCAAACGGTTAAAATTTTCTTCAGGATCCAGATCAGCAAGCTATTGTTGCTACTGCTAGTATGTGGACTCGAAACAGCAAAAGAGTCTCACTACACCTAAATTGAATAAGAAAACTCATAGGCCAGTGTCCTGGAGAGTGCACAGCTTGGAAAATCCAACCTGGACCCTGCCTGGAATGATTGAATTTCTTAGCAACATCCAAACTAGAACCAATCAAAATAAACATTTGGTTGAATGGTCCACCCATTTTTAATGGAGGCCAATACTGGCATGGCAGTTCCAATGATCACAGGACTAGCCTTTAACAAAATTTGTTCCAGACTCCAGCCCTTAAATTTAAGAAAGACCTCAGCTAGACTGAGACGCTAAACCAGGTAACCTTTACAGATTAAGCTTTGGTTTCAGTCTCTTATGAGAAGCAACTGGTTCAGTTATGACTGCTTGTAATAAAAGTCTTGGGCCAAGCCTGATGGTGGGAAATTGGCCATCTAGATTGCCCCAACAATTTTCAATTAGAAAATGGTTGCCTGGGTATGTATTACTTAAATATCCAGAAGATTTTCAAGAAGGTCTATGGACTGTCAAAGGAGCCAAGGAATGTTGACCAGGAAGCAATTCCATGATTCTGCAAGGCCTGTCCTCTGCTATTTTTTCTACTGGCAAAAGTACAGACAGATATCAGAAGGCTGGAAAGCAAAGGATTCATCTCACTAGTACAGTTCATGGAATGGGCAGCTTCAGTTGTACTGATTATGAAGCTTGATGGGTCAGTTCGCCTTTGTGGGGTTTTTAAACAAATGACAAACCACTTTGCAGCTAGTTAAATACCCAATTCTTTGTTCAGAGCTTCATATGCAAAGCTGGCAGGAGAGCTCTCTTTCATGAAGCTGGGCATGACCTTGTACTTGTTTGTAGATGACGATCCTCAAAAGTATGCTACAACAATATCCATAAGGGTTGTGCCAGTATATAAGGCTGCCATTTGGGGTGTCGTCAGCATGTGCAATTTTTCAACGGATAATGGAAAACACCTTACAGTGTTTACCCCAGGTTGCCATATATCTAGATGATGTGCAAATTCCAGGGAAGACCATTAAGGAGCACTTTAGAGAGCATGGAATAGTCCTTAGAAGTTTGCCCCAGACAGATGAAATGTGTGTTGTAAGCATACCAAGTGACCTACATGGGCTACTGAGTTGACAAGACTGGATTACACCAGTTGGAAGATAAAGTGATGGTGATCAAAGTTGCCCCAGCTCCCACGTCAGTACCAGAGCTTAGGTCTTTCCTTGGGATGGTCAGTAATTATTGGAAGTTCATACATAACCTGGCTTGCATCGGGCACCGTTGCATCAACTCTTAAAGAAGGATCAGCCTTGGAAATGGTCGTGTAGCCAAGCCATAGCTTCCATGGAAGTTAGGAAACAGTTACCATCCTCTAAGCTGTTGGCACACTGTGATCCTAAGTGAGATCTAGTATTGACATGTGATGCCTTCACATACAGTATTGGTGTATTATTAGCTCATAGGTGGTCCAATGGACAGGAATGCCCAACAGCGTTTGCACCCAGGTTCTTGGCTAATGCAGAATGTTAAATACACCCATATAGAGCAGTAAGGTTTGGCAGTCGTGTTTGGAGTCAGGAATCCACCAATGCCTTTACAGAAGAATAAATTTATAATAATGTGGACCACATCCCTGCTAGGTCCACTTAAAGGGGACACGGCAGTACTGCCCATAACTTGAGGCTGTTTTCAGCAGTGGGCTGTAATACTAAGTGTATTTAGTAACAAGTTGGAACATTTTCCGGGAGGCCAGGTAGCAAATGCAGATGCATTGATCAGCCTCCCATTGCCAGATAGAACACCAGTGGTATAACCACTTGAAGAATCCATAATGGTATTCAATTTCCCGGACAAACTTCCAGTCATGGCTGGCAGTATCAGACTTTGATCACAGCAAGATCTGGTCCTGGCAAAACTGAAAAAGCTAGTGACCACTGGGCCAACCGAAAGGCCATCACAATCAGAATTTGAACCTTTTTGGATTGAGAGAAACAGTAGAGGATGACATATTATTATGGCCAGCAGGAATGAATGTCCTGAGAAAAGGTTGCCACCAGATGTTGGCTGAACAGCACCAGGAGACATCCAGGGGTTTCCAAAATGAAGTTGTTGGTGAGAAGTGGCCAGGATTGGGTGGGGACAAAGCTGCATGGGTGGGGCAATGCCCAGAGTGCCAACAAGCACAGAAATACCGCCAGCAACTTTCCCACTTTCATGGGAATGTCTGGGTAAAAATTGGACTTGGCTACACGTTAACCATGCAGGTCCTTTCATAGGGTCAATGTTCTTAATCATTGTGGACACCCGCTCAAAGTGGTTGGATATGCATAGAGTTCATTCACCAAACACTTGAGCGACAATAGAAAAACTGTGCATTTCTTTTGCAATACATCGACTCCCAGAAGTGCTGGTCACAGATAACGGGCTATTATTTACCAGCAGGAAATTTGAGTATTTTCTAAAGGCGAATGGTATAAGGACACCTCCATATCATCTGTCATCCAGTGGTCTGGCAAAAAGAGCAATCCAAACTTTTACGGCAGGTTTCAAAAAACAACCCACAGCTTTGCAGGATAGCAAACTGTCCCAGTTCCTATTTGATTGTAGGACCGTCCATCATGCAACTACAGGGAAAGAGCTGCTAACGAGGAGAAGCCTCCTCACCAAGTTAAATGGGATCTTTCCAGATCTGGAGGGGAAGGGTCAAGTGGCTTTAGCAATGCCAGAGCTGGGCATGAGCCTTGGCTAAGTGAGAGAGACACGTTACATCAGGGGGTGAAATTTGGTGTAGGAATGGTGAGAAACAACACAATACCAGTTTATAGACCAACAGGTTTATTTGAAAACCCAAGTTTTTGGAGCCTCCCTCCTTCTTGAAGGAGTGAAGTTTCGAAAGCTAGTGTTTACAAATAAACCTGTTGGACTCTAACCTGGCATTGTGTGATTTTGACCTTGTCCACTCCAGTTCAACATCACCACCTCCAAATCATGGTGTGGGAATGGCCCTGCATGGATGAGAGGCCTGGTCATCACAAGGTGGGGTCTAGTGACGTATACAGTTTGAGTAGGTGCGGCAATCCTGAACAAGCACGTGGACCGTATGAAAGCTGCAAACTTGCAAATGGTGCAGGAGCAAAATGTGCCCAGCTGCTTGACAGCCTTTCCAACTGTTCCAGAACCCATGGGTTCTTTCTTTACATCAAACATGGAAGATACCTTGGAATCTGAGATGGACCCGGCAGATGTCGCCACCTTGGCATCTTTGCTGCCTGAAGAGCAGAATGAATTTCTTCCATGATGCATAAGAGGTGAGCTACTGTGTGTTATACATTGCCTGTATCAGAGGCAGAACTGGAGGTCCCTGACTTGGTACTAAAATGTCTGAGGAGGAGCTACATAAAAAAAGAGAACCAGCCTAGATCCCAGACTGAGAGGAGGAGGCATGTGATGATTGTAACAACGTCAGCTAGGTAGCCCGCATAGAATATGAGTTCCCTGTTTGGGGTTGTTAATCTGGTCCAGTCAGGGCGCCCTGGCTGACACCTTGTTCACTCTGAGAGCTGGCTGTGGGGGAGACTCAGTGCCAAGGACTCTCCATGCGTAAATCAAGCTAACTTGGTGGCAGGATTCTGGCCTCTGTGGAGTTACTTTATTTACTTTATGGCCAAACTTGATCAAATAGTGCAAGTCACAAAGTCAATACACCAAAAATAATTAAACTTCAGAGTAACTTGAAGTCAGGAAGTAAGAAAAAATAGGAGAAACTGATAAATCACAATGGTTCATAAACTATCAAAAACAATTTGTTCTTTTGTTGTCTTTGATGGCAATAGTAATTTGCTTCTCCCGATCATTGATGACAAGGATGTTACTGAGTGAACATTATTTAACCATTGTTCCTGATGAGTGGCTGAAAGAGAAATGGCTATTGAAATTTTAAGTGACAAGCATTGCCTGCTCTGTCCACGTAGGAAAGGAAAATACTTCTCTGAAAATTGAGCTCAAGTCCCATTTTATAAAAGTAGTAAAGCAAGAGCTTTTATCACATTCGGTCTACAGAGAAAGTATATATATTAAAGTTAGGGCTCATGACCAGAGAGCAGCTCAGTAGGAAATCCACACAATATACCGATAATGTGCTATTAGAGCTCAGAGAGCTTTCTTTATATCTCTTAATAACCACTGGAAGAAAAAATTGTTCCGGTATTTGTGTGTAGCCAAATTATAATCGAATTTTTTCACAATGCTTTTTGATGCTTGTGTGAATATGGTAGCAGGAATTCTTCTCATGTTCTCCTGTCTTGTATCTGTAATAATAAAAATCAAAGCATATTCTTAGTAACTTTGTGGCTCACAAGTCATTGAAAGCACCAAAGCAAGAACAAATATCTCAAACCGCTGGATTCATCTGTGCCCTGTCTTCTATGTTGACAAGGACTGATCAAAGAAGAAAGAAAAACATTGGAAAGTTAGGTTCAAAGATCCGTAATATGTTGACATTTGCAGCATATGCCTCAAACTGCCCCTTCCTCTTGCATACAAATCTTTCATTGTTACTGTGATAGTGGTTGAACCATGCAAACTAAAACAAATTTTATATAAATCAAGTGAATCAAACCAGTGCAGATATAAATTGTATACCTTTCACTAATGTATAATATTGGAGGGTTGAATGTTTGGAAATACTGCAAATTTTTTGGATTTTTAGACAAACTGTCATTTCACAAATACTTTTTGAGTAAAATATTCCAGAAAATGAATCTCTCCCTGTGTTTAGTCTCCCTTCTGCTTCCTTTTCGGTTTTTATCTTAGTCTGTAGTGGAAATTTGTAGCATCACATCATATTCATATGTGGGGCTGTCTTTGAAAATGTATTGCTGAGGTTTATTTCTGATTTGTATGTTGAATTGCCTGTAGCTTTGCAATCTGTGTTTTCAAGTTAATATCAGTAAAGAAAAGTTCACAGTTATTTTTTCAAATTCATATTGAAGGTGCTTTCAACAGACTTAGAAATATTGTACTTTTTCTGAACTCATTGCTCGTTGAACACTTCTGAATAATTTTATTTGCCTTTTTTTTTGCTAATCTGATTATGTTGAAGTAAGGAAACAGATGCGATACCAAGGTTTAAGCTCAGAACTGTAGTAAATTTAGACGGTGTTGATATAGTTATTCTGTATTGTTGTAACATTTAAATCCAGTAGGGAATTCAAGAGAATCCTCATTATCCCAAGAGTGATCAGAGTATAGAATTTGCTACCCAAAGGAGTAGTTGAAACAAATAGCATAGCCACATGAAGGGAAGCTAGCTGAGCACATGAGATAGAAAGGAGTATAGGATATATGGGTATGCTTAGATGAAAGGTTGAGAAGCGAATGCTTACATGGTGATAAAAGTGCCAGCATATACCAATCAGACAGAATATCCTGCTCCTTTGCTGTAGTCTCAGTAGAATTGTACAATGACTGGAAACTTCATTGCTGTTATCTAACTCTTGAACAGACCTCTCAAATATTAATTCTGATGTCTCTCTCTCTGTACCTTCTCTGTGGCAGTATCACTGTATTCTGCAATCTGTTCTACTATCCTGATGCGCTTTGTATGGTACAATTTGCCTCTATAAAACATACAAAACAGCAATTTTCACTGTATTTCAGTACGCATGACAACAATAAATCAAATTTGAAACTCAAACTCAAGTCTTTGCCATCTCTGATCAGTTCTTATGCATGTGAACACAGTAAGGTAGTGCAATCAGATTCAGAAAGATTAGGAAAGAATTCACTGGAGGTCCCACTATGTTACCTGCTATAAAATATAGTTGGGCATTCTGTCTATCACGTACACAAATGCATTAACTAATTTGGTTGAAAGGAAACAGCAACCAAATAGCACATTTATGCACATTATAATCAGACTGAAACCGCAGAGCCAACAATACATGAAATTACACTTTTTATTGAATTTCTTCAACATTAATGGGGCTGGTTCAGTTTTTGATGACAGGACCAACTCTTACATGTTTGACCAACAGAAGCCAAAATCTTCTCTCAGCTTTAGTACTACAGCTTAAGTTTAGATTTAAATATTTTTATGTCCACTGATTGGTATGCAGAAAGCCAACATGATGATTAAATTTTAAAGGCAATTGTTGAAGAAATGAAGATAGCTTATGCACTCATCTCAGAGAAGTCTTGAATTTGCCATGATCATAGCATTGACTCAGAACAACCAAATGTTATGCTGATGGAGCAAGTATTTGTCTACATGGCAGTGCCAGCACAATCTTTGGTAGAAGTATGATGGCACTTTGCCATGCAGAACCAGGGAGAAGATTTCACTTAATGATGGTTGCATAGTTAACTTCCGATAGTTCATGAACTATCATGAGACCAGTTGCTAGCAAAACAAGAAAGTCGAGGGAAAATCATCCCTGTCCTTTCATGCATGTTGCACTTATTCTACCAGTTAGTTGGCAGAAGAGCAAAATTGGCAGAGACCTATTGGCAGATGACCAGTTATTTTAAAGAAGGAGTAGTACCTTATTACAAATCAATTTACAAGGTTGCACCTTTCTGCTCATTCTGATTAAAACTGACTGTGCTGTTCAACATCGGCAGTAATTGCCAGGAGAACAAGGACCTCTAATAGCATTTGAACATTTTAGCTCCCTTGAGTGTTTATTTTAAACCGTCCGGAGACACTATTTCTAAATGTCAGTTTGTACTGGCAAATTTGAGTTCCTCTTGCCAGGGTTTGACAGAATCTTGTTGATCCAAACGGACCAATAGTTACGTTGGAAATCCGAGTTCAAACTGTCACCATTGTTCAAAACTGCGTGGATTTTCCAAGTTCTCAGCCAGACCGCTAGGTGGAGCATTGCAAGGTTGTAGAACTTCAGTCTGGGGGACTGAAAACTGGATGGGGTTTGGCAGCAAGGGAGCACATATTAACAATCTCATCTTTAAAAGAGTATAAGCTGTATGGTGCATTTAAAGCTAATTATTCCTAAGAATTGGAATTTTATGAAATTAGGAAGTGCCATTCACAGTTGTAGAGCTTTTATGCTATAAATAAAGGAGTTGTTATTAATTTACTGTAAGTTGGACAAGGTCAGCTCATGGTTTTACCTGGTCAATGATGTATTAAAGATTGTGTAGTAAGAGGCATTAGACAGATCTGTAAAGCACAGAGGTTTTCACCTTCCACTGATGAGATCACCCATCGCACTGGCACTGACACAACTCTGTTAAATGGATGTATTGACGCAGTAATGGGATAATTAGCTCTACCTCTCTGCTGTTGCTGAAACATAACATAAGTTTCACTACAGCTATTTAAAACTGCTTTGCGTATTGAATTTTTTTTTAAACTTCATCCCTTTTTCCCAAGCTACCAATTGTTTCACCTTGTAGTTGAACACATTGAGAATGTTACTGTTTCTCCCATGTCTATGCCCGTCAACAGACCAGGATCAGTTTTGAGTTGCCATTCTATACTTTGTGTTGCCTCAGGAAGCCCTTATTTCACATTTCATTTAAAAAGGTAAAATCTGATATTTCAAATGATGAATATCTGAAATAAAAAATTCATTGTACCAGAGACCCTCAATAACCTTGTTCATAACTGAATATATTAAAAAAAACTTTAAAATTTTGGAATGACACCACGAATTAGAAATTTGTAAAAAGAATATTTACTAAAGGTGTAGACCTGTCATTTCTCTTTCAGGTTTTGATTGGCTTGGAGTGTAGTTTCAACATGATATTTGGACCAATCGTCACTAAGATAGTGAGAAATCCCACAGTGTTCAGGAAAGTAGGGCTATATAAAGGAGTTGTTGGTATTAAAAATAATGCAGTAATGTGCTTAAAAATTATTCATTTGAATTGCTTTAGACTTGAGCTGCTGTTTGGAATCCAGATAAATGCAGAAAGTGGCCTTGTGTTTGTTTTTAACATGACATCAAAATGGTCCCTAACATCAATATACTGGGTACTGAAAGTTATTGAAATAAATAATTGGTCTTTTTTTTCTCTGCATTCTAAAATGATGTTTCAACTAAAACTGCTGACACTGGAAACTCAAAAGCAAGTTGTTTTGAGTGTGATCAGCCAAGTTTTGCCCACGTTTCCTTTTGCCATGTGCATGCTGAGTCTTTATCTTTAAAACCTGTAGAGGCTACAGTTCAAATCTAATCTGGCATTAGCTGATAGGAATCACTGTCCCTGAAGGCTAATAACTGATCACAAGTGAAATGAATTTTGACCAGCTAGTTTTGTACTCAGAGACATGAGCCTAAAGCAGACTTTCGTGCACAGCTTACCATCAACAGCTGAAATGAATATACATCTGTCACTATTGTCTGTACCAGTCGAACATTGCAGTAGATCTGCCAATATATTTGCATAAACAATTTGTACCATGCCAATGTTATCCCCAGGTATTGGTAGGTCGAATAGACCTCATTAACATAGACAGTATTGTCAGTGCTAGCTTTGGAAGAGGATTTATGAGGACTGTATCATCGGGTTTGTTAACAAGTCAATATCTTACAGTGTATGACCATCACCTCTCATAATTTTTACGACTGTTACCATTCGTTTAATCTTTCTTTTTTTATTCTTGGTCTTGTGCAGTTGGTGGTGAGATTCCTCTTGACATGCGACTGGGAGGCGGGCAGCTGGTGTCAGAAGAACTCATGAACCTTGGCGAAACGTTCACGACCACAAATGACCCTTCTTTGAAGCTTTTTCAGTGTGCGGTCTGCAACCGATTCACTACGGACAACCTGGAGACACTCAGCCTACATATGAACATTGAGCGCCACCTGCCCGAGGAGGAATGGAAAGCAGTCATTGGTGACTCCTACCAGTGTAAGCTCTGCCGCTATAACACCCAGCTTAAGGCCAACTTCCAGTTGCACTGTAAGACAGATAAGCATGTGCAAAAATACCAGCTCGTAGCACACATCAAGGAAGGGGGCAAGGCCAATGAGTGGCGACTGAAATGTGTAGCGATTGGGAATCCAGTGCACTTGAAATGCAACGCATGCGACTACTACACCAACAGCATTGAAAAGCTGCGATTGCACACTGTCAACTCAAGGCATGAGGCCAGCTTGAAACTATATAAGGTAGGAAATGTCACAATGTAGACATCCACAAGTCGAACTAGACAACAATCATTAAACCGTCCTCCTGTTGTAACTAAAACAAGTAGTTGGGATTGGAGGCTCTTTCTGAGGTTGTCATTTTTACCTTTGAAATAAGGCTCCCCTGCAAAATCTCAGTACAACTGTAATGCTTAAATATGGCTTAACTTATCCAAAAATGTGAAATTTGGAATCTTTGCTATTGAGTTAATGCTTCTTGTACAGTTGGTTAACACAGCAATCTTAGGAGAAGTGGGCTTAGATGAGAAATAAATATTGCCTAAGTTAGATGTATTTAGGGTTACGAAACAAAAATTGTTTGATTTTACTGCTGTCACATCAAATGGAGCAGCAAATCTATGAGATCACCTGTATATGCAGTTGGTGGAATTGAGGGTGGTGTTGGGGGTGGGTGCCATGAAGCAGGTTTTTTCCTTTAAAATGCGTATCTATTTTACCAGGGTTAAACATGAAACTTCCTAATATTGACTCTTCGGGTAATTGCTCAATAGGTTTCAAATGACTGCCTATTTTATCTGCCCAGCTCATAGTCAGTACCAAACATAGGGTGCAGGGGTTGCCTACCATTGTAGCATCATCTGAGTTGTGTAAATGTTAACAGCAAAGTTGTTAGGTAAAAATAAGACATTACAATGAACTCATCACTTCCTTCTCCTACCTACTCCATGCTTCTTGCTCCTTCTCTTTCATTCACCTTATATTTGTTCATGGGATATCTGCTTCACTGTTGCATATTCCTAGTTGCCATTGAGAAGATAGTAGTGATGAGCCATGCATTTTCTGCCTCTCCTATTGGTTCGACAATATCAGTTCAAACCACATGCTTTACGACTCTCTTAACAAATTCCCTCACTCAATGCAGAGTTTATAAAGTTAAGTATTTTATGTTTTTTAGAACTATTTTCTAACCAAGCTGCTCACCGATGTTGTTACATACCTCTGGAATGGGTGGGACTTGAACCTGGGCCTTCTACCTCAAAGGTAGGGACACTACCACTGTGCCACAAGAGCCCTATAAAGATAAGCATAGTTCAAAGAGGTTGTTTGGTCCACCTAGCTAACATTCTTTCATAGAATTCTCTAATTTTGCTCCACACATCCAATTGTCTCTTGAATTACTTAAGCTTCTGTCTCCATGATTCCTGTATTTGACTGTTGTTTCTAAGAAGAAATGCTTCCTAGCCCCAGCTGGGAAATACTTTGTTGGCTACATTCCCATATCTACTTGCCCTGCAGTGACAGCTTAGTTTGAAATCATATTCAGAATTTAGCTTTTCGATATCCCATTTCTGTAAAACTCCTTGCTGTTTTCCGACTTGCGAGGCTAAAAAATCCAAGATTTCTAACTTTTCTCCAACTCGGTCCTTTGATATCGAAGGTCTACCCTTTGACTCTTCTCTGCACCATGTCTGGGGCTTGGGTGCTTCCATTAATGACCAGCGTGAATTCAAAAGCAACAGCCTGATCACAGCATTAGCTTCAAAATCCCAGAGCATTCATTTGTGTACCTCCAAAGTCTGCTTGACTTGTTAATTACTGCTCTGTGCTGACTGGACGTGATCATTTTTTAATCTACCAATTCATGATCTCTTTCACTCTGTTTGTGACCTTTCTTACTATTATTCATTAACATACCCACATTTATTTTTGTAATGTGTAAAACCTTGTACTTACCTTTACAGACTGTTACCTAACTTATTTCTGCCCACTTTTAACTGTTACCTTGGTGCCTCTGTGCAGTTTCTTGGTTGATAAATCAGACAGGTTCAACTCCCATCTTCACTGCAGCAATTTATTCACCTATAAACTTGACCAATATATATTGTATTTCTAATTCCAGGCTTTTATGCAGACCAATAATGGCAGCACCTGTCTGCCTTACCCAAACTCACACCCTGAAATAATTTTTATTACATCTTTGATTGTTGACCAGTCATTCCATCAGTTAGGTAATTTTGGATTCCTGCTGTGTGCAGTGTTACATTATATGCTTTGTAGTTTTATGCTTTTGAATCAAAGTAAGAGTGGCCCATAGCACCTTAGTGTGCCACAGATCTTAGAAATGTATTGTTCACTGTCATGTTCCCCTTGCTTTATGTTTTTGATACTCCCCTCCTCATCCAAATCTCTCTGTATGTTACTTGCCCTTTCCCTGACTGATGCTGGGCTTTTGTCCCTCATTTCACAATGGATTCCTGCAGCCATTGTGCAAGTTTTAAGTAATATGTGTTCAAATCCCATCATAATATTGGAGAATCTTAATTCAGTTCAAATAAAGTCTGGAAAAATAAGTTGATTCTTTTAAATGAACCTGAAATTGTCAGATATGAAAACCCATTACGTGCACTAATTGGCCAATGTTACATGGCCTGGCGTATATGCGACTTCAGTAACTCCAATGTGCTTGATTCTTAACTTCTGTCACGTATGGCCTTGCGAGGTACTATGTTTCAAACCACTGCAAGATATTGAGGGCAACAAGGGATGGGTAAAAATGCTGTCCTTGCCCAGATTGAATTTTATGACTTACACCTTCTTAGTTTGGCTGATGTGCATCAATGCACACCCTTCCTCAAACTCAGTTTTGCCTATTTAAAATAAAGAAGAACTACTTGGAGTTCTCACATTGTTACATTTGCAGTAATCAACAAGAAAATTGTGCTGCGTAACTGTCCCTTGTGCAGTGATTCCTATCTGAGGCTGTGCCCTCTTCAGAACATTCTCTTAACCACGCCCTTATTTCTCCTTTTCTGGCCCTGCCTCTTGCATCCTCTCTTTTACTTCTCTCTTTCCCTTTTTTCCCTCTCTTAGCTCACTTTCACCTTCTTGGCTTTTACTCCCTTGGTCTTTATCACTTTGAGAAAGAAACATATGGAACAAAACAAAATTATTTTCAGTGGGCAAGTAAATGTTTCTGATGTGGTTGCCTCGGATAATTTATTGGCAAGTGGTAAGAATCATCATACACTGTAGTTGAACCTGTTGGCCTTTTATTGCTAAAATTGGAGATGACCTCAACACTATTCATATGCCTTAACTTTAAGTGTGTCTCTTTACATTCAAGTGCTTATGTCATTGCATTTCAAATGAGCATGCTAATATTTTTAATTCTTGAAAAAGGTCCTGTCAGCTTGGCCTGTAGCAAAGAGTAATTTTAATCTGATGATGCCATTAATCAAGATTAATCTCTCTTGCTCAAACAAAAATGTCTAATGCTTAAACTTAGCATAAAATCTAATATGTTGTGTTCTCTATAGCTTTAATGTTCCTTGTGTGATGTTGTGATTGATGAATGGGTTTGACATATCTAGGACTGATGAATGAAATATAAAATTATAGTGCAAGCCTTTCTGGTGGGAACCCTGCAGGAGACTATTGTGTTTTTGTTTGTGCTTAGATGTTAGAGTCTTGAAATTGCAGCTTTTAGTACTTGAGAAATAAGGGTTTTAGGTTTTGGAACTTGCAGCAAAAATAACTAATGTTAAATTTATTTTTGTTCCTGGCAATATAAATATGCAGTACTATACATTTGGAGACTATTCTTCTGGCAAATGTAAGGTCAGACTTCTCAGAAATACCTCCCTCTTTGAGGTCTGGGACAGCTTGTTGCCCAAAAGGAGCTGAGTCCCACTTTAAATCCCAAAGGTTTAAATTGTTTGTTTTTAACTTCTTTCAAGATCACACATGGTATGAATTAAGAGCTGGTTTCAACTCATCTGCAGAAGCAGTTGCTGTATTTCTCCTTTACAGCTCACGTTCTTCAAATGAGCCAACTAACATTCTTGACTACTCTGTGTGAATGACTGTTTTTTTGGAGAACTTTAAAGAGTTAAGAAACATGAATGGATAGATGTAAACTTGCTGCATGTTTTCATGTATGTGCCATGACTGATCTGTGATATTATTCACCATGAAAGTTAGTTCTCTTAAAAACAAGTGACTTAGAGAATATGAGAAAAGATGTAAAAGGCTTCAGCATAAGTAGTTATCAGTCTTGGGTGCAATCTTCTGCTCCTGGATGTGGTGAGCTCGGAGGCAGATAGGGTAGGTGGGGTGGTGGTAAAGCCAAACTCTACCCGTTGCACCTCCACTAAAATATACTCAAGGGTGGGTAAATCCCCAGTCAGTTTGGCCTGCCTGACCTGACACTATTTGAGGCCCTTAAGTGTTCAATTACAGAGCCTGGTCCAAAAGACTCGTTGATGCTCAGCAATCTCTGCCAGTAGTGACAGCATCCTCTGTGGTGCTGCTGAGTGCAAGAACTTCTGTCTTCTGATTGGCCTGCCTGCACCCCTCGCTGATTATGACTTCGGTTCCTGAGGCATTAATTCCAGATCCACGTCTGCCCCTGGCCTCACCAGTGCCTGATTGTGATTAGAGTCGGCAGGCCTTTCTTTGGACAAGGCAGTGCAGGTCTCCTCCTGACTTTCCACCTTGCTGCCTCCTTAGCAGATGCTGACTCAGCCTTAGCAAGAGCTCACTCCTTATTTCTTAACTTCCCTCTAAACTCCTTACCCTCATGAACAGAAATTACTGCTGAAACAACTATTATCCATAAAGAAAGATTGCATTTTAAAACCTTCCAGTGAGGTGAATACAAAACTGTGCTTTTCTAAAATGTGAGATTGAGATTTGAAACACAGCCCAATGCCAAAACGGTGACTTTACTAAATTTTTTTAATGAATGAGGATATTTAGTGTTACCATCAGTTTCCTTTTTATATTGCTTTGAGAGGGTGTCAATATTGTGATATCATTGTATGGAAAAGTCGGTGTTGTAGGCATATTGTGATGCATTGAGTGGGAAATAAAAGAGTGCTGGGGAGCGCTGACAAACATTAAGATGTAGTTTTCAACAGCTCTTACACAGTTTTCATAATATTGGGTGTAATTTATAATTTGTAGCAACTTTCAAGTCCAAATATCATTGTTTATGGAAGTGGAGAAAGATGGCTTAACCTCCTGATTTCAGAAAACCGTTCAGGTAGGCATGCAGTAAGCCTGTACCCAGCTCAGTGTAACCTAAGACGGGATAAAGATCCAGTTAATGGTACTCGACTCAGGCAGCTGAATTGCTGTAGACAGTTGTATTGATTTTCACTGGACTTAAAGCTTCACCTTTTTCTCTAATCATTCCATAATGGCTTTAGTATGAACAATCAGGTACAAATGGCCATAAATCTACCAGCCGTATTCCACTTACCTTCCACTCAATGTCAGGCACAGACTTGTAGTTAACCCAACTTGGCAGTAGCTTTGGGACAATTTTTTTTCAGTCCAGCTTTCCTGCCAGTAAAGCTGTTCCATTTAAAGAAAAAAAGATAGAATCACAGAACAGCTGTGTTTTTGGGAACAGTTTCTGTGCACAATTTGATTGCATAATGCATCAAAGAACCACACAACTTAACTCTATCATTTAACATGCTTTAAATGTCATTCTGTAGGCCTGTTTGCTAGAATCCAGGAATGAAACATTTACTCCAGTACTGCATTAAATAATGTGATTTCATGGTTTAGGAAGAGTTATTAAAAAGTCAGAAATGTATGGCCCAATACGGTAAGTCTTCCTGTCATAATGGCACTTTTAAATATGAAACATTTTAGACTAGTTGTGGGGAAAATTCTATTTAGCTAATACCTTTCTTGACCCTACAGTCATGCTTAGGAGCCAGAAAGACATTTGGGTCAGGCACCACAGGATATCTAGTTCCCATTTTCACGTCAAATATTCTGCCCTGATTTTTGTATTTTCGTATAAAATTACTGTGCCCCCATTTAGAATGAAAATTGTCTGTGTCAACCTGTCATGTTGTAATTACACCCTCCTTGATGTGGTGCTGCAAGAAATGCATGAAGACACAAAGATTTTACTTCCAGCAAAATGCTGAGGATCTTGTAAGAACAGAAAATGCTGGAAATATTCAACAGAACTGGAAGCATCTCGAGATGGAAAAGGAATTAATGTTTCAAATTGATGACCTTTGTCAGAATCCATTGATAAACTGACCATATTTAATATGTGTTCAGGAAATAAGGTATTTTAAAATAATCAAAACTGAGTTTGAATAACTATCTCTGCTGTGGCCACAAAAGACCTCTTGAATAAACACATTTTTCAAGCTTCAAAATGAATCTGGTTAACCTGCATGGTTTAGTCACTCACATGTTGTGTTCACATCTGTAATATTCAATTTTAGTTACACATAAGCAAGTGTGCTTTGAGATGGGCATGAAGCAGATCTTCAAAGTCAGAACTGTTTATTGAACATTATGCATTATTTACAGAGCCAGGGAGATTCTTGGTAATTTCCTTGGAGTAGGTCTGTCTACCCACTAAGCATGGGACATACATGATGCCATTGACCATCTTATTGACACCTGCAGCCTCATACTACATCTGCCTGCAAGAATCCATCCTGTTGCTGAACGTTACCCTTTCTCATTATTAACATGTCAACTTTTTTTTCTGTTATTAACCTGTAACCTACTGAACCAATAATGACAAGTCTTTAGCATTGACCAATTTTCTTGGCCCCTTGGAGGATGAGCAAGATTGGCGCTGGTTGTGTGCTTCCTTCTTAACAGTCAAGGTGAACTTTGGCTCTTCCTTTTTCTATGTGGAATTCTCCATAATGGAATGCATTCTCTGGTCTCACCGGCAGACTGAAATGTTTGTCATGTTCCCACCCCATTCGGTTGACATTCAGCTAACTCTGATTGGTATTTCCCTGGTTTGGATTGTAGGGAAACACCTCCCTTTTGGCTTTTAAGTTTTTGCAAAGGTTCTGTAGAAATCATCTCCATTTCATCAGGAAAAGGGTAAGAACTGCCATGCTGGAATCAGAAATAACGCAGTGTGGAGTTGGAAGAACACAGCAAGCCAGGCAGCATCAGAGGAGCAAGAAGGCTGACATTTTGGGTTGGGACCCTTCTTCAGATAAAAGAGTCTTTCTGAAGCAGAGTCCCAATCTGAAACGTCAACTATAAGTTATCTATAAGTCAATGAAAACTGATCCAATTCGATATCATTTACTGAAGTTAATTGAAGACCAAACAGGAGAAAGATGACACATTTCCTTTGCTAAAGGCATCAATGAATGAGATGGGTTTTTACAGCAATCATTGGTAGTTTCATAGTCACCATCACTTCAGACTCCATGAGCCAGTGTGATGGGATTTGAACCAATCTACAAATGCATTAACCCAGGCCACTAGATTTCTCATTAGGTGACATTAGCAAGTTGCCTCCAGCTCCCGTCTTCCCTGCTGGAGTAGATTTCCAATTGTGCAAAATTCCTTGAGGCACCTGTTCAGGTCCTCCCAGTTGCTGCTTTGGGCTCAGACACTTCTGTCATCTCAATTAGTTCCTTACTTACTCTGGCCTGTGCCATCTCTGCAACTTCACACCGAGATCCCTGGAGTAGAGTTTGATGCTGTTCCTATTGATTCTGTGTCAGTTGTTACGACATCTCTTCTACAGGCAGGGTCGTTTTGCAGGAGGATAATGTCAAAATTTTTGGGCTTTTTGAAAGATCCTGTTGCTGCCTTGCATTTTGCCACTTCTACAGCATCCGTTTACAAGCTTAATCTGTCCAACTTTTCCTCATAACACAACCCTCCCATTCCAGGTGTTAGTCCAGTAAACTTCTGAACTGCTTCTAACTTATTTACATCATTCCCAAATAAGGTGACCAATGCAGTACACAGTACTCCAGACTTGATGTAATATGCTGAAAAGCTTAACCCCCTGAGTTAATTCCGCTTGCAATAGTGATCACATTCTATTAACTATCCTAATGATTTTCTGTACTTCCGTATTTACCTTTTGCAATTAATGCACTAAAATGACAGAACCTTCTGCACCTTAAGATCTGCAATCTGTCACCACTTTTAAAAGTAATGTACCTCATTTTTATTCTTCCTGCCAAAGTGGACAATTTCACATGTTCCCACCTTAAACTTCATTTACCAAATCTTTTGCTACTCACTAAATCTTTCTATGCCTCTTTGTAGTCTCTTTCTGTCCACTGCACAACTTAACTTTCCTACCTGTTTTTGTATCACATGCAAATTTAGCAACTGGACCTTTGGCTTCTTCATACAAGGCATGTATATAAATTGTAAAATGTGGAGGACCCAGCACCGACTCCTATGGCATACCACTCATTACATCCTTGCCAACCAGAAAATGATTGATTTATGCCTACAGTTTGCCAATCTTTCATCCATGCTAACACATCTCTATACCATGAACTTTTATTTTCCACAATAATCTTTGATACGGTACCTAATCAGATGACTGTACAGTACATTTGCTACTTCCCCTTTACCTACAACACGTTGCTTCCTCAAGAACTCCAATAATTCATTTAAATATGATTCCCCTTCCTCAAACCCATGTTGACTCTGCCTCTCTACTTTGAATCTTTGTAAATGCCCTACATAAACATCTTTAGTGATAACTTCTGACATCTTGCGTGTGATAAATGTTAAGCTAAGTGGGCTAGAGGATTTAGTGGCTGTGAAATGTATCACCTCCTGTACACAGTTATTGTGGTCATGTGGCTTGTGACATTCATTGAGTCTCCCCCAGGCTGAGGGGACTCCTGTGGAAGGCTGGAGGAGATTACTGCCTATCATCTAAGAGGGTGGAACGGCTGCTCCTATAATCTTGTCTTATGCCCGTTAATGAAGAACTCTGTGCTCCAGAAATCCTCTATCCTTTTGGGTGTTTTCCCTAATAAGGCCACGAAAGGCAGTCCAAATAGCTGGGAGACTTCAACTGCCCGGCACTCATGCATCTACATGGCCCTGGCAGAGAACTGGTCTTGTTGATGGAAGATTCTTGCTTTTGTACATTGCCTTGAAATGGGCTCAATTCTCACAGGCATTACAAACTGCATTGGTGGTGGATACAGTTTGCTCTGGTGAGCTCTTTTGGTGCCACATTTGGAACAAGAGATATTTATTGCAGTGCCCTCTTCTGCCCTTGGCTGTCCACAAGTGTACACGTTGAAGTCTCCTTGATTAATGAACTATCCTGATTCCATAAACTAGTTACATGAATTTAGTTCCGCTTTTGTTCGGTGTTTGTCTTGTTTTGTAGCTCCTGCCGGCTACCCTGATTTCATCTGAGATCCTCTTTAAACTACAGGACTTCTGCACACCCTCAAGACAATTTGATCCCTGATTAGCAATATTTCAATTGCCAGCATGTCAATATAAGTGATTCACAAATGAGCCTGTGCTCTGTTCTGGGTCTTGGGTGTGACTGTTGTACTTGCATACTCGAAGACAATGTTCTGTTTAATTTCAAAGCACTCATCAAAAGCCTTCACCACCCTGTCATATGTGGCCAGATCTTCAGCAACCCTTTGTTGTAGTAAATTGTCAGTGTAGTTTTCCAACCAAAATGAGAACCAGTTTTCTATCTGGCTTGGGTAAGAGTTCTGAGAGAAACGAAACGTTGGAATCTTTGATGTCAGTTATGTCATTGTGTGGTGTGGCCTGGACCCTCCACATTTTGAAGCAGTTCAAAGGTTTTATCTCTTAGGAGGTATTTTGCAGCATTTTTTTTTGATATTGCATAATTAGCTTTTGCCTGTTTTGCATTTCATCTTGTGCCAGTAGTCATGGTTTTCACTAGTTGCTGGACTTCACCTGTCTTGCTGTTTGATCTGGGCCCACCTGCCCTGTGTTTTACCAGTTCTGATTACAGCTCGAAGTTTCCAGCCTTCAGGTTTCACTCACTGATGTGCTGTTTTTGGCTCACGCTGTGCCTGTTTCCACTTGTCACTGAGGGCTGCTGATCTCACATACCATCACAGTTTGGCTGCATCGTGGTTCCACTTCCGCTGGGCTTTGTCCAATCACGTTTGCCGATTACCTCCTCGTGGATTTTTGGTCCTTCCCTGAGATTGTGTGGTGCAACCTTGTTTGTTCACCTCATTCTGGCTCTGCTGCTTTTCGCCCTCCTGTTTCGCCTATACTGCTGTTTTGTTTTCTTGTCTACTGTAGCTTCAGGCCACGGGTACTGCTACTGCTCACTTCTGTTTCACATTTTTGCACCAGTGGTGGGTGCTATTTCTGTTTCTTCAAAGAAGGCGGTTTCAGTTTAAGTAATAAACAAAACCCAAATAATTGCAGATGCTGGAAGTCAGAAACAAAAGAACAAAAATTGCTGGAAAAACTCAGCAGGTCTGGCAGGATCTGTGGAGCAAAAGCAGAGTTAATATTTTGGGTCTCGTGACTTTTTTCAGAGCACCGTTTTTTTTCAGAATTGTTCATTCGTGAATAATCTATGTGGAAATCTGTTATCACATTGAATAATTTGTGAGTTATTTATTATAAAATAAAAAGGTGAGGGAGGCAAATGATTGGTTGCTCATTTCTGACATTATGTGAATAGGTCTCTCAGGCTTTTCTAATAACTGTCAAAAATCTGACTAAAGCCTCAAAGCTGTAACTTGTCTGTGCTGTTTCTTATGACTAATTATTTTTGTTTTTAGAAGTATGGATTGAGGGATAAATGTTGACCAGAACAATCTCACTGTTCCTCAGATAGTGTGATAGATTCTTTTACATTCACCTGGGTCAGCAGGCAAGGGTTTGTTTAAATGTTGAAGTCTTCAGTCTATACTTAAGGACTTCATCTCATTGCAGCCTCAGTCCTAATCTGCCAATGGGAATATTAGGCATTTTGACATGGTAAATGTTAAGACAAAGAACAGTGGTTGAAGCCATGAGTTGGTGCTAAATTGGCATAAGAGCTGTACAGGGCCATGAAGTAGATAGATGGAGCCATGAATTGGGTTTGATGTGTGAAGAATGTGGGTTGAAGGACTGAGGGAGATAATGGGAACTGCAGATGCTGGAGAATCCAAGATAATAAAGTGTGAAGCTGGATGAACACAACAGGCCAAGCAGCATCTCAGGAGCACAAAAGCTAACATTTCGGGCCTAGACCCTTCATCAGAGGGCTCTGATGAAGGGTCTAGGCCCGAAACGTCAGCTTTTGTGCTCCTGAGATGCTGCTTGGCCTGCTGTGTTCATCCAGCTTCACACTTTATTATTATGAAGGACTGACGGAGCTTTTTTTTAAAAAAGGTGTAAGAATAACTTTAACCAAATGACAATGCACGAAGGCTTGCCTCGCCCTCAGACAGCCGGGAACCTTGGATCCTTAGGCCCCTCATCATGATTCCTTGAACTCCCCCACGCCCCCACAACTTTCTGAATAGAAACGCAAATCTCCTGGCAACTCTCTTCCACATCAAGTTTGCAAAGCTGAGAATTTTTGTGGGAGTGAGTGAGAGTTCAAGCATAGAATTTTCCTTTGGGAACAGGATTTGAAAATTAGTAGAGGCAATGCAAAACTTTTGGGGAGCCAGAAACTTGAGGAGTTTATTCCATCAAGAGGTGTAAATTTGGTTTTTCAGTAAATCTTATTGTTTGTTAATAATTTATTTCAGTATTGGTGTAAAATAAAAACTTACAGATTCCATCTGTTCAACTCTTCCTCGATTTTCCATTGTTTCATGTTGTGGCATTCTCCTGGTACAGATTAGTTCATGAGCAGGAAACTCTGCTTCAAGCCCAAACATGTATTCGGAAGTATGTATTCGCCTCCCTTCTCCACTGTATTTGTGTATCTGTGTGTATGTGTCTATGTATACACATGTACTTGAATGGAAGCTTCCTATAACATTGCGTATCGGAGTGCACTTCAGAGTTTGGTGCTGATGTTTTGTTCCTGAACTCACAAGCTGCTACACATTTTGATTTATAAATGATTCAGAATACTCTATGGATTCATAAACAACATTGCTGAAGGTATCAGTGTTCCAAATGCTCAACAACTTAAAGCTTCTATTTCCCCCTTTAGGGCCTTTGCTTCTTTTTACCTTCAGCTGACTATCCTATTCTGTGGATGGTGGGACAGTTTACAATCTGGGCTTCTGCAAGATCATTCACTTCCTCCCTTGCGTCTCTCCTATGGACAGAACATTCTGCAAGCACAAAGTGCTCCTCCTGGTGGCTTGCTGGGACTATTGACCTGTTGAGGGAAAAGCAAGTTTCTATAAGTATCAGTGCTCAGAACTGAACCTGTGCTTCTAATTAAGATGTCTGCGCTCTATTATTCCAAAGTCCTGCTTTTGTTTTCATTTTTAAAAGCAATCATTGTTTGGGCAACTTTAGGTTTTATCAAGCCAATATTTTAGCCAACCAAGTATACGCTGGCCGTTTTGTACAAATACAATTTAGTTTGACATCTGTAAAATTAATATTCTTGCATCTGCACACATTTCCTGACCATTTTCTTTTCTATTGATGACCTCTGTAGATTTGCAATGCTGTAATTACACTCTCCTGCCAGCAATGGCATTGCTGTACCCTGACTGCCAGATGTTGGGAATTGTATAGCCTGTCAAGTTTATATAGGTAGGGTTCCCATTATTAATAAGAGCAGAAGGCATTTATAAGAAAACATAAATATATGGATAGAATATAATTTTATAAAGAAGCACTGAGTAACACCTGTATGACCTTGTCCTATTATTCCCCACTTTATCCTGAAGCAATGGGGGTGAAATTCAGCTGGAAACCTCAACCAAAGTTGAATTTCAACCCCATTCCATCCATACCAGCGTGCACAATATCAGTTTATATTACTGTAAAATCACGTATTAAAAATATTGAGGTAAATTTCTAGGGCACAGTACTTTTTTTCCTAGTTAATGAATATTGGGAGAGACAATGTGCATAAAGGGTTGCAGTCTTTTTACAGCTTGTTGCAACACTGTGATGGTATTTCATCGTCAGCTACTTTAGTTTCTGGCTTAATATCCTGAGCCTGATACGTAGAACGATTGGTGGGGAGGGGAGGTGCTATTGTGGGTAGTTGCTGGATACTTTCAAGTTTATCTGGGCTGGTGTGGTCTGCAGTAATTGAGATTGATTGGATGTTATTTTTCCTCTTGCAAATGTAATCCATTAGTTTGGCACATGCATAATCAGTTTAGAGCTCAGTTAACTGGATGTAATCTAGTTCTTCAATGTCTGTTGTAGCAAATCTGCTCCAGATGCCAGTTACAGAGTGAGTGCAAGCATAAGTCCTATCACAGATGAAATCTCTAATGTACTCCCTCTCCCTTTTCCTGCTGTACACTGTTGCTAAAGTTGGCTTATTCTGTTCATTCTTAGTTGTAATCAATTCAATTTGAGCTGTTGAACAGTAGAGTTGCTGCATCTTAATTTGTGTAGTTTGAAACAAACAGTGAAGGCTAATAAAAAGTGAAGGCTAAGTGTTTTGGACATACACAAGGAAGGGATAGACATTTTCAAAGAGGGTTGCATCTAAGTAATTTATGCATTCTTCGGCGCAGTGAATGAAAATGGCACAAATAGTACATTTCCATAAGGTTTTTAATCTTTAAGAGATTTCTTTTAAAGTGAAAATAATTTTGGCTGAAGGAAATGTTGAAGAAATTTCTAAGATGAGGAAAACTTTTAATTTAATATATTGTTAAGTAATACCACCACCTGCTCCAACCCTTCTCCAAACATGTCCTTTCTCCATCAAACTTCTGTATAATTTGTCCGATGTTTTGCATTAGCCTAATTTTGAACGCAGATGGTGGAATTTCAAAACTTGTGAACAACGGATTAAGCAAACCATGTCATTCTGCTACTCTGCAGTGGCCACGAGTGGTACTTTCCACAAACAGCTCCTGTCATTAGCCTAAACAGGAGTTCTGCAGTTGAGCAACTTTAAGCATGAAGTCTACTCCTGACGGAATACCAGGCACACCAGCTATACATCCCAATGACTGACTGATCAGATCAAACGGCATCTTCCTTTGGTTCTTCATAATAGGCACAGTACAGACCATGCTGAACAAACCTTTTCTTGTAAACCCCAAAACTCAATAAATATAATTGGATATGATTCCATAAGTGAGTAGCACTTACCGAACAATTTCAAGTGCACTAACTGCTACATTACAAACAATCCAAAATAATAATTCAAGCTTGAAACATGGTTCATTTACATTTGCTAGAAACAATACACATTCATATGTAGGACCCATTCTTTGGAGTCAAAAGGAATGCATTCAACTCTTGTTCCTTCCTTGAATTACGTGAGAGCTTGGAGAGCGTATAGTACCCTTTGCTCTTGTGGTATTAATTAGCGTGATTGCTTGAAGTTTGACATTTTGGCATTTTGCCCTGTGGCATCATGTCTGTCTTCTCAGCAAGATAATGAAATGTTTTGTCACTGAGACTGTTTGAACATATCACATTTGAATTGAAAGGTAACACTTGATATTTGTGAATGTGTCTGTAACTTTGTGAGTCTTCCACATTATAGTATTAAAGAAATAATGCAAGAGTTAAGTACATTAATAATAGTAATGATACTCCATCCACACTGAAGAAGTACCTACTTACAGAAAGAGATTCAAGACATATTTTTCAGAAACCATGTAGAGGCCTAATAGGTGCAAGACTGGCAGGGTGCCGAATGTCTTCCCTGACCCCATAAAATTCCAATTAATTCACTAATTAATTTCAATTAGTGGGCACCTTTGGGCCTCACCCAGCAGCCTACCCACATAAACTATGCCATTAGGCAAGCTTAGCAGCTGGAGATGTGTGGATTGGTGTTTGGCAAGGTAGAGGGTGTGTCTCCTGTTGCATGTCCCTTGGCCAACTGGAACATTTGCTTTCTCATTTTAATCTCCCCTCTAGCCTCTTGAACCCCAATACCCCAACCCCACCGTCCCAGTCACCTGATTCGTCCGCTTTTGTCCCTCTTGGTGTGACCAACTGTCAGTCTGCCCTTCTCAGTTTTAGGGACAGCTTGGGACAGCAGCAGTGGCTGCCTGTCTAACTGGCTGATGGCTGTCAAAAGCAGGAGTCCCTCCAGAGAAAGGAGAGGTGGCCTTGCCTTAAAGTAATTAATGCTGCATCCAGTGTTAATTAATTATGGGGCAGCCATCAGGATTGTAGATGTATTCTGTCCCAACATTTTTTTAATCTAATGTTCTAGCCAGAATAGTGTAGATGGGAGAAGAAGGACTTTGCCAGCCTGTGAAACCCAGCCCAGTACATTTCTACATAATATATATTCTGCTGAATTTCTGGAGGGAGGGGGGCATGGGTTTTGAAAATACAGACGCAGCCAAATGAGGTGCATTGACCCCAAAACCCAGGATTAAGGAAATCAGACCAAGATTATGCTGAGAATTGGCGGCCTGCTGCTCCATGGAAAGGATGTAGTTGTGTTTGAGTGAAAAGACTGTGCACTGTAAAAAGGATGTCAGGACAGGCGGTGTTCTGTTGTGCAGCACACAGGTATAACTCATCACCAGGAATGTAATAAATGCTTTTGTTACATCAAAGGCATAAATGTGACCTGACAGACTTGTATGAGGCTCGAGGTCTACACTAAGCCTATTGATTAAATGAATAACAGACTCGGATCAGGGACTTCTCACAATCAGGAAATTTCAGATGAATTAAGTACAGTATATCAATATCAATGTTGCAGCTGTTCTCATTCAAAATGCTGAATCCAACAAGCTGCTGGCCAGAATAATACTTTGATCGTGTGGCTGTGAAAAAGAATAGCAATCGTTACTTACATATCCATCATGCGTACTTCAGAGTATTGCCCACAATGTTGTGAATCCTACAATCACACTCTAACCCTTGTGGACCACAAAGACTACATTGAAGACTATCAAAAATAAAAACTCCATGCAATAGCAGTCATTATAATGGGTCTCACACATGTGAAAGAGCATCAGTAAGTCTCCGTCAGTGCTGTGATATTCTGCTCCTTAGGGGTTTCAGTGTAAACTTTCAACCACATTCTGCCTTAACACCTTGCAGATTAGGGCCATTAGGCCATTGCTTCCCACTCTTTTGAACACAAGGTTCCCTCTGACTGACCTGACCCTGGCCTAGGCCTCACAATCAGTACATAGAATGAATACAGATTTTAAAACATTGATTTTCTTCTCCCCCCCCCCCCCCCCCCCCCCCACCCCGCCAAACATCTTGGCATCCCACTGGCCTCATTGTCAAGGCTCATGGATGAGCTTGGGGCAGGTTGAAAAATGCTGCATGCTTTATTTTAAGAAAATGTCTGGAAAGCACAGTTATGTTTCTGGTATAGTTAAATTCTAATTAAATTCTAATTGGAATAAGTTATGGGACAAACGTAAAAGGTGCCAGTGGACTGAAGTTTAGTCAGAGTTTGATTAAATGAGACCAAGTCTAAAAAAAATACAGTATGATTCTTGGTTTCAGAACTTTTTTTATGCTTTTCAAATCAAATTACTAGAAACCTATTGTAAGAATGTTTTGAATTCGTTCTGCTCCAGTCAATAAAACAGTTTAAAAAAAGTATGTTTTCACAATTGTATGTATTTTGTGAAAGAAAATGCCGCTTCTAAGCTTCTGATTCACTTCTTTCTCATAAACCTTGAGGCAGTACAATTATTTTTGCCATTGCTAAAGTTTAACATTGTTTTGAAACACCCACAGTTTTGTCAGAACATTTGCTTGTTTAACAAGTATTGGTTGGTTTGAAATAAAACTTTAAAGATACACAACTTAAGCAAACAATTGCTTTAATTAATGACAAAACACCCAAAAACACACTAAGATTATCTGTGTTCCCATTGTTGAGAATTCATGAATTGCATTTCCATTCACCTTTAAGATAAGAATTAGTTCATTTTCATTGTAGTTGGCACAGAAAGTGTATCAAGACACTTGGGAAATTTTCTGCTTCTCTAACAGAAGGGAAGGAGCAATTGAGTTTATTGTTATAGTTCTGAATTAAATCTGAAATCTTTTTAAGCGTCTAATAATGCAAACAGAATAATCAGTTCTGAACACATGCTGCTGAAAGTTGAGGAGAGTTGGAGGTAAGACAATTGATGGAATTCTCTTTCTTTTCCATCATAACTGACACCCTGTACAGGACAGAGTTCGAGAAACCTTCCACAAAGGGACTAGCCTTCACATGTTGATCTAGGTATTGTCAGGGGGCTGTTGATAAGCAAGAAATGCCATAGATTGTCTTGTCCTCAACGACTGTCCATAGGTATGGTTTACAGTGGGGCTCCTGGCTAGTGCTCAGGAGTGCAGCAAACCTACCACAGATCATAAATCCAACCTGCAAGTGCCATTTCAATATCTTAACCCACTGTCCCATTGTGAGACGTCAAACTAGCCTTTGGTACAGTTCAAATACTCTTCTTTTCTATGTGAATAGGGCCAATGATGATTAGGTCAATTTTGAGGCAAAATCATGGGCCATTGTTCAGAATAAAAGGATAGCAATTTTACCTTGGACTGTTTTGATTTCTCATTATTTACCAGCCAGTGATGATAATTTTATTAATCACAAATTTTACTAGCAGTGACAGTCAGGTATGTTAATAAGACAATTCACTGACTGCCAGATGTTGTAATGCTGAAGGAAGTACAGCAGTGTAGCAGCAAACATATTAAAGGATATGGCGGTGGTGGCTTTGTTTTCTCTTCCCGTGGTCCTGAGTCAAGTTGCATGATTATGTGCACGTTTTACCAGTGGAAAAACGGTGATGGTACATCACAAACGCTGCTCACTGGGAAAGGTGCATTTATCCCTGTTACTGAGGCAATGTGTTCCACTGCTAAATCCACACCAGGGATGGCATTGTCATTCCCACAAGGCTGTGGGGAATGTGATGAAAAGGGCAGGAATTGGATGGGTTAGCACTGGAGAGAAATTCACCCTCTTCATACCACCTCAGAAATTGAGCTCTGGATGGGAAAGCCCATGGTCAACCTTCCTGACCTGCTGTTAGTTATGATCCTTATGTCGTCAGTTAATGACCTTTTAAGAGCATTGTGTTAGGTCTCATGGTTTGTATGTCACTATGCCTTTATGAGGTATGTTTCTAATGTGATCACAGTATATTAGCATGTGACCTGACGGTATAAAGGTCTAAGACTCCATCTTACCCACTTGAAACATAGCACACAGTTGAGATCTTAATGTTGGCTCAGACATGAAATTCCCTGTGAATTTAAAGTTTGTACATAATAGATAGCTGCAATTGATATCAGTTTGATTCTTCAGTGCATGAGTCCATGTCCAATTTCTTATTTTACGAGAGATAATGTAATCATTGCCACATCAGATAAAATACGCTACTGGAGGCAAACTGACATCAGGTCTCATCCCACTTGGGCTGTAACTATTTCAGTTCCAGGCAGTTATGTGAGCGTAAGCGCTTAACTCGCGAAACATTGCAGGCAGACTGTCGGCCTTTAGTATGAACTGTGGGAACTAGATCAGGGGAGTGCCCTCAACCCCTGCCCTCACTTCTGAACCTCCTGACTTCCTCCCTGAAACCCCCAAACCCAGAATCTCCTTTCTTAAACATACGAGGTGTCCTTGTCTCTGATCGCCCTTTTGGGGATCTGGGAGTGTGATGTTTCACAAGTAGCCATGGCTTTCATCGCAGTGCTACTGAGATGCTGACCCCAGGCTCCCAACTTCAGGTGAACTAGGCCATTGCTGTCCCAGGAAGTGATGTTCCATGAGGCCTGCTAGATCACCATTTGGGGCTTTCTCAGTGGTGGTAAGAGGGCTGTCTGGAGAGTTATGGCTCACACCCACACTTTGAAGACAAATTTGAAAAGTCTCAACCAGTTTCTATTCTAACTCATGGCAATTTCTGCCCAACTGGCAAGAAATCTGGTAATCAAAACAGAAATCCAGTTTTTCTTTCCAGTCAGTGTCCTTAATTTATGATGTTACAGTTTGTCGGTTGGCAAGGCTTTCAAATTATTTTCAGAATCATCAATTACAACTCAAGACATGATGCAAATGCAATTCAGCCTGTCTCATGTTTACATTTAGATTTGGCTAAAAATAACAGACCCTGCTGTCACTCAAGCATGGTGTTGTATATTTTTCTTCTTCATTCATTCATGGGATGCAGATGTAACTGGCTAGGCAGCATTTATTGCCCATCCCTAATTGCCCAGAGGGCGGTTAAGAGTCAACCACATTGCTGTGGGTCTGGAATCACATGTAGACCAGACCAGGCAAGGATAACAGATCTCCTTCCTTCAGTGCTATTAATGAACGAGATGAGTGTTTCTGACAATTAACAGTTGTTCCATGGCCATCATTTGACAGATTTTTGATTGAATCCAAATTCCACATCTGACATGGCCGGATTTAAACTCGTGTCCCCAGATCATTACCAGTCTCTGGATTAATACTAGTCTTGTATTGATACCACTAGGCCATTGCTTCCAACACAAGAGCCATACACATGATCCGTGTTGGATCAGGATCAGCAATAGCATGTTCCTCTGATCTGGTAACGGGGTAGTGGACAGCAGACTCAATATCAGGAAAGTAATGTGCCCAGCAAAATCTTCTAGGTGGCTTACAAAGTTATTGGGCAACGTGATAGCAAAATTTCTGGCTGTCTTAAAAATTCAGCACACTGCCTCATTGCTGCAAGTGCTCAATGCTGCCTAATATCTTGTCATGAGCTGTAAGTATCACAATCGAAGAGTTTTGATTGGAACACAATCCCCTGTTTTGCTCCTTCATCTGAATGCTATGTCACTGTACTAGGTTTTGCAGATGCCAGTGGATGAATCTGTTGGTAAATCATGAATTCATCTAGGCTGGAGAGCTGAAACTTTGCCACAAATTCAAATTCCTGATTGTAGAATCCCCAAAAAGAAATTGGTTTAGAGGATTCAGTGTTTAACGAGAAAAAGTCTTAGCTTCATAATATTATCAACAACTCCTCAAGTTACCAATAAAAGTAACTATTATTGTTTTGTCTCTTTTTTTTGAATGAATAGACTGTAAAGTATTGATTGACTTGTATCAAAGATTAAATATGCATCTTGTTCTTTCTCAGAACCTAGTTTCTCATAAGCTGTTGATTTTCTTTGTATTTTGTTTAAAGATTATTGAGTTCTTAAAGAAATGAATTTGCTGAGAATTTTAATATGTTTAGTTCCAGTTTATTATAAAATATCATTTTCTTTTGACAACCACCCTTGCTGCATGGAAGAAAAAATTTGGCCAATTTTAAGTTGTAAACGTTGGATTTCTTAAAAAATAAACTGATGCTGAAAAAGGACAGTAATTAATAGGACAACTGCTCTGTGATTGTGCCACTATGTAAAAGTGCTAATTAAAATCTGAAAACAGTAACCAACAGTTTTATTATAAGTGCATTGTTGTAATTTTAATACAACAGAACACAGCTCTTGTATGTTTTACAAAAGTAGTGACGGTGTTCAAAGCATCTCTTCCAGTGACATCTTCGCATAAAAACAACAGTAGCCTGAGGATCAGGTCATTAACCTATAATGGGAACTTTTTTGAGAATGTACTTTAATGAGCAAGTTGATGCATTCTTCTCATAAATTAATGATTTCTGTGTCTAATTCTTATTGTCAGTATTATTTAGTCTCTTTGGAACTTGAGCTGTGAAAGAGGAGAGAGAGAGCAGCTTAGTGGTCTGTCAGTATCATTACATGTCAACATAGTTCCAGAGGTGATGTTTAGACATTATTCTGTAGCATGTACAAGGTAGAAAAAAGGCCTATTATTTTTATATATTCATTTATAGACTATCATTGGCTCCAGAAATGCCTGCATATGTTACCTAACCTGAATCACATTTGAGAAGAGATGGTGCAGTGCTATTGTGAGACGCAGCGTTTGCCATGGTACCAAATATTCCGCAAGTGTAGTGAGTTCTGCGCCTTTAGCAACCCCAGTTTATTTAGGATGTCATTTGAAGTGGGACTGAAGACTGGTTATTATCTTTTGTTTATTCTTTATTTAGATTTGACCAGATTTTTCCAGATTTTATTAAATAAACTGATCTCCAGATCAGTGTGGGGCTGGTGGAATAACATGGTGTATAGAAACAGTAAAGTATGTTCAAACAGTTAAGTGACTGCCACAAGAAAATGTTTTTATTTTCTGTTAAATGTCTGGATAGTTCCATTTTTTTGTCAGCATTTATAAGTGAGTACATGATGCATAAAGAGAGGAAACAATAAGTGTATGTCTGATGATGTCAATACAACAGCAAAACTTGAGGCCAAAATATCTTTGTTGTGATTAGAGACTTAAATTCTTGACAACATAATTTTTTTTATATACTACCTCAGAACCTCATCATGTGACTCCAGTGTGGGTGGAAAATGACTGAAGACAATGTGGCACATAGGGCACGTAATTGGCATTTGCTTGTTACAAAGTTGTAGAATGTCTTTTTATAGATATGAGAGGACTGTTTTAAAGTTTAATGCTTAGCAATCCCAACTTAAGTCTTAAGCACAGCTTAAAGAATCTGAGAAATCCAAATCTGGATATAGGATGTAGAGGTAAAATGGTATTGTTTTAACAAGTCTAAAGAGTTGGTAATGATGACTAATTCACCTTTTTATTTCAGGACAACAGAATAGAAATTTTGATTGACTTTTTTCCTGTAAAAAATAATTTGCCTTTCAACTAACAAATAATTAAGAGCAATTATCCTGGCAATCTGCTGTCTAAGAATAATGATAAAACTGGCATATCAGTTCTCTGACTTATGGCTTCACATCCCATGTCACTTAGGGTTTTGTTATTGTATTATCTGTAATGTGTGCTGTCTTCTGTATTTTGAGTGGCCACTGCATTATAATAAGGAAAATAAGTGCAGAGTCTTTTTTAAATGGAAAACTCTGCTATAGTGAAAGGGACAATGTTTAAATCAATACTGAAATCTGGGAGTTCATAAATTACTCGGGTTTCTTTGTTGGTGCTTTATGACTTCGCCAGCATTGTTGAATTAAAGTTCTGTTCTGTAACTTCATCTTTTAATTGAACATATAAATTATACTTTAGATCTCTTTCTCCAGATAAATAGAAAACACAATTCTTCCTGGCAAAATATTGGACTTAGTGCAGTTAATGTACATGAACCATAATGTGTAATAGTAACATGTTTGTTCTTATACAGGGGAAGCTCTTTGCTAAAGGGTAACCTAAAATTGTAAAGAAGTTTAAAAGACAGATGCAATGCTGCCTGTGATAGAAACAATCCTTAAATCTGAACAGCAGTAGTCTTCATGTGACATTCTAGATGTTTATCTCACCTTATTTTATTAGTGGAAGATTTTAATGTATTGGGCGTAAGATCCTATTGTTTGCTACTTATATCAAAATCCTAAGTGAGGGGATGAAAAAAATCAATCACAGCTTCACTAGTGTTAAAAAGACACTCCTTATTTTAATCACCATTACATTTAGATTAAAACAAAGGACTTTTAAGATTTAGAACTGCTTCAGAAGAATATATTGAAATAACTGTTTAACTAAATTTGAGTTTCTGAGACAAATATAAAATAACCTACAAAAATATCACAATGCCCCTTTTAAAAAAGTTCAGTAAATTAAAAAATGCCACAAGTGTACAATTTTTTAACAATAATGTTCATTTACAATATGTGGGTAATTTAATTTTATGATCCCCTAATTTGTTCACGAGTAGTTTACTTAGGTCTTGAGCCCCAAGGTAAAAGATTCATCATGGATGTTAAAAGTTAAAAACAAAATGGAAGCCTAAGTGTTCAAAATCCTGCTGATTTGATTTAATGCCAGTCCATTTGATGTCATTTGTAGGCTTTTTAAATATATTTTCCTTCTGGTGTGCTGCTTTGTGTAGTTACCATGTAAATGGGTGTTAACTATTAAAGGCATTACTGTGATGAAGGTGATTATTGAACCTTCAGCCTTCAGTCACAGAGCCTTCAAGTTCAGTAATTAATTCAATGTCTGTAAGCAAGATTTTCATATGCAGTGTGAGGTCAACCCAGTGGAATTACACAAAATGCCACTTCTTTTTCAGAAATGCCTTAAAGGGCGTGGTATTAAACTGCTGATGTTTATCAGTCCATGGGTCTTATAGTTTTGAGTAACCCACAATTTAAGAGATGAGTTTGTTTGAAAATTTAAAAGTGTATTGCGTCTCGGTTTAACTGTTATGTCATTACATTATTGAATGGCACATACGTTGTCACATATTTTCAAGGCTGATGTTAAGGTTCCATTGGCATGAGATTTAACAGGGTGACCTTTAAAAACTGAAAGTGCAAGGGAAGTAATGGAAGAGAAGAGATATTCCACAGTATACATAAATCTGTTAAATAAACAAGTCCTAGGTAGTTTGGATGTTGCTGTGTTTCCTAATCCCCCTGTCTTTCCCCTTTTTTTAAATAGAAGGGTAGATCTAAAATGGTTCTTGAGTGTGAAAGCAGTAATAGTCAGTAAAATTACAATGCACAGAGGTCAGTGATTGATTTATGTATTGTCCTTAATTATTATCCACTGACCCCTCCTGGAAAGTGTGCCTGTAGACATTGGATGCACATAGGATTAAACTCTCCAATAAAATCCCCTGTATACCAATAAACTGGTGGATTAAACAAAAAAATGCAAATTGGTATTGACTTCCCAGAAGCCTTTAGAACAGCATCATATTTTAAACTAGTGCCGTCTGAAGATGGAAGAAAACTTGGGGAAATGGTAAAGCAAGACAGGGACAAAGAGGGGAGAGTCGCAATTGCAAACTCTCAGAATTTTAAGCGGAGAACAAGGAATAGTAATTCTGCAGATTTAGTTGAAGTAGTGCTTTGTAGATCAAAATCATTTTGCTGCAACAGTATACTTAAGTAACAAACTCCATTCTTTTTAGGTTGAATTCTATTTTTCTTTCCAAATTAAATTAAGTAGTTTAAACAAGCTCCATGATTTAAAAGAAAAACAATGGTTTTTCTTCCAGCTGGCAGAATAGGCAGTAGAGGAATTAAGCTTTCTGTGTGTCTCCTTTGAAATCAATTTCACTATGCAAGAAAAAGCCATTTTGTTCTGCAAAGGATGCACTCTCAACCTTTCATTATAGGGCAATGGTAGCACTTGGAGGATAGGGTTATAACACTGGTTACTTGCTGCACTTCATGTGCATAACAGCTGTATGGAATGTGATCTGCCCATTAATCTCTCAATGTGTTCCCCCAATTTTTTTCCGCAAAAGGATAACAGTGGAAAGTCGCAGATGTAAAAGAAATAGAATATCACACATGTAGCTGAGGATTGGAATGATATTTCACTTCTTGTCTCCCCTTTAACCTCTGACAGAACTATGCCTTTTGTTAGTTTATTGCAGATTCCCATTGCGTTACTTTGGAAAGATTGGGAAGGGAAGATGAAAGCAATGTTCCATCACCTTTAAAAAAGGAGGGAAATGGGGCAATATGTATTTGAAGGACCTGAAAGTATTGCCAGTAAAATATTTCTGTACTATGCATTTCCACCTTCATCCAACGTGTCGTAAATATTCCAAATATTTTCATGTTGATTAATTTATTTCCTTTTTGTTCTTCTTGGTCTGGATTTTGTGTCTTTGCAACTCTTTAGACCTTTCTTGTGTACAGTATTAATAACAATTTTTTGCCTAATTGTTGGCTGCTTTTGCTCGGCATGCCTGCAGTCTATAAATCACCGACCATTGTGTGCTCATGTTTTCTCCATTTTCGTTCCTAAGCAGCTGAAAAGTGTTTGAAGATTACATCCTTTTGTAATAAAGCTCTCCTGTGTAGAAAGATTGTCATCTGGTTTTCATTGTTGTTCTGGAAAATATCCTTCACACCTTGTTTTCTCATCAAAAAATATTCTTTTAAATATTTTTAAAATGAATACAGTACCTTTATAGGAACCGTGTGATTTGATTTAAGAGAGGAGGTCATTAAAATTGCAGGTAAACAGAAGGGGGTTTGTGAATTCCAACTCTTTTTTTAACAGACACAGATGCTTAAAAGAGGTCAGACAACTCTCACTTCAGTGGTTTCGCACGTATGCATTTTATAGAGCAGCAGGTTACTGTCCTGCAAACACTACAGTCAGATGTATAAATAATATTTACACTTCCATTGGATTAGTGGGATGCCATCCATATTGTTAGACTACTCTGGACACATTTAAAGGAGTACAGCTTTTTAAAATGTTTCATAGTCTGTTTGTTCCTCCGAAGTCAAAGGTGGTGAAATATCAGATACAGCACTCCCAGGGCCGTTCTGGCTGTAACTGGACCAGCGATCTTTCTGCTTGCATAGCTCAGTTAATTGCTGTATAAACTCATTGAGCTATCAACACCCTCCATGGTCCCTTTATTTCATTTCTGTTTGTTTCCACACCACTATATAGTCTGGCTGAAACTTGTTTCATTTCATCAAAACCTCGTAGAATAGAATGTGGTAATTTACACAAGTGAATATGCATGATTAACAGATAAATGTGACCAGTTTGTGAAAGTTATATGTCTGTCGATTAGGTTGAATGAAATATTGTTTGATCTGAAATAAATGGTCATTAACATTACATTTTCTAATGTGAAATTGGCCATGCTGTATATCTGATTATGAATATTTATCACAAAAATTGCTGTGAAAAGAGAGCAGTGAAATCAGCACCACCTCCTCTTGGTTAGTTGTGCAAGGATTTTCTGCTGTGCAAAGCCCGCTACACTGTTGTTGCTGTTTGCTGTGTTGGGGACAGAAGATGGTTCTCTGAGGGACTATCCATATTTGCACAAGTTCCAGGATACCGGTAATGCTATTTGTTAATGGGGCTGTTAATAACAGATACAGTGGTGGTCAGCTCCTTCGGGGCTGATGGTGGTGGTTCAGTAGACAGAGGGGGAGTATTATAAGAAACAGAAGGTGAAAGGGGTTTACTGTCCAGAATTTTAAATAGAGCATGAGATAAATTTTATATTTTTGGGCACTGTGTTAAAGATATCCATAGTGCACTTGAAGATGCTTAAGACACTGATTCTACAATGTGCTTAATTTGATACCTTTTAATTCTTAGCATTCACAAAAGAAGAGTTACTGCATTGTATATCTTTTCAATATACCATCCTTATGGACAGAAGGAGTCCACTTCCTAGACCGGGACAAATGCCAAAGATAATTTGTATTTTCCTTTGCGTCCCTCTTTTCCCCTCACAAACTTAAGTAAGTTAGACAAACAATAGGAGTGCATTTCAAGGTACAGAACTATTGCCCTCAGTGCAAAGTTTGGTCCGTTGTTTTGGTCCCATCAAAAGCACAGTCTCTGCTGTCCCTTGCAGTGTACAGCTGGCCTCCAATAACAAGTCAGTCTAATTATATAATGGGCAAGAACTACAAGTGTAGATGCTGCGAAAATGTAGAGAAGTGTTGGCTGTAATACTAATGCCAGGGTGAGACATGATTCAAAATGTATACTACTACCTTTTAAAATCTGTGATGTCTCTCCTTATCACCTAAAGCATCCTGCGTCCAGATATTTCTCTCCACTTCAGGCAAGGTAATGCCCAGGTTGTGAAACACAAGTTAAATGGCAAACTTCACTGTTGCATTTTGTAAAAATTTGGATTTCTTTCTTCTGTTGTAATCCTGAAACTTAATAATATAGTGTTTTTAAAAACACAAACTTTTGGAATCATAGCTGGCACAGACTGAACCATGTTCACTTTCTCTTTATACCACGCCAGAGTTGATAAATATGAAAATATCTTTGAATTCTGAAAATGTCAGTCTCTTCCTGACCAAGTGCTTAAAAGGTACTAGTGGACCTTTGAGGGTTCAATCGGATGCTTGTTAAAAGACCATTTAAAAGAAAACCACGTACCATATCAGCTCCAAGCGAGGAGTCTGCCCTATTTCTATGAAGGAAGTGTTCACAAGCCAAGGGTTTTAAGGGACTTAGGGCAGCAGAAGATTGGTCCCTATGGACAGAGAAAGTGCAGTCATAGATGAAATCCTGAAAAGCTTCAGCAACTCCACCGTCGTATACATTGTCTTCTCAAGTGTCTGTTTACTGTATTTAAATGCCTTCTTTTAAAACACTTGGATTCTAGTTTGGGTGATTAATTAATTGTTTTTCTGTACAATTTGCTGTCTGCTAATGTAAAATATACTTGGAAATGACCGAGTTCCTGTATTTGAGCCTGAGAGCTTTATAGGTAGAAAGAAATGACACTTAGCAACAAATCTTGCAGCTGATCCAGTTCCACTGGCACTTGAAATACTGACAAGAGGTTCAGCCAGTTAAGAATATTTACAATTCAATTCCATATGATGCATTTTACTGAAATATGTGCAAAAATCTGATTCCAGAAATATTGAGAATATAATTATACTATTACTCAAATGATTAGTAAATTATGTTCTTTACTTTCAGGGTAAACTTTACTGCAATCTTTATGGAGTTAAATTAACCACCTTCAAATGAGTTTATACATGATCTATGGGTTGATTTCACAGAAAACAAGAATAAAGAAATGATTTTGAAAGAATATTTCTTGCCCACGAAAGATCCTGCACATTTAATGTGGCTGCTTCCTGTCTTTTACTCTTTGATCAGGAATTTGCAATCAATATTAGTAAAGTTTTCCACGTGATTTCCAAAATAATTGTGTTTAAAGCGGCAATCTTTCTGTTTACTTACCACAAATGTTCACTGATTAGTGCTCATTCTAAATCGAGTTGGGTATATAGACTTTGTCAACAGAAAGTTGAGAGACTCACAGATGTGTGCTTTGTTGGACAATGATACAAGTATTAATGAGTGGGACGACTTGTATTTGAAAGCAATGTTCACCTTTCATTGCTGCTCCTAGCTCTGAAATCTGAGGTTGTTTCTGAGTAGCTATGTTACTGTCAGCATCTAGACTAAGGAAACCTATTATTACGGAAGTGACTAATGTTAAAGTCATTCATACCCCTTCCCCCACTTGTAATTAAATGTATAATGACTGGTCTGACTGATGAAAAGTAAGAATTGCAGTACGTAAGATAATTTACAAAATCAATATGGCACGTATGTTATATCACATTGTTAAAAGTTTAATCTATACTTTAAATTGAAATTATGGAAATGGTGGATTTCAATAAATGTCAAGACAGCAATTTGGGGAAATGATCCTTATTAAGTTGAGAGATGTCAGTGCTAGGGAATGGAGTATCTTTATATTTTTGGCATTCAGTGTCAACATCAAGCATTCTGAGTTCTGATACAGCAGAGCTAACTGTAATTTCAAACTCTGTCACAACAATGAAGTTTAACTCCATCATTAAAGAAGCCCCCCACATGCTCCCCAGTGTGACAATTTCATTCCCCATGTCAGGCATTTCTTCTGCTTTCATCAGGAGCAATAACATTTCAGTGATTGTATCTACCAGATTATAGGAAATTTTATCCAGTCGGCTGATGGGTTCAGAATATTAACAAAAACCCAGAAGAGAAAGGAAAATGTACTCTCCTCCCCCACTGCACCACAGCATCACCCTTGTTTATGAGAGTGCCATTTTGTGTGGTGAATAATCTTTGTAACCATGACAGATTCCAAAAGATAATTTAAAATTGAAGATGGCAGATTGGTTTGTCTAATGACCGGGAGATTCTGCCTTTAATTACCTGTGCACATTACACAATGCAAGTACTTACCACCTTTGAATTGTGTTTGTTCACCTTATCCATCTCTGTATCTTGGAATACCATAAAAATGACACTGCTTATTTCATGTAAAATCAAAAGTTGCTCTTGAAGCACCTTTAGCAAGCCTTCCCTTTTACTGAACTTGTGGCTCCTATCAGTGATTCTGGCAAAGTCAGTCATTCACTGCTTCCTCCATAACAATTAATTCTTTTCATTCTAGCATTGTAATCCTGACCTTAACCATTTCACGCTATATTGTAGTTGTTGCTGTTACTGTGTTCTTATCGTACGGGACAACATTTGATTCTCTTCCTCGTCCTTTGTAGGAGGCTGACCAGAATAACGAATCCACAGCTTTGTTGCTTACCCACCATCCCCTTATATAACTAAACAATATCAAACAGTCTGCTTGGGAGTAACCCATTTCACAAATGGAATGGATCAGGTGGATCAAAACGTTGCAATGGGACAGGGAGTTGCAAATATCTCCTTACGTGCTACACAGAATGCTAGAAGAGAATTGGGTTCTGGCAATAGTTGTGCATCAGAGGAGCTTGACTTTGATCATGTAAGGATTCTATCAAAGCTGTAATATGTGGAAATGTTTGGAAACACAATCTTCTGCTTTCAAAAGCCTCCTTTGGAAATGTTATTAAATTTGGGGCAATGCAGCCAATGTTTAAGAGTCTTGCCTGCTTGTCATTGCCATTTTAAATCATTAAATGTAATTAAGACATTTCTTCAGCACCGTTTCCAGCTTTTTATATACAAAATCAAACAACCTTTGCCAGTTTTGATCAGTAGGAACAGCTGTCAAACTGAATTTACTAAGACATAACAGGGGAAAAACATTAGCTGCCAATCACTGCATCGATCTCTGAACTACAGTATTCAGCGAAGCACTCTTAAAAGGAAATGAGGAAATTTTTGTCATGCCCTAAAGTATATTTAAAGGAAGAGTTATTTAAAGAGACAGTATCCCTTTTCTGGAGCCTTAATAGGTTGCACTTCAGCACTGTCACTAGTTAGATCCTTCTCTTTTATTTGTCGATTCTTGTCAAAATGATTAAGGAATTTCAAATAAATTGTGACAGAGGATGACTACTTTAGAGGAAATGAACTGTAATCTATATATTTGCCTCTGAAGAAAAGCATCATTACATTAAAAATTAAGGCCAAAATTCTCTCTTGAATGACACCCATAATTTTTGGTGTTAATTTGGGACCAAATGTGTGCACACCTTGCTTCAGGCTTTGTAAATCTCCATTTTGGGGCACTCGTTAGCATGGTTTAATGTACAATTTGTTTCCTTGATTCTCTAACGTTACTGACTTTAACCAACTCGACTGGACATGTTATGATCCCCCTCTGGGACTTGAACCCGGGCCTTCTGGCCCAGAGGTTGGGACGCTATCACTGCTCCCAAGACCCTAATTCACTAACGTTAGCACCATCTTTTAAGCATGTATAGTTGAAGGTGCACTCAGTTGTAGGAAACACACAGTCTTGCTTCCTCATCAGTGCTTTTTACAGAGACAGTCAATTCTTTGCAGGTTACTGGCTGCTGCTCAGTTAGTGGAATCGTGTGATGCAGCAGTAGTGTCACTTTCTCTGAGCTAGGAAGCCATAGTTTGAGCCCCACCATTCCCAGAGGTGTGTAACAACATCTATGAACATAGAAAATATCTACAAGGCTGAGGTGGCACATGGTGAAGGCATTGGCTGAGGCTACTTACTGGTTTCTATTCTCCTTGGATTACAGCACAAGAGGGAGAATGAGCAGAGTGACATTGACTGTGAACATGTCAGTTTGTGGGTATTGCAAGAAAATTCAGAGTTTGCAAAGGATTCTGTTTGTTCAAATCACCACCTGCAAGTTCCCTATCAAGCCACTCACCATCTTGACTTGGGAATATATCGCTATTCCTTCACTGTAACTGGGTCAAAGTCCAGAACACTCTCCCAAAAGGGCACTGTAGTTCTACCGACAGTACGTGGACAGTTCAAGAAGGCAACTCACCCCTACCTTCTCACGGGCAACAAGGGACAGGCAATAAATGTTGGCCCAGCCAGCAACGCCCCACAAGTGAAGGAAATAAAACAATGCAATCTGCCTGATTGACCATGTCCAAGCCCCTAGACTGCTATTGGAAACTGTCCTTGCTTTACTGTGCTCGAACACATTGAGTGAAGACTTCCACCTGGACTGGACTGAGGTCTGCTGACAACTGTGACAAGCTTCCTGGCTTTGTGTCTGCAGTAAACAGCAAGGCAAGACAGAAATAATATAATCCTGGCTGAGAGGGAAAATTGTACAAAGGTAATGCAAGGTAAGAATGCTGTGAGCATCTGGATAGGTTCACAGTGAGTGAGCATCATGAGAGCAAGTAGAGAGGTGGGAGATATAGCTCAGGCCAGTCCATGTGCTGGGTGCATGTCCCTGAGGGCCCAGTGTCCTTGCTGCAGTATGCCAGTGCAGACCGAGGTACAGCAGTGAAGTGCAGAAATGTTCTGTCATTGAATGAGAGATGTGTCATAAGGCTTCTTAAAGGCTGGCATATGTTGCATTCCAATATTTGTGGATGTTTGTGGCTGCCCATTAAGTGTGTCCTGAAATTTTGTGACCAGTGTCCAACATGGAGGTCCTGGGAATAAGCATTAAGTAGAAGTTGCCAGTGACCCACTCTGACTTCTACGTCAATCTTTCTCAACAACCAGCTTGTTTGGCACATTTGATAAGGTGGGAAGCTGAATATTAATAAGGTGCTTTGCAGCAGTAACAAGTTGTTTAACAAGCTCTAATCCCCTTTAATTGGCCACTCACCACTGCCTAGCAAGAAACATACCTTGCCATTTGGGAAATGCATAAAAGATACAGCAAGATGCTCCCAATGTCAAAATAGCCCTCATTGGACTTCCCATTTGATAGTGCCACTTCTGTGCCCATGTCATTCAGACCCCCATAAGGTTCTGCCTGTGGACTACACTTCTGCAGAACTTTTATTGACTATATCAGTTGACTGTATCTCTGCCAGTTCCTGCTGTTCCCCCTTCATAATATTCAAACATCAATTAAAAGCTTTCACCCAACTCCCTTCTAAACTCAATTGCCATGATAGACCATAACAAAGCTTTGAGTGACCGGTGACAATATGGCTCATGACTTGGAGCTGCAACCATTGGGAGCCATGCTGTCAGACAAAATGTCACTGAGTATATCATTGCTATACTAAATCACCACTCCCACTGCCTGAACCACACATGAGGACTCCTACAGTACACTCTGGAACCAGGTCTGCTGGAGTTTGAAGAACCTTGCCACCATAAGGATGCAGTCCCTTGCCACTTGTCATATACCACATTTGAGAATGAGGCACAGGAGGGAAGAAGGAGGCAAACAGTACAGCCCTTTTCTTGCTGCGTGGTGCTGATTGTTCTACCAAATACAGTTCCTGGTTGAAACCATTGCCAATTGCCCAATCACCAGTATTCCCACAACTTTGTTACTGAATATCCAAGCATCCTCTTGACCACAATGTTGACTAAAAGCAAATATTGCAAGCCAAATCTACCAAGCAAACCATTCAATATCCTACAAAAGGCTGAAGTGAAAACATTACTTTCTGTTTCCCTCGCACCTGTTGTCCATGATCCTTTGTGTATCTTTGTGCAATGCTGATTTTCATCAGGGGTTATTGGAGTTGACCTTGCAGGATTAGTGCCCTGGAAGACCCAATTCAAATCACAGTACTTCATTATGTGCAGCAACAGTTTGAACTGGCTCATGAGTGATAGCAAGAACAATGGTAAAGTGTCACTGGTGAAGGATGAATGCTGTTATCCTGTGAGAGAGTACAGCAGGTTTCTACTTCATAGAGCTATTGCCACTTGCCTACATGAGCACTCCACCCATTCTGACATGGTGTTGATGCACTGATTATTCAAGTATAGTTGACTCCTGAAAGCTACTTGAAACATTGGTATTTGTGATGGCAACACTGACTTCATTCAAGACAGTAAGCTGAGCTTGCATGAGTTCAGTGGGAGTTACCAATGCAGCACTCATAATTGATTGGCTTCTGTTGGTTCTACCTTGAAAGCTGAAATGTCGGCTATTAGATGCTGCTTGGAGTTGGCCACTGCATGCACACTGGGATTGATGGGAGCCGGCTCCACACAGGAACAGTAGGTGAGTAAAAGGATTTATTGAATAATGTGTGAAGTTAATGGGGCAGTTGGTGGGGTAATTGGTGGAATACATTTTGAAATGTATTCACTGACTATGCCAGTGGGAGTCCATTGGTCTTCTTGTGATATTGCTCCAAGCTTTAGAGCCAGCATGCTGAACCTGACTGTGAGTGATAACTATTCATACTGCTTTCACTGCCTCTGCCTAAAAGATATTCTTCCTCCCCATAGACAGAGAACCACCTTCCTCATGTGCTGTAACTACTCCAAGACCTCCAGTGTTGCATTGGAGAACTCTGTCTCTTGTTGGGAGACAGTCACTTGTCCTCCTACTCAGAATACTCAGAATCTCTTCCACAAACAGTTCCAGCATCTGTTGCAAAGCTATTTAAGTGGGTAAGATGGTGCAGGCTGGTTTTAAATACTGCACATTCACATAGACTCTGAGCAGTCTGTCATGATTTTACACCTACTACCCAGTCGCTCAACTTAATTCTGGCCACAGGCAGTAATTGTGTCCACAATTTGTATACTGACTGGGAACAAGCAGGGGCAGGTTAATTGTGCATCTCAATCCTCCATCCTCCCCTCAACAAAATTCACAATGTAAGAATGTTTATTGAAATGATCTTTTAAAGCATATTGCTATATTTTCCCATAAATTTAACTGAAACTTTTTGCAGGGGTTTGGAGGAAATGAATAAATATTCTGTTGATTTGAATCTGACAGTTCACAACAATAGTAATGGCAAACCTCAATGTAGACACACTGCCTTCTTTTTCAATAAAACAAATAAAAAAAGCCTGAGATTTCATTACCTGTGAAAGGATTTGATAGCTGGCTAAGGGCAAAGGTTGAACTAGCATTTTTATTGATGGAGCACTGACCAGCTAATTAGAAAAAATAATATTTACCTTTGTGTTTTCTCTCTAGTAGAAATTATTTTGAATTTTACGTTTTAGTTTTAAGCTCATTGTGTAGTGCCACACATCAAATAAACAGATGAAGTTATTTCCAAAAATCCATAAGATTAAAATGTAAATGTCTTGTTTGGAGGAACAAAAACAGCAAGGCTATTATTTTCAAGCAGTTTAATACCAAGAAAATATTGATCAATGCGATGACAAATTAGATTGTGACATTAAAACAAACATCAGGATTTGAAATGAAATGCAGCTTTGCCTCATGAGAAATGGTTCTGCTGTGTAGAAGTCTAGGTTTTTGCCCTTTGCATATCTAAAGCACCCAGGGCCTGTTTTCAGTGAACTGGCCGATCTGTTTTGATTAAAATGCAGCAATGTATTGTTGAGTTCTCGCAGTAAAAAGGTTAAAGGACATATTTGGAGTAATTATTTCTCACTGACAAGCCTTCCAATTCATAGCGATGCAATCCTTCCATGATTTAATGAAAGGTGCGCAGATAGCACCCTCCCCACATTCATTTGAGTGTTTACATGTGTGTCCGTTCATTTGTGTATGTGTGTATGCGCATATATTCTTGACTCTGTGTATGTGTGTCTGTGTGTGTGTGTGTGTGTGTGTGTGTGTGTGTGTGTGTGTGTGTGTGTCTGTCTGTCTGTCTGTCTGTGTTATATCTGCTGTTGATGGAAAAATATTGCACTTTTGATTTTTTTCCTGAAGCTCTTTGGTGTATGAATGAAATAAGTTAATGAAACAGAGGCACAATAGCCTAGGGTTTAGTAGAAGACTGTTGAGTGGCCCTCCCCAGACTTCACGTTCACTCTTAATATTGGAACAAGAGGCTTAAAGTTAATGATGAATTGCAAATCAACTGAGCTTTGTGGTGCAATTAGATGTGCTAACTAACAGCTCATCGAAGGAATTGGGCAAACTTGACATTTGACAGGTAGCATAGTTTTACCCAGGGGATGGTGCACAAGGTTTTATTTAATGAATATGGAGTAACACCAAAGCACTAGGAACTTTCTCTTTGTTTTCTCAAAAGAAAATAGTGCTTTTTATTTGTGCTTTTGTATTTGAATGTGTGATAATTGTCCAATGATGAAAAGGTGACATTGACATTTCCAAATGCTCAGCATCATAGGGTGAGAAAATATTTAATATGTTCTTTAACACATAATGTCTGCAGTGATTCTGTTGGTGCAAAAGCAGGTGATTAAGTAATAGAAAACATGTTACCAAATCCATATCAAAATGTAAAATACTGTGGATGCTGTAAATCTGAAATATAAAGCGAAAATGCAGAAAACGAACAGCACATTAGGCAGCATCTGTGTGGATAGAGAGCCAAGTTAAATGTTTTGGAACTTTTTTCTTTTGACACGGATACTGCCAAACTGCTGATTCTTTTTTCTAGCATTTTATGCCTTTATTTTACTGAAATCCATTACAGGATTTCCTTTTGTCTGAAGATACTTATCATTCTAGCCTACACTCACCAAATTCTTGACTTCTGCGGTGACATTATGCATCGTTAATGAAATTGCATTCGTTAGCAAATATTTGGTGTTATTTATGTATAAAAAGAAAAGTGAGGCTTCATTTACAGGGGTGGAAGCCATCAGTTCATCTGTACTATATAAGCCGACTAGGTTTTACCTATTTAATTGAGAATGTTCATCGTAAGTCATTTTTTGATTATTGGAGAGGTTGCATTGTCAATGCAAAGGAGCAGTAGGCAGCGTTCTCCTACCCCCCCCCCCCCACCAACAATGAGCTGTGTAATAGTTTCTGTGCTTGATAGCTTGGGTATTTAAGACAGTTTGTATAATTGGGAGAGGCTACTGGTATCCAACAATGAACTGAAGACCTCATTAGCAGAAACATGGCGTAATTTATCAAGTGTACCTAATGATCCCAGAGCACAGGTCGCTCGGAAAGTTTTATTTCAAGAATGTGCCGTAGCATCCTGCCACCTTCCTGCTTTGACTCCATGCGACCAAAGCCCTGATGCCCTAACAGATCAGTTTTTGCTGTGCTTTTACTTTGTAAAAGATTGCAGTTCAAAAATGTTGGTGTGATGAATGATTTTTATTTTTTAGATATCTTGACAAAGGATATGTTTTCCTTCCTCCTCCCACACTACATTCCCTCCCCCACCAAAGTTAATAATGAAATGCTCGGTTATGTGATTAAAGCATTCATACTTACATTAATTCTGCCAAGTGCAGAGGTGCTTTTGTAAGACTGATGAGATCCTGTGGTCCGGTTGCCTGATAGGTGCTGCAGACTGATGACCCTGCTCTGCTCTTAATGAGGATGCTCCCTCGGCCTCGTGCCTGTTTAATTGCTGCGCCAAACTGTATTTCAATACTGACTACAGATTACATTTTTCATGCACTTTATTAATAAAAAGGGTGGCTATTGCTCACAGGAAGAGGTCAGCGGTCTGGTCTACTGATCGATAAAAGGTCATAGTAAGCGAGGGATTTCAGCCTTGGCTGGAGAAAGGTTAGGGAGGGCAAAATGATGTTTACTTACATAAATAAGTCATTTTCTATTTGATAGTATAGCATTAGTAACTGATTTATGGAATATATGGACATTTCCCACTAATGGTGTCACTCTCTACAATGTTTTGTATTGTCATTCTTTACTAAAATATGCTCTACTGTACCTGATGGATTGTATTATTTATTGTTCCCTGACTAATTTAGAAATCGTTGTTCTAATATTAACATATCAACACATATTGATTTTTAATTGTAAATTAAACAGATTACCACTGCCATTAGAATACCAGAACATAATCTGGTTTACGCACCTTACATATGTATTAAGATGTTTATATAATGCAGATTTTGAGGTTTTCTGCTCATGTACATCTTTCAATTAAGGCACTCTAACATGCCCTACCATTTTTGATTTGAATGCCCAAAATTCATTTTTATGAGTTAACTCTATCTGTCCAGGATGTGTCAGAAGATGCCAGATATTAAAAATTGGATTTCCATATCCATTTAAGAATCAGCATATGCCCTTGAGAAAAGTTGTGATAATTCATCCAGTGGTTTGGTGCTGACTCGTGATCAAATGCAGAACCAAACCACATGCACTTGAAAAATCCTCAAATCTGTTTTGTGCTGTGTGAATTGGTGTCTTTCAATGCAGTAAAAGAGGCTTTAGAATTAATTCCACTGTCTTGACTTTGTAAGAGGAAGAGAATTCACCCAAAGTTCCTGCTTCTGATTGATTATTTGGTGAGCTATGGGCCTTCAGTTTGAACTTCGTTGAAATGTTCTCTGATCATTCAAGTATTTTGGATCGTGGTCTCTAATCTCATGGCATGGCCGTACAGTGGTTGTGCACTGCTTCTTCACAGCGCCAGGGACCCAGGTTCAGTTCCAGCCTCGGGTGACTGTCTGCATGGAGTTTGCACATTCTCCCTGTATCTGTGTGCGTTTCCCTCCAGGTGCTCCGGTTTCCTCCCACAGTCCCAAAATGTGCAGACTGGGTGAACTGACCACGCTAGATTGCCCCGTAGTGTCCAGGGATATGCAGGCTAGGTGAATTAGATAACAGGAAATGCAGGGTTACAGGGATAGGAGTGTACTTTGGGGGAATAGGTATAGATTCGATGGAACAAATGGCCTCTTTCTGCAATGTTGAGATACTATGATTCTGTGATTCCTCCATGAGGAATTTGCACACGATAAGAGAGAGCAGCAGCTACCTCTTAAACCATACCCCAAAAAAGCCAAGGTTGTCTTTTTAGGGGCAGATCACCAGTAGGGTAGTACTTCCTCTCCTCGGGCTGATGAGCGGAAATTAACATCTGCGTAGCATAAATGCAGACAATGACTATCTCTAACAAAGCAGAATCTAACCATCGCCTTCTGATATTCAATAGCATTACCATCAATGAATGCATTCTGGGAGTGCCAGAAACTGACCTGGATGAGCCATATAAGTACTATAGCTCCAAGAACAGGTCAGAGGTTAGGAACCCTGCAGCAAGTAACTCACCTCCAGACTCCCCACTGTCTGTCCATCATCTACAAGGCACCAGTCAGGAGTGTGATAGAATACTCCCCACTTGCCTGGATAACTGCAGCTCCAACAATTAAGCCTGGTTGATTGGCATCCTATTCTCAAATATTCACTGTCTCCACCAGCAACAGTCAGTAACAGCTGTGTGCACCACCTAGAAGATGCACTGCAGAAATCCATCAAGGCTTCTTCCAAAACCATCACTACCACAGTCAAGAAGGACAAGGGCAGCTGGCTCATGGGAGCACATGATCTGCAAATTTCCCTCCACCCTATGCACATTCTGACTTGGAAATATATCATCATTTCTTAATTGTTGCTCAGTCAGTTCTGTGGAATTCCCTCCCTGAAGGCCTTGTGGGTCTACCTACACCAAATGGACTGCAGCAATTCAAGATGGAAACTCAATGCTACTTTTTCAAGACCTATAAATGCTGACCCAGCCAGCAATGCCCACATCCACTGAATTAATGAAGGTAGAGATATTTACTACAAGGCCCTCATCCTCCATTAAACGATCTGAAGACCACTTGACATTGCTTCATTGAACCGCTGGTCACTTTTTGCATGGTTGCCCTGGGAGACAGCATTGAAGAAATTCTGCTGTGAATGTGAAACACACACAAACACACACACACACACACACACACACACACACACACACACACACACACACACACACACAGACTGGAGGGTTGAAATTCACTGTAAATTTTGCTTTGGGATTCATCTTATGAATTTTTCCTCATTCTCCACCACATTCATTGCCTAGGTAAAAGGAGGGGGAGGAGTAAGAAGCAAACAAAAACATTCAAATAACTTAATCCAAAGGTTGGTACAGTGATTGATAATTATATCCCTTGAATTTGTTTCTAATGTCTGTAAATTTAGTGACTGGCAAATTAATGTTAAAGCGACCTGCATTCTACAGATGCACTGTTATGAAAGTTAATCAGAACTGAATTATTATTTATATAAAGGGCTGAGTATTTTTGGACTTCAAAGCTATCAAGTTCCCTTTTTTAAAATTTAAATGTGTTAAGAAATTGTGGCTCAAGTCATGGCTGTGTATTAAGTTCCAGGTTTACAAAGTTACAAATGTGCTACCTCAGTGTTAGAATTAGATAAGGGCTAAATCTGGGCAGGAGAGATTGCGACTGACAAAGGGAATGAGAGAATTGATTTGTTCAATAGCATCATTAAGCACTTGGGTCATTAGGAGTATATTTACTTATTTTACAACCTAATAGAGATGTTATATCGGAAACTGATAGCATTCAGAGGTTAGGTCAGAGCGCATTAGTTAAGACTGAGTATGCTGGGTAATATGTGCTCTTTTCTCACTTAATAAAAACAGGACAAAAAATAAAATAGAGTTTTATTGTATTTTTTTGGAATAATAGTACTGAATTATTGGTTAAGAACCTTGTTGTGGTAACTTGTCTTCTCTTTGTTGCTTTCATACACCACTATTAACGCTGCTGATTTTACAGTTGGGGAAAGAAATTTTTTCACTCATTTGACCTGAGATATCAGATTATAGAGTCTTCATTTTTTTCAGATAGTTCAGTACATGAGGTAATGTTTCCCAGAAGTTGAAAGCTGTAAATAGGAAATGAAAGTGATGGTTTCTCAGTTACCAAAGCTAATGTGAATGTTGCGTCTGATACTATCAAACCTAAAATTGACCATTGATCAGTAGCGTGTATGGTGCTGTAATGGTTTTTACGAAGCATCTGTATAGTTGCACCCTTCCTCCGCAATGTGAATAGGTGAAAAAATTAACAGCCGAGTTTCATTCTTTATTTTTCTTCTATTTCCCAAAGAACACCTGGGTAAATTGAGAGACGGGCAGCTCGTTTGTGGAAAAATCTGCAACAGGAGGCCACAAGCAGAGACTGGTGACACCTAGAATTGGGCAGGAGTGCGGATCAGGACTTCACCTTGTAGGCACAGAGATTACCTCTTCTGGCTGATGGACAGGACTCCCAAAACTTCCATAGGATGCCATGAATGTTGGGCACCTCACCCAAGTGACATTATTCAGTGACTTTCAACCACTTTAATGATAGTGGGGACATTGAACCCTAATCTTCTTTATCCAATATCCATATTATTTTGACTCCAGCAAAGACTAATCAATTAATCATACAGCATGACCCAATGCTGAAACTCCCAAACCTAGATGACTCGAGTACTCAAAAAGCTAAAACTGCTCAACTATCAGGCAAATCTAAACAATTCATTTTAGTTTTAGAAGCGTTTAGCTTATTGTCTGTCTCTTGTACTGCAATGGTTACAGGGCCGGAGAGATGTGACTGTGTCAAAAGCGACTCAAAGCAGCAAAGATGGTGATTTTCTCTTGAAAGGTAACAAAATATGTGAAAGGTGAAATGTTAGCCAGCATATCTTTTTTTCTGAATTAGTGAGGAAGAATGTGGTATCTTGTGTGAAAAGCAGTCGTCTGCAGCCCATTCTGTCTATATACGTCATAGTGGTTCAAGTTGTGAAGAACAGCACTTCCGTGGATACTTCAATTATGAAATTGTAGCATTGCTAACATTTTGCGTTCTAAGTGTGCTAATCTTTGAATGCTCTATCGTCACCACTGATCCCTGAAATATGTTGTGGGGTTCCTCCTCAGATCAAACAGTGTTGATGAAATGGGATCAGCTTGTCAGAAGGGAAGTTGTAATGTAGATTTCTTGAATAACGGCCATAACTTCTGTTGCAGTGTTTACTTGCAAGTGATACTGCTGACTGGATTTCCTCCAGAATGAAAATTAATACATCTGTCAGCTTTCAGTGCCCACAATACCTTAATCAAAAATGCCTTCTCATTTTGACCTCAATTTGTGTTTTAATTTTAGACTTACTTTGTTTCCAAGCAGCAACATTGTCATGTCCACATGTGATTGAACTTCAAAATCCCTGTCACTTCAGGACTGAAATTTGGATTACTGCGTCATTCAGTGTAACCCATTTTAGTTGTGTTTTTTTTAAGCCATTCAAGCAATTATCAGCAGTATAGAATATCCACAGTTAATCTCAAGGTCTGAACAAGGAAGGGGACTAACTGGAATTTCTGTTGATGTCTCTTGATTTTCATTTGAAGCAATGCAATAGTAACAAATAACTGGAACGATGACTTTGGCATGGTGGAACAGTTTGACATCTCTAGCATTTTGATAGAATGTTACATAAGTCAAACAGGTAGATCCACACAGTCAGCTTCAGGCCTGCTACCCCATTCAATTATAAACTTGGTGGGTGTTAATGCTTTGTTCAGTTGGTGCGCTCTGGATTTAAATAAGCTGCACCTTGAAAGATGGAGGATTTAAACATTGTTTTATGATGATGAATGGGCCAAGTGCTTTCTGTTGAATGAAGTTTGTAGTTTAATTTACAGGTTTGAACAGTGTGGAGGGTCCTGCAATCCTCAGCTGGATTTCTGACATTTTCTTTCAGAGAGATTAATTGCCCTGTATGACGCTGCTGAAAGTTACCCAACCCTGAGTGACATCTGGAGTTCTGGACTGGGTCACTATATAACAGTCACTATATAACAGTTGAAGCCTGGACCCCTCCAATCATGTTCAGCCCAGTGATTTATCATGCAGCATTTTGTGATTGATAACCTACTATCCAAAGAAATATTTTGAAGATGATATTTTGTTATTCGATTGATGAATGGAGTTCTTGTTAAGTTCATCTTTAGGAATATCACTCTGTTTTTTCTTGGAATTCAAACTGTTACTTTGATGTGAAATTTTTATTATTCCGACATCTTCCCCATTGGTTAAATGGAGTTCGTTTAATGTGGGGTTTATACATACAAATAATTCCCCTCGGAAAGGTTTTCAGGAGCTGTGCTCCCGTGTACTGTTCAATTGGCTAATTCTGAAAGTCCTTGTTATTAGTGACAGCACTTGTGAACCTGTTTAGATATTGGAATTTCGTATTAGGTATTTTTCCAAAAATTAAGAGGTTTGAATAACTTCCAGTTCAAAATTAATAGTTTTGGATTTTCAGGTTAAGTGAATGAGCAAACTAAATTCTCCGCCAAATGTAACCACATAATGGATTTAGTAGGAAGAAATGGTAACTGAGCATTAGTGAAAAACACATTGCCAGAATCAGCTTCAAAGCTTATGCGAATCTTTTTGATGATTCAGCTGTCTGATAATAGAAATAATAACCTATTGAGATATCACTATAGTGGATAGGATGTTTTCCAGAAATTTGTGCATTAGTCTCACCATCAGTAACCTCCTTTGTAGAAGCCCTGATGAGATCTAGTTTTTTCTAATTTGTGGAAGTTAAACAGAAATTGCAATTACAGACTATCACTTAGAGTTTATCCAGGGAGTTGGCAACCTATGCAAATCTGTGATAGCTCCTTTTTATGCTGAATTAGCTAATTTCAGCAAGTGGTATTAGGATCAATGGCATTTGACCTAATGCCCTGAGTGAGAGAGGGAGAAATCATGGAGGTTTCTTGTACCTGTATGCCTTGACCATTGCAGGAAGTTCATGTTTACAGTCACCATGGTCATTTGTGAGGACAGACTTCTCTTGGATGCAAATGTCCAAGCTGTTTCTAAAACTATAACCCAATAAGGAGTAATCAGGATAGACAAGGAAGTCAAAGGTTGTCAGGGAAAAGCAGAAATCTGAATTGGAGGCGACATTCAGATCAGCCACAAACTTATTAAATGGTGGAGCAAGATAAAGGGGCTGGATGTCTTGGTGGTGCCCCTGTTTCTGAGCCAGGAGGCCCAGGTTCAAGTTCCACCTGTTGCAGAAGTGTGCAATAATATGTCCTAACCTGATTGATCTGAGAAGTATCTAGGATCCTTCTAGTAGGTGTCATGTAGCACAGTGGCTGTGTTCCTGCCCCTGGGCTCCTGCTTCCGATGTGAGTCAATAACACATCTGACCAGGTTGACTGGAAAATATCTAGGACCCAAGTGGTTGACCTCTCAGTCTGAAGACCCAGGTTCAAGTCCAGCCTGTTCCAGTGGTGTGTCGTAATATCCCTAAACAGGTTGATTAAAAATATCTAGGGCCCTTTTGGTGTATTGGTAGTGCCCCTACCTCTAAGTCACGAGATCCGGGCTCAAGTCCTACTGACTCCATAACACGTCAGAACAGGTTGATTTAAAATGCCTGAGCACCTACTGAAGCCCTGTTATGGCACAATGGTAGTGTCCCTATCTCTAAACCAGAACATACAGGCTCAAGTCTCACCTGTTCCAGACATGTGTCATAATATGTCTGAATGGATTGATTTAAAAGTATCTAAATACTTAATGAAAATGTTTCAGAAGGGTGGGGAGAAAGCCAGTGTGGAAATAAAACTGTTTGATGTGGATAAGCACATTTAATGATTAAAGTTTGTCTCAGAGGAGGCCTGAGCTGTCTACAAAATTGGGCTGGGATCAGGGTGAGTTGAGGGATGCTTTAAAGAAATCATGTCATGCAGAGTAATGTGCCAGTGCCATGTTGCAGAAGAGCACTTACACAGCAGCTCTGAAGTTTGCTTAGACATTTTGCATACCTGCATGTATAGTGCAGTTTTAAAAACACATTCAGTATATTTATGGGCGTTAAGAGTAAATACTGCGTAATTACATGGAAGAAAATTATTGCAGAAACATTTTTTTTCACCCGGAAGCATTCATGGGGAGCTCAGTTTACTACAGGGAGCTATTATTATGATGAACACAGGGCTAATGTTTTATTGAAGGTATTTGCTCAAGAGGTCCACTCACAGGAAATCAGCATTTCTGCTGTGAAATATTTCCAGATGTGTTCCTGATACACTCACTTTACTTTCAAGAGTGCATTATTATATACAGTGAGTAACATTTTATTGAACACATTTACTCAGGGTGATCTATTAGTCATTTGATTAACTGCCTGTTCACATAGACTCTACAGCAGTATGTTCTCTATCTAGGCTGTGGGTTACTTTTATTAATTAGAAAATCTCAAGGTGAGCTGTTGCAATTCATGTAATAACGGTGTGTATAATATTGACTGAATTTAGTTAATACAGTAAGAGTATATATAACTGATATAGATAATGTAGAAAATCATTAATGTTTTGTTTTGTTGTTTTTGTTTTTTGACCTCAACTTCAATAGACTTATAGGTAAAAGCTGTCAAGAGTCCTTAGCATTTAAAGCCTTGAAGTCATCCAAGAGACAAATCTTTCCAAGTCTTCTCTTCTGTCATCCAGCCATTCTCCCCAGTCTATGCACACCCACCCTTGCCTTCTGCTACACATACACGTAAAAGTTTAGATTGCATTTAAAGCAAGTTCTCATGTACTTATAGACCAAGAATGTCTTCTGCAGTCAATTCGTGTAAGTCTCATAGCTTCAGATATGCTTCATTGCTACACTGTGGAGGCTTAATTGATCCATGCACTTTTCTTTTGTTGATGAGAATTATATCAGGTTGGTTTAACAGTCTCATTTTCTACTCCCAATGCACAGTTGTTTAATGTAATGAAGCAGCAGTTAGGAAGTTTGGAGCATATGTAAGGATTGCTGTGCTATAAGCAAAGCCTCTGCTGGCACCTTTGGCAGAAATTGCTGTATTTAATATTAACATGGGTACAATAAACACTGTTTAAAAGCAGTAAGTACTAATAAATCAAAATTTTAAAGTCTGGTTTGATGCTTACCATGTAGACTGCTCAATGGCAGACAGGGTAGTGGAAATTTTGCCTAGAAGAATCCCTTCCTTATTACTTGTTTCTATTTTCTTTTCTCCCCGTCTCTCCTCAGTAAACATTTTTAGGTACAGTTTTATGAGACACGGTCTGGCTCTGATGACTTGGAATGTTTTTTCAATGAACAAGGAGACCAGGTTTATCCTCACCTTCATCACATGCATGCATGTTCCAGCAACAGTCACTGGATAGATACGGGAGTGGAAGCTTTTGTCTGCTTTTGCTTTTCTCCCCTCTTTGTTATTCTAATCGCACTGAAGGGAATTTTATTGTCCCATTGTTACACAAACCTCCTGATCAAATAATTTAACTCACATTTCAAAAAAAGTTTAAGATGTCAGTTTAGAAATTGACTGATTTTTCAGAGGCGTACTTATAATTGTGGGCAGTCTGATAACACAAGGAATCTTAATTTACTGCAGCAGGACAGCTGATGGAGTTTGACATTATTTAGAACTGCACTTGCACAGGTCATTTTTTTATTTTTACATGGAAAGTTGGAGACATGGGAACTAATGATTGCACAGCAAGGCGACCAGGGCAATTGGAACCTGAATGAACAGAGCAAGCAACAGTGTATCTTCCTAACTAAGCATATTGAAGGATTGCCAAATAAACAGAGCAAGAACTGAGAAAGAAATGTAAATTAGAGTGGGTGAACTCAGTGTCAATTAGGTACAGAAATGAAAATAAAAATGTGGGAAACAGGCAAAAAGGAAAAGTAGTTTCTTAAAGGAAAAAAAATGAAAATTTAACCTTTTGGAAACCTGGAACATCAATTAAAACTGAAAGAATGAGACTTCACACTTAAAATGGTTAAACTTCATTGTCTCCACTGTGTTTGTTATATTTTCTGACTGGCCTGCTGAACATACTGCCAAACTCACAAATATAGACGAACTAGTAGAAATGTGATACCACAAAGGTAAAACTATGAAGACATATACTTTGTCAATGAGGTTAATTAGCTATGATTAATTTAGCATGTCATTAAAAGGGAATTGTATTTGAAATGACAAGATTTGATTGTCTATGGCAAGTTTTGGCTTTATCTGCTGTGTACGTGCTGCTTATCCTTGCTCGATGCAGTTATATGGCAGACCACTGAATGCGGCATTTTGAAGCTAACAGCAGGTTGTATAACTCGGGGAACAGTTTTTGTATTTGCATCTGCCCCCAGCTGAATTTGCTTTCGCACACTTGTGTATAAATGCTGACGAGTACTGTTAACCTTACTGTCATTTTAACAGGTCAATTTTAAAGGGGTATTTCCCTATTCTTGCGCATAAACAGCAGCAATGAAATTGGCGTCCAGGCAGCTGACCCACATATCTATTCTTGTACAGTTTGCTACAACTGAGAGTGTGCTTTACCTCATAAATAGGGTATTTGAGGAATTACGATAACATCATAACCTTTAGTAAAGGTCTGTTCAGAGGTGTATTTTTTTAGAATGGGTAGCAGTATATATTTTTGGCAATTTTTTTTCTGAACAGGCCTGCAGTATGATATCTATAAGTTCTTTTTTTTACAATCTATTGTGAAATTAATTGCAATGTTGTAAGTTTGATCATTTGACTCAGTATACCTTTAGAACTTACATTGTATAAAAGTATTTTATACTGGTCCTATTGCAACTAGAATTAGCAGTGGCAAACCAACATATTACAATGTGACAATAATGAGAAATTTGGTTATTTTTGACTAAGTAAAAAACAGTTGAGAGACTACGAAGAATTTTTAAATATTTAACATGTTTAAATATTGACAAACATTAAATGTTCAGACAATGCTTGTGGTTCATAAGCCTGTCTAAGATATCCTTAATGCATATGGTGTTGATCAAACTTCTGTTCACTCACCTTAATCTTTCCTGTCTAACTCAGTTATTAGTTTTTGCATGTTCACCCTACCAGATAGCCATGTGACAATTTACAGTTTACAGTGTGCTGTATGAATGTAAGGTGGTGCTGCTTGAGCCATCATGTCAACTCCCTTAAACCGTCATTGCTCGTTATTTACTGACAACTGTGTGAACAGTGTGCAACACAGCATGTCCATCAATTTGTTTGATGCCCTCGACTGTGTTTGTTATATTTTCTGACTGGGCTGCTGAACATGCTGCCAAACTCACAAATATAGACTAACTAGTAGAAATGTGATACCACAAAGGTAAAACTATGAAGACGTAAACGTTTCAGCAGCTTTTATAAAGCGTGAAAGGTATCATCACTGGATGGTGAAGTAGGCAAAGGGGTTAAGAAGTTTAAAAAGTTAGGGAAATGTTCCCAAGGCTGTTCTCCAAGCTGGAACTGCACCTTAGATTCTATATTTTCCTGTTTGGCAATGTGATTCAAAGAAATAAATAAAATTTGTTGAAACTGTTCTGCTGTATCAGTGATCTGTCATAATGGGTTCCCCTTTAATTATTTTACAATAAGGGAAGTTGTTCAAAGTGATCTAACTGCGGTAATTTTACAGTGTACAAGTTGAGGGATGTATGGCTCCACCTGTTGCGGCCTAGCGCATAATTGTAATGGCTGTAACATGTTGATGCAAATTATGTTGTGTGGTATTTCCTTTGATTTCAACATGTCTTGGTTTGTAAATACATGAGTCATTCAAAAGGTTTGTGGTTGTCGTACATGCAGTGAAGCCCCGGGCTCTTGGTAAAGTTCCTATATTATTATGTGCACATCCAAATAACTATGCCTGGCAACAATTGTTGGTTTGTAACTTTTTTTGTTTTAATTTTCCTCTTCAAATACTTGCTTATATGTGGTTTCTATGTATATTTCTTTTCCTTTTAGCATTCTTTGATTTATTAATCGTATCCAGCTCTAGGACAAATATGCTCAGAATGGCTCACTGTGGGAGGAAGCATTTTTTTGACATTGCTGTTCTGAGTCCTGATACTCAGTCCAATTAATTTCCAAATTTTCAATAAAGAAAAGTTGTTTTGAGCTATAACAAACATGTTTTATTCAATCCTATGTTATGGAGAGGAGTCAAATTGTACACACATAGGAACTTCCTTCAGTTACTGTTGTAATGCAAGATTTAACTTACTTTTTTTAAATACACAAATGCATCCCTTAAAATAGTAGAATTGTTTGCATGCCAGCATTGCGCAGCCCACATTAATAAGATGAAAAAATTCTCGAATGGTTTTCATGTTTGTTTTAATTGTAACCAGCCACACATTGAGGGAGTCTATATTGGGACACCAGAGAACATAATGAAGCCATATTGAGTCTTGATTCAGTTATTTCACATTGTAAATACATATCTTATAGGCCAGGAAGATGCCATTTTTAATCCTGAGTCTGTGCTGATTTAGTTGATCTCAGTCGGCAATGCATTTGGCCTAAGTGTTGTTAGTGTTGGGCAGTACATGAACTGTGTAGGGCATTAGAGTCAAAGGGATGAACAGCAAGGAAACAGACATTTCTGTCTAACTCTTCCATGCCAACCAAGTATTCTAAATTAATCTAGTCCCATTTGCCAGCATTTGGTGCATATCCCTTTAACCCACCCTATTCGTTTACCCCTCCAGATGCCTTTTAAATGTTGATTTGTACCAGCCTCTGCCACTTCCACAGGCAGCTCATTCCATACATGCACCGCCCTCTGCATGAAGAAGTTGCCCCTCGGGTCTGTTCTAAATCTGCAATTCCTGCTGATAACAAGACCAGGACCTATATTCAAAAAGGCAGCCCCAGGTAAAATAAAAAGAATTAACTGTAAAAACAAATAAAAAATTTATGATCAGTCGAAATACTGGCCGTTGCGTAAAGAAATACTGTTACTGGCCCGGATAATAGGACCTTAATTGTGGGAGGATTTCAGGCATCAGGTGACAACGAGTAATTTGGCACATGCTGCAAATAATTTGACTGCATAAAGTGCTTATCTTTAAAAATAGAAATTAAGAATTAGTTTATCACTGGGATTATAATCTAATTTTAGTAGAATTGGTACTTGACCATTTCCTGACAATGCGGAAGATGATGAATATTTTTTTCACTAGTTATCTGTGCCACACTTTCACAAATTGCAAGTAATGAGTTTATTATTAAATAAAACATCTTTGATTCTGCATGACCACTGCCCCCAAAATGCCTAAACCCCAGGTTCAGAAGAGCAGCGCTCCTAATACTTCTTTTTAGATTGTGCAGTCTTTGGGTTGGGATGGGGTCGATTATTACTGCAGACAATTTAGTCATTAAGAATTTTGTTTTTAGTTTTATTTCTTGTTTTCTGGTCTTGCCAATTTTAATCATCATGAAGATCTTAGTCTTAATTTTAGTTCAGCTGCCAAAATGCCATAATTTAAATTTCTTCTTCATTTATCTTGAGGACTGTAACATTGACTGGTTCACCTTTGAAAATGCCATTAAAATCCTTCAAAAAAAACACCCTTACTGTCAGTCAATAGAGGAACAGTAGGGTGTAAAGGTGAAAGGACAACAATTCAATCCAGTCAGTAAATAATCGGACAAGATACTGCCAATAAAACAGAAATCAATGGGGGATTCAAGGTACAATGTTGAGCTAGGTCAGGAATTACCTGAAGGAAAGAAAATAATGGAGCCTTGTTTGACTGGTTGCAGGGCTATAGAAGGTTTGAGTGTACTGTGCCAGTTGTTGTTGATCTATGTTGGATTTGGAAATTCAATGCAAAATTGTCAATTTGCATATGTTACTCAGCTGGAGGGCAGTCATGTTGGTAGAAGCTAAGCAGAAACTACAAAGATAATTAGATAAAATCTACAAACGGGCAAATCAGTGGCAGATGAAATTCATTACCAACAAGTGCAAAACATTGGACGGAAATTGGCTATTTGAGTTTATTAAGGCCGGTGTAAAAATAACTAATAAGAAGGTAGAAATATATCTGATGGTAGATATTGCACTTAACATCAAAATCCTGGGAAACAGCAGTACACAGTGAACAGAAGGTTGAATTATATAGCTCAATACATTGAGTATAAATCAGAAGATGTTCTACTGTATCTTGAGAACTGTTCACCAAAGTTTAACTCAGAACATGGGAAGGAAACCTTTAAGGCATAGAGACAATGCAGAACAAGGTACCACAAAGTTCATCAAAAGATTGAGAGACAGAAGAAATTGAGGCTGTTTAGGTTAAATTATTATTCAACATTGCAAATTTGGCATAAAATTGGAGCCAAGAAGTCTAGTAGGGCTCTTCACACTTGACACTTGAAGAAAGGATCAAAAACTGCTAACCGTATTGGGAGTTTGTACTTAGCACATTTCAGTAATTTGAATTCTTTAGTGTGGCACCAAAATACACACTAATTCTGAATCAGCTCAGATAACTCAATACCTGTGAAAGGCAGTAAAATGCATTGACCAGTTTTTGTCGAACTCATAAATATATCTGATACACCTGATAATTGTTAAGAAAAGTTTGAACCGTTACCTATTTTCCCTATTTTTAAATGGTTGCCATAGCAGCACAATGCAACTTCTTTTCAATAACAGGAAAGTCAACTCAATTGAATGATTTCCGTCTGAGCTGCGGAACTGGTTGAAAAGCACTTGTTAACTATGTTTGCACAAAGCTAATGAGGCCTTGTAGAACTGATCTGCGATTGATCGTTTTGATCAATTTCAGACCTAGTAAGATACAAATACCCATTTGATTAGTGTCATAGCAATCCTTGGGGCAATTCTCCTCAGTACTTGGCAACTCTTGTACAATAAAGAGAAGGTTGCTGACAATGGCAAATGTGTTTACAAAGAAGTGGCTTTTTGAATGCAATGTTGTTTTATCAGCTTTTCCTAGAACTGTACAATATGTGGTCAATACACAATTGCAAAGGTTTGAAGCAGAATTCTGCCTGATTTATCATTCTTTTGATAAGATGTGCTCCACTGCATACAAAAGTATCCATGTAGTATTTCACAGTAGCTAGTTTTTTTTTCTCTGAATATATTAATAAGGAATTATTACATATTGAGGCATTGATACTGGCAAGTTCCTGGAATTAGCCTCAGTGTGTTTTGCTTTATCATGACGTGCGCGACAAGAAGAATGAATCTGTTTTTTTCAGTAAAAAATGCTCTCTGAAATGGTGGTTTTATGGAGTCACCAATCCACTTTGAGCAAGTTTAAGAGAAGAGGCTCCTGGAGATTGAAGGAAGTTGCAGTCAAGTCACCCTGGGGGTGAAATTCTTTGAAAAAAAAATCAGGAGGACACCTTTTATTCTCTTTAATTAACCACCACAAACAGAAATGCATCCTCAAAAATCTTAAATATCAAAGTTGCACTTCCCTGTGATTTAGATGGCAGTTTGTTAATTACAGAGGAAACTTGTCTTCTTTTGTGCTCATAGTGATTCCCTCTTCCCAATCACACCAACCTAAGCATTATAGTGCGTTTTGTCAATGACCTGATACGCACTGATTTTAGCAGTTTTTTAGTTGTTTATCTGCAATATGAAATAAATCCACAAATGTTTAATTGCCTTAGTGACAGGAGTGAAAGTGACAGCTTAGCTGTTCACTTCCACCTTCCGCCCATTCCCCCCCACCCCACCCCTCACGTCCGTACACGAATACACAAAAGCAGATGATGGTATTTGCCAAGGTTAATGTGGGGACATCAACTTTCTCACCCCAGAGCAGGGTCTGAGTTGGAGATCTTCCATGTCTCAAACAACACGGCCAACAATGAGAACTGTGGAAGAATACAAGAATTAAAAAGCTGACGCAGTATAGTTTCATTGCTTTGATCAGAATGCCACTGATAAGCATCAAGTATCTTATAGCATGCATTTGCAGCTCATTAAAAGCCCAACTTGCCCCATTTATATAGATCCTGAAGTTCTTGCCCTTTCAAAAAGCCAAGGATGACAACTCTGAACTTGGAAAGTCAAAAGTCACATGACACCAGGTTATAGCCCAACAGGTTTATTTGAAATCACAAGCTTTCAGAGCACTGTTCCTTTATCAGGTGAATGAGCAGCACTTCAAAAGCAAGTGATATCAAATAAACCTGTTGAACTTCTGACTTTCGCCCATCCCAGTCCATAATCGACATCTCCACATCTGAATTTAAAAGTCAGAGCAATGACCTTTTTTCTTTCATTTCAAGGATTAAGGCATTTATTGACCACCCCTAATTGTCTGATTAAGAGTGAGCCACATTGCCATGAGTCTGGAGTCACATGCAGGCCAGACCAGGTGCAGTTGGAAGTTTCCTTTCTTAAAGGATGTTAGTGACCTAGATGGGGTTTTCCAATAAACATTTCATCCAATTTCTTTTTTGTTATAGTATTCAAATTTGACCATGTGCCATGGCAGGATTTAAACCAGGTCCTCAAAACATTAGTTGAGTCTGTAGATTAATAGTCTAACAATAATACCACTAGACCATCGGATCACCATGTGGATGTGGCTTGTACTTGGCTCTCCAGACCTAATATCCCTTCACAAATGTGTACTCCATGGACAGCATCCTCCTCTACTGAAGTCAGCATTGGCAAGCCACCAGCCCCATCACATTATCATGGTTGACCTCAGACTGATGGAGAATCCTCTTCTGGACTTCACTTTGGAGTTCAGGAAAACCCTTGATGTTCATGCTCCTGCCAGAGACATGCAACCATCTCATTCATCGACACAGGATGCACCTTAGCTATGTTTCTTAACACTTGCCCACTTTGCACTTACATGGAGGCTACCAGCCTCTGTGGATTGTGTAGCTTTGTAGACAAAGGGCAGATTAGTTAGTGGAGGCACAGGACTGGCAGTTATATCAGAGAATTAGTAATCCACTATTCGTGGGAAATCTGCTATTCAGCTGGCCTGACCTTCATATGGCATCAGACCCATAGCAATGTTGTTGATTCTTAACTGCCCACTGAATAATAAGGAGTCAGCAATAAACGCTGACTTAGCAGGTGACACCTATGTCCCATGAATGAATAAAAGAAAATGTGGAGGATGAAGTGGATGACAGCCATTGAATGGAAAAGTTGCATGCAGTAGTAAGTGTTGATGAGGATTGCAATGATAGAGTTTATGTAATGATAGAGTTAGAGTGAGTGTATGGTAACAGAAAAAACGTGATGGCACCTAACCTACGTAACAGAGAAGATCATTGACCTTTCTTCTGCACTGCTGTGTATTCTATCTGAAGCTGGTGACTGCAGTGACCTGAATTGCTCTCCATGCCCAGCACACTGTGTTTGGTGCCAGAGCCTCCTCTAGTGGTCTGCTGGGAAAAGGACAGACCTCCTGTGGACCACCCTGTCCAGCAGGTCCAAATCTCTAAAGCAGGGTACCAGCTTTCCTTTCTGAGACATTTCGCTTTGCTGAGAGGACGGTGTACAATGTTGTTTCTACGTTGCAGCATCTCGAATCAAGTGCACCTGGGCTTTCAGTGTAGAACCAATGGTAAAGGTCCTGCCTCTCCTGCTCTGTGGCTACACGAGGAGGAAGGCAAGGAGGCCATTTGCGTAATTAATGAGGTGAGGAGGGGAAAATCGTGTGAGAAAATTCACAGTGAGCCATGATGGAATACCCACTATAAGAAAAACTCCCCAAGGATAACACATCCTAAAAATGAGGAATGCACCCCACAGTCTTTTGTCTTAACGTTATACTGGTCATTGTTGCCAGTCATGCTGCCAACTTATACCTCAAGGTATGGGTCACTTTTTAGCTCCATCCTTTTTAATATATTGTCTTACCACCTACTTCAGGTTCAGTTATTCTTTTCTTGCTTTATCAGTAAAATGTGGGCAACTGGATGGTCAGCATAACTATAACAGTACAACCAATATATTGAAGGTTTTAGTTGCCTCTGAATCAGAGAGACCAAACGAATATGGAGTAACAGCTCGTGTGTGCTTTTCTTTACCACGTATTTTAAACTGCCTAACAGGAAAAGCAAATTTTAAATGATAAACCTAATTTAATTGATGTATAATATTATAAATTTGTGCATTTTGTTTATAAAAAAAGCCCATTTTATGGCCCCCATTAAATTAAGAGCAATTACGAGGCAATTAAATATTAAGAATTACTAACTTCAAAATTTGTTTCCAGGTGGTAAGACTAAGAATTGAGACTATCACAGGATTAATTCCAGCAAACATACTCTGAGAGTACATTAAAGGCAATATGCAAAGTACCTTTATTTATTTCATTTTAACAGTGTTTTAATCTTTCATATTTGCATTTTGAGCATGGGACCTCTGCAAGGACTTTAAATCCTACTGTTGGCACAGTGATAAAATTAAAGGTCTCAATTTGAGATTGTGTTAAATATTTACTTTGGCAATGGAATCTGATCAAGCTTCTTAATGAGAAGGCTATAAAAGGAGTCATATTAAGGGTTTGTGGTAGTTAGCACTGAAAAATTGTTACACCCCATGCTAAGTACATGGCAATTTATTTTGGAATGTATTAATAATTTGAAGATGTTGTTTCCATTTAGTAGTACCTTTCTTCACAAAAGTAAATTTTGATTATGGCAGAACTTTTCATGTAGTATTTTTGACCTGGCTTCTAAAATCTCCTGCATTAATAAATTAAGGATGTGTTTATCCAGCATTAATTTAAGTCAATTTTATTTTTAGATCATTTATTAAAGACAGAAGTTGCTAAAACTAAATCTAATGAGTACTTCACGTTTAACGAGTTTATTTTCATTCCTGCTTCCTTACATAGGACTCCTTTCCTCTCCCTCTCCTTCAAATTTCCTTTCTACACACAGCTAGGGCAGTGCCACTGTCAGCCAGCATGTGTGCTACATAGCAGCCTTCACCTATTTTCAAATGATAAGATGAGAATTCAGCTCCCAAGGGCCTGAGACAGCCAGGATCAAACCTGACAAAAAGGAGACTTGAAGGAACAATCAGAACAGATACATGCACCTGTCTGATTTCTCATACCAGTGATCATGATTCCTGGATGACAGAGTTCCAGAAAAATTAATCCTTGACTCTAGGGGTAATGCAGCCAGCAATGTTCATGCAGGTGCTCTGCCAACTTACAAGATCTTCAGCACACTGCCTTTTTTCCCCTGTGGCTATGCAAGAATTATCATAGGTGCTGTACAATTTACCAATTCCTTTCTGGCCCTCAGCACCTTGAAAATGACATTGTTGTGGCATCAGCAATTTTATTTCACAGTGACATTGGAAATACATATAACTTGATGAAGCTTTTTTGTTTTAAAACTTCAGGGGTTTTGGAAGATAGATGGATGAGGTTATTTTAACTTGCTGGTGACCATTTTCACTAGCAAATCTTTGAACACTGATCTCAAATCCTAAACTTTCAACGTTGCATTAATTTTTGAAACCCTTTTTGAGTTTATAGTCACTGTGTTTTGTGCTCCCAATTTGGACTGACTTCAGGGTTTATGTTTCATGCAATGCAGTGTTGAATTATGGAGTTATTGCTTTCACTCTGTTGCATATTTTTCCAAATATACCAGTTTCTGACAATGGCTATCATTCGATTATGAGAGAAATAATCCTGTCATTTCCAGTTGGCACCACAATTCAGTCATGCCACCCCTCTACATAAGTACTTTATGCTTGTGAAAACAAATAATTATTCTTTGCAGGCTTTTATCCCAAATTGAATCTTGTATTTTCAGATTAATCATTTATGGCTGTGATTTTATTCTGCTGGAGTTACAGTTTTGCTAATACATTATCCATTTGGAAGAGGTCAGAGAGCAGCTCAGGCCCTTCTTTGTATAAGAAGCCATTTCAGCAACCTGCTGTTAAATCACTACAGGGACATGTGTGTGCCTTTTGAGTGATTGTTGCTTTGTAAATGTGTATACAGCCACTGCATGAAAAGCATAATTTACCTCTTCTCTTCAGTGTGTACGACATGTTGGTGTTTTGGAATAGGAGACATTTACATATTATATGTTTGATTGTGTGAGGAGAGAGAGCCTAAGGTTAGTTTGAGATAACTACCCTTGTTTTCATGGTCTGATACACCCAAGAATGAGTAAGTCACCATCAGTTTGAAGCTTTGTTTGTTAATTGTGGTTAGCGCTTGATTTCATATTGCAACAGTGGTCGTGAGTACTTTATCTTCCTGTGTCACTGGAGAGCAAGGAAACTGTACATGGCCTGAGTTAACAGGAAAGGAACCTTCCTAGTGGCATGTCAACCTGAGCATTTGCACACAGTAATTCATATAAAGGTTCTGAATTGATATAGCACTCATGTTTATGTATTTTATGAAAATGACATTGCAACTATTCAGAACTTAGCGAGTGATTGTATAATTGTATTTGCATTGGAAATATGCTTCGAGTTAGTCAAAGCGGAGCAGACAAATCTTTTTCTCTAGTCCAAAAATGTGTGTGGATGTAGACTTAGAGATTTGAAAGAGTTTTGATATTTAAAACAAGGAATGAAGTATTTTTTTAAATGATTGAAGAGCCTACAGTGTTGAAGAACAGTCTTACATCTCACCAGCTGGCATTATCCTCACCCACTGCCCCTTTTTTTGACTATTTTAACAAGTTGTACTGTGTAGCTTGTGAACCAAGCAGCTGTATTTTTTTCAAGATCAAAATTTTAAATTTATTGTCATTGACAAATGACATTCTTCTAATGTTGCTTGTGCTGACTTTAATTTCAATGCACCTTATTAATCATTAGAAGTGTGCAGTTGTAATAGCCAGTTCAGTTTTGACAGTATAGCCCACATCTGTCATTAATGCCAATCCCAGCAGTCAGTGCAAACAGTTGTCCTGGTGACTCATTTGTATGACAAATGGCAGACGTGACAGACTGTCGGGCTGACTGTCGTTTGCCTTTTAGTGCAGTCTTGTTTTCCTTTACATTTATAGTGTATTAAAAGCAAGGTCAAAGTACTCGAGCCTTATTTTGATCGCTACAGAAAAGTTGAACCTCTCTTATGAGTACTTAGAACAACAAAAGTTCAATTTATACTTCTGTGCTAAATAATAGATTTCCCTTTACCATGGGGAGGTGGGCCTGTGTGCTCATGGATGGAACTGAAAAACTGCTTCCCTCTTTGGCCATTACAGCAAATGCTCGCCGAGGGGGTTCACTGTGCTTCTGTTTGATGGCTTGGGTGTGAAGGGAAGAAAATGCATCTCCTTTCTTTCCCTGAAAGGAAACGGTATCTATTTCATTGAACAGGCTGGATTGTGCCATAAGTAACTGTTACTGGTGAGTTTATCATTTGCATGATAGTCTGCAAAAACTTTGTTTCAAAAGGGATCAATTTAGTCAATTTACTGTCTTGTTCTGGAGGATGAGATCTTGTTGAGTAACATCATTGACATCCACTCTGCAGTAGAAGCACCTTACCATGTGATTGACAAGTAGTAGTTGTACATAGTGGCAGTTCGGTGCATTTTCAGACAAGATCCAGGCTTCAACATTCAATTTTGTATCCTGAACTATTTTCCTTTCAGACATGTAGTCTTCATTATATTATGAGTTGAAATTGGTGGACAGCAGTAATGCAGATTAGCTGATCACAACATGACAGCCGATGTTAAACCGAGCAGTGTTCTTTGCTGTTAAAGTTCATAGGAAAGAAAGTGAAGAGCCATGTAAGTTGGTTCGTCAATTCCTAACAAACCAGTTTTGCTTTGCTCATCTTCATCAACTTGAATCCCAGATTTCAAGGATAACATTTTGTAAGCAAGCTCTTCCAATGACCAGTTTGAAATATTTATTTGCACTCTAAATATTAAAACACATGTAATCGAGAGGTTGAATTGCCTAATCATGCTTCTAGTTTTTATGTTCTGATAATTTGTTGAGATTTTCCCCAGCCTGAAAACTCAAAGTATTTTTCTCCTACTTTGTACGGGCAGCAGTGGCACAAAACTAGTACAACCTTTTGCAATTTTCAATAACTTGCAAAGTTACAAAACATTTTCCAACTGCTGTTGTTAGCAGCTTACCTGGATGTTAAACAATGTCCAGCATCCATTGAAAGTCTAAAAATTGTTTCGGTATTGAATTGTGCAGACTGACCACAAAGTTGCACACTGTTAAAACATATAGCTTGATCTGCAGTTATTTTTTTCCTCTCCTTAAATAGCATCTCCGTGGACCACAAATTTACATTGCACTGTTGTTATAGGGTGGCTATGTTTCACATCATGCAACTTGACCTAAACTTGATGAAATAGGTTCTGTCTAAAAGTGATGCAATTCAGTTACCTCGTTGAGAAGAAGCAAAAGGAAAAGTGTGAAAGAACTAAGAGCCTTTCTGCGTGACCTTTATGAATTTTATTCACCCCCTGCAACTCACAGCAGGATTGGTCCCAGCTGGACAGCATCACAGCCTTGTCTTTGTAAATGTCTGTTACACATCACTATGTTTGTGACTGACTAATGGGTGCAATTGCCCTAGGTCTCGAGACCACAATTGTCTTTATCTAAATAGGTCCAGTTTCTTATTTAAATTTACATCTTTTTGCTCATTAGAGTGTAATGGTTGAAAATCTAGTGGCCAGGTGGCAAATGGTTACCTTAAAATGACAAGTTGCAATTAAAACTGACTACAACATGGTGATTTTACAGACTTTGCTTTGCAAGTGCAGTCACTGTCACAGGACTGCTTTGGACCATTAGCTACCTTAAGGGAAAATCCAGGCTCTGAATGATTCGCATTTAACAAATAGAATATTCCTTGAACATTTAATGTTAGACATTAAATTTATCAACTTTGTTTATGTAATAAAAGACTGACTAGTGGTTTCATTGATTAAATAGTCAGCAAAGTTCCTAGAAGTTTTAGCTACACATTATGATGTCACAGTCTATTTTGCTGACTCAAGTCATTTGAAAATCCCCAAAGTTCATAGGGACATAGGAGAAGGTCAATTGGCCCTTCAAGCCTTTCATTCAAGGAGATCATGGTTAATCTGTGGCTAAACTCAATATATCTGCCTCTGGCCCATTTTCCTTAATACTCTTGCTCAACAAAAAATTGTCTACCTTGGATTTAAAATTAACAACTGATCTACCATCCATTGCCATTTGTGGAAGAGTTACATCTTTGGCAAACTAAACACAACAATGTAATATTTTAGAGATAATGGGAACTGCAGATGCTGGAGAATCCAAGACAACAAAGTGTGAAGCTGGATGAACACAGCAGGCCTAGCAGCATCTCAGGAGCACAAAAGCTGACGTTTCGGGCCTAGACCCTTCAACAGAGAGTATGCAATATTTTACTCTAACCAATTAGAATAACGCCTCACCCCCCGCTCAATGATACTGTATTTTTCCTTTTTTTATTTTACCCAGAGTTATCATGTAATGTGATTACACCATCCAGAAAGCATAGGGCAGATACCTTTGTTGTGGAGAAAGTTAGATAAAAGACAGCTGGAGAGAGTTAGAGATAAGGAAGGTCAGATGAAAACAAATGTAGATTTTGAAGAGAGTTTTTGTAGCGCTCTGTCCAATGCAAAACTCCTGTCAGTCATCATGAATATTACCTTCAAACACTTCCTAAGTTGATCATTGTTTTTTATTAAAATTGGGACCCTGATCCAAGAAAATTTCTTAAGACTTGAATTTGTTGACTGATAAGCATGTACTTTCTTTTCTGCCTGATTTGTTCTTAGAAAACTGATGAAATTACATCGTTTTAATGTTTAGTTGGGGAGGGAGCCTGCAATTATTTCAATATAGGTAGAGTTCCCCCAGATTAAAAATATACACTAGGAATTCCTCTACATAGACACACAGGGAAGACCACTCCTGAAAGATGGCTGATGAACGATGTATACGGTTACTTATTTTTACTTTTCCTAATGTAATATGGTGGTGATTGGTCTGCTTTTAAAAATTGGTTTTGTTTTGTTTTATTTTAAGGTTTAAGTGCCTTGCACCTGTAGAACTGCTGACCCACTCAAGATGTTTACAGCACTAATATACCTTTGTTCTCCTGGGATGCTGAAAGACCTGAGTAACGTGCATATGTTGTGTACTCATTAAAAGTGATCTGTTTATCAGCCCATGATAAAATATAATCGCAAACAGCACAGCGTACGGTTTCCTTTGGGCTTTGGACACCACTCATTATGTTGTCCCCTCCATTGATTTTAAAGTTGCATTTTGAAAGAGTCTTACTTACTCCATGCATTATCTCGACACATTGATCAGGTCTGATTGAGAACCTATAAAGTTCCGAGCCCATAATGGGAACCTGGCATGGTTGTCTGTTAGGATGATGCTGAGAGAAAGGAAATGAGGTTGACATGTTATAGCAATTTTATTTACAATTAACATGGTCAAAATGATTGCAGCTATTGATCCTTTTACAATTATATATTGTTTACATTACAGGGTTGTATTGCTCAGAAAGATATTCGATAATTGTTACATTATCTAATATAAAGTTTACTCAGCTCAGGTTTGAGCTTCAGTACAAGCTGCAGTTGCATACTTCCTTTTTAACAGCAAGATCAACAAAGCACTTCCTATCTCTGCAACAGCAATATTAGTGCTCTTTAGTTCAGATATGTATCCATGCCAAGTAACAAGCATTCTCAATGCACTTCTAATGCAGTTAGGTGGCTGTTCCATGTGGGTCAGATGTCTCAACCTTGAACAATACAGTCTTAATCTGGTTGTTTCCTGCAACCTGGTCTGTTCTATTTGTATTGTTCTCCTTCTTTTATAGCAAATTGAAATAGCGTTCACCTCACCCAGGAAAGTAAAGGGAGAAGTTAGAAGAAGCAACTGTATCCTGAAACTTGTTATAACATAAGCTGCTTCATCGCAGGGAATTGTTAAGGTTGAGACCCTTGATGCTTTAAATAACAAATACTGCTACATTTGAGGATGCATAGAGTTGGAGGATTATTAGGACGGTGCAAGATAGCAAGAAAATTTTTGAGTGCTTTAATCTAAAAGCCAGAATGGACGCGCTGGGCCAAAAGGCCTCCTTCTAAAACTACAATTATTCTTTAAGCTGCATATAAACTGACAAACTCTTCAAAAAAACCCGTACTATTTACGTTTGTCAGTTCTTCCGGTCTTTGGTGCAGGTACTTTCTTATGTTGCCAACTTGATCTATTGGCAACTGCAGTCTCTGCTACCTTACTTGAGATTGTTCATTCTTCATCTGTAGACCAAGGTAACAAATGTTGTTAGACTCTTGAACTGTGAAAAATCACTGGAGTTAAGCCTCCTGTAACCCCGTCAACTTGCCCTGCCAAGATTGTGACTAATCCTTCTGCCGCAGCTCCACATTCTGACCTGCACCTGTATCCTGTGATTCGCTAAGAATCCCAAAATCAATCCATCTAAACCTATACCGACGTACATTTGTACATGCAACTTACAATGTAATGGTGAAGAATCAGAATCTTGGTTCACTTTGTTGCTTCCACATTAAGGAACCAGTTTTAGTGCCCACATTGAGGAGTTTCAGTGCAGATCAGGGTCAAATCAGAAGCTTGATGATCTGCATGGCTCACAGAACACAGAGTGTACCTTTGCAAACAAGTTGTACATGCATATATTTATTTTAATGAGAAAAAGCATTCTTATAACTTAGAGGCCCTGAATGATATCCCTGCTATAAGTTTATAAGTTGACAGTTTCCGTTGTTATTTAATTACATTTTGGGTTTCTTGAATTATATCAAACTCAAGTGGGCTGTCAGGATTGAAAGCTAAATTGGAGAAATAAGGAGGGCCTCCTTCCCCAGGGACAGGATCAATTGGCAAAAGTGTTAGCCAGGTCACTGGTCACACTAGACCTACTGTTTCTAGAGCAACATGGACAGAGGCCTTGGAGGAGTGCATTAGCCGAAATCCTTGTTGGAAATTGATATTTAGTCGACATGATCCTTTAGGAAGAAGAGAACAAAGTAAGCTAAATGTACTGCAGATGTGTTTAAAGTTACGGAGTTTATAGCCATGAACTACACCTTTTAAGATCAATAGTGCAATTGTAATTGCAGTTGAAAGCATTTATTAAAAATTTCAAATTAAGTTTTCAAATTACAAATTTTGTAATGCTTCTAACCAATTATTATCTGAATTCAAAGTTGTTCTGGAGAAGTCCTTATTAAGTTGAGATATTAAGGAAGATTCTTATTCTGCAGCACAATTTGAAATCTTACAGAACTAAAGACAGGAATGATACATTTAAAAACTAATATATATAAAAGGAAAGATTGTTTTGATATTTCCAATATCTGGCTGACCAAAATGCAAATTGTAACATTTCAGCAGCTCATATCTTTGAAGTAGATGACTAATGAAAATGATCAAGGCTTTGGACTTCTGTTTGTTGCTCACATTAATCTTGGGGTTAATCCAAATGCCTAATGAAGATAACAAAAAATTGTTTAGGAACCAATTTATGTTCTTGATTAGGACCACTAGCTTATGATCATGTATCAGTTTGAAGAAAGGAAAATAATAAGTTTGTAAAATGGTAAGGACTCTACTGTGACACACCCACAGCAGATGGTGCAAGTTATTGTAAAAAAATTAAAGAAAAGCTAACGACCAGTTGTCAGAATGTGGCTTTGATCCCTTCAGATCGGTATATTCAGCTTATAAAACTTGGGGACTTGTCAAACTAGACCTTTTGCTTCAGGTTATTTTCAGCATGCAGAAGTATTTTATGATTCTCCGATTTCCCACCTAGGAATAAAATATGTGTTTACTTTCATCAAAGTTTGTTATTTTTATTGAGCAGTGATTTTCTCACCTCTCTTCCTCTGCTCAATCTGTAACATTCAAACTCTGGGCAGCTCAGCTTTATGTTCATACCTTCATTTTGCATTGTTTGAATGCTGTTTGAGGATTTATATTTCCACATTTAATGCAGCCTCCTTTAGGAGTTATGGGTGATAGGTCTCCTTTTCTGTGTTTGCCATTCCAGTTAAAAATCAAGAAGAAAATCTATATATACTATATATTATTCAGGTAGAATGAATGAATGCCTTCCATTTATGAATACAGAAATTGGTACAAAAATGAAATTGTGCCCTGAAGTTTTCAGTTAGTACTTAAAGTCTACTTGGAATGTAGAAGGAATATTAAATTCTTGTAATAGTGAATGTGTCAAATGTGCTATTAAAACAATGAATCCAATTTCAATCCATCTACCTCTGGCTTTTACTGTGACTGAATGGGAGACAGCACCAACTCCTGTAAGAAGGTGAGTATGCAATTTAATTATGATAGATGAGAGAACTACCACAGTGAGCTACCACTTTAAATGTAATGTCGGCCCGCTGAAATGTCTGGGCCCCAAGAATCAGGAAGCCCAGCTATTAATAGAAAGCAAGGATTGCTGGATCCACTTGGTTAAATGCCTTTCACTCGACCTGCTAGATCCATTAAATCTGCTTTACCAAGCCATGGCAATCAAGTAAAATACTCCACCCTACCCAATTCCAACCTCAGTGAAACCCCTGATCACCTCCGATCGCAAACTATTTCTATCCACCCCACCCCTTATTCTTCTTTCTGACCTTGACCTCCAACTCATCCTTCTAGACACCCTCCTTAGCTTTTCCAGTTGTCTTCTGGCACTTGCATTCTGTCTCCTAGCCTCACATAGAATTCCTTTTTGGATCTCCCCTAATGCCGGCTTACCAGTCTTCCTCCAACTTCTGATAGCTGTCACCCTTCCCCATATTACCAGATGCTGTATCCACTTGTCCTCAATTCCAAAGGCTAGTCATCCATCTCCCTCTCTATCCACCTGTTTCCTGCGTGTGATACTGAAGGTCACCCAATCTATCAGTCTTGTTGGCTGCCAGGAAGTGGTCATAAAAAGTGGTCATCTCCATCCAGGAATTCTAACCTCCGCACAGCTACAACACAGAAATCTATTTGACAAGGGGAAAAGTTGCCTGGTTATGTCCTGTGCACAAAAAGCAGGAAAGCCTGGCCAGTTACCATCATATCAACCTAATCTTGATCATCAGTAAAGTGATGGAAGGCGTCACTGCATAACCACATTGTGGGTTTATCTACATCAAATCCACCATATGGTCGTCAATGCCCCAGTTATTGAGAGCAATTTATCTTTATTTAGTCCACCCTAATCCTTCATGATTTGAAAGGCATTCATGTTTCCTCTTGACCTTCTCTGGCTTCTTCAGTTTACCCAAATAATTGTAATTCCTCTAAGAACCATAATCATTGAGCCATTATGGCATGGAAAGACAACCATTCAGACCATTGACTCTCTGGAGAGCAGTCTAGTCACTTCTATTCCTTTGCCCTATGCCTGTAACCGTGAAAGTTTACACACCTCAAGTGTCTACCCAATTTCCTTTTGAAGACATTGATTAGAGGCAGAGATCCAAGGCATCATCACTCACTGCATAGGAAGTTCTTCTCAAAGCACCCTGCATCTCTTACCAAAACCTTAAATCTCTGAGCCCTGGTCCATAAGCAGCAAGCTGATGAGACCAGCTTTTCTTTGTTGATTTTATCTAAATCTTCCATAATGCTGGACAGCTTTTATAACTCTCCCCTATATCTGTTTTGCTCCAGGCAGAACAACTCCACCTTTTCCAACCTAAATTTGGAGCTAAATTCCCTCATTCCTGAAACCGTTCTAGCGAATTTCTTCCACACTGTCTCCAAAGTATTCATGTCCTTCCTCGGCACCATTCCAGCTGGGGTTGAAATAGTGCTTTATTTTGTTCGACACAACTTCCAGGCTGTCATATTCTCTGCTTATGTAAAGCTCAGATCCTGTGCACTATATTAACTGCTTTGTTTATTTGTCCTGTTGCTTTAAAATTTATGCACAAACATCCCCAGGTCTCTCTTGCTCTGTCTCTCCTCGAATCAAAGGACCCCTACAGTGCAGGCATTCTGCACTGACCCCTCCAAACAGCATGCCACCCAGACCCAGTGCATCCTATCCCCATAACCCAGTATGGCTAATCCACCTAACCTGCCATTCCCTGGACATGACCGGAAATTTTGTGAGCCCAAACCACCAACCCTGCATATTTTTGGACATAACCACCTCAAAATTCTACATTCTAATTTGCTGTTTCTCTCTATTCTTTTGACCAAATAAAAATCATCTCACAGGTCCAACCATTCATTAATCTTTTTGTCTTCATTTGAAATTTCTTCCTATCTTTCTGACTATCTACTGCACTTCCAAGTTTTGTCATCTCTAGTTTTCAGAACTTGTGCCCTGTGTCTCCAAGTTATTAATTTAGGTTATTTTGAACATCGGCTCACTGTATGGCATGCCTTTTCATGCTCTTGAAAACAACCGTTCATTTGCTTTCTATTCCTTTGTCTGTTTGGTGTCCATGCTGTTACTGCCCTTTCTTTCACGTAGGCTCGACTTAGCTAATGATCCTAATATCTAGTATTTTATAAAATGATTTTTGTAGGACCTGTTAGGCAACATCACCTACATTGCCGTCAATTTGTTACCTCATCAAATTCAGTCAAGTTTGTTAATTGTGATTTGCTTAATCAAATCCATATTGTCATTCATGTTTGTTCAAGTGTGTGAATTATTGTTTCTGAAAGTTTCCCAGAACTGATATTATTCTGACTGCTCTGTCATTGTCAGGCTTATCCTTTTAACCTTTCTTTTGAAGGAGGTTGTGCAACACTTGCAGATATTCAGTACATTTACACATTCCCAGCATCTTGGCAGGATTATGAGATTGAGGCCAGCACCTTAACAATTTCAGCCCTTATTTCCCTCATCAAACTATGTTGCATCCCAATCTAACCAAATGATGTCCAATTTTTCAGTAGTGCCATCCTTTCTTGTCCCTCCTGTTTGTGAATTTTTGTCATGCTCAGTATCCCAGCATCCTGCCCATTGCCACAACTTTAGCAAAATCCCAGTGCTTGGTAAACACCTATGCAAACTATTCATTTCATACCTCAGCTGTGCCTTCTATCCCCACTAGCAGATCTCCACTCTGATTCCAAACACTCCTTAGCTGAATCCTTGCCAGACTATTACACAGTTTGTTGGGACCTGAATCCAAGTCTTAAGACTTACCACCTGATCAATCCCTGTACGATTGTGAAGAACATGTTTATGTTTTGTTTTCTATTTATTAGCTAGACAAATGGGCTTCATCTTAGCTTCAGAAATCCTGTTTGCTGAACGAGGTGAAACTTGTTTAAAGAAGCATTTTCTTAAATCCGGAACAAAAGGTTGTATACTGTGATATTTTACAGATTACTCATTTCAGTAGTCAACAGATTATTGGTTTGCAGAATGAATTGATTGTTGCAGAGGCTGGTGAACAGGACATTATAAATAAATAATGATGTGCATGACCCCAGCAAATCTCCACTACACTTGTAATTAAATTAGAAAGGTAAACTGTTTGAAACTACTGATTCACTTTAATACATTGCATAGCTCAAAGTCTCAGGGATACATAATACAGCCTTGGTGAAAACTCACCCCTCTCACAACCAAAGTTGGAATCAAGAGATTCAGATATTTACTTGGTATGGAATTTAATTCATTCATGTGGTAAGAACTAAAATAAAAACTAGCTGTTGAACAGTGGCTTAGATTCATTTTCACTAGTATTCACCTTAACAAATGGTCTGTTTATCAAAGGTGTTCCCTCGGCCTTGTTGACAATACTGCTAATTTATTCATTGTATTACTTTTTTATGTTGATAGTTTCTTGTATATTAATTTGACTGTTTGCAGAAGTACACTGTTGTGGGTTGCTACATCAGGCTTTGCTGACCAGCAGAGGTATGCAGATAAGCTAGTTTCATTAAATGATGTAAAGGCACAAGGCAGCAAGACAATAGAGCATGATGGAGAGTTTTAGATTGGAACTGGATATCAATCAGTTAAATACTGTTTCAGCATAGCTACAGGAAGCTGAGTAGAATGGAATTAACCCCTTGAGGACTGTAACATCAGGCTGAAAATGCCAAACCTATATCATGGTCATGCTTTGAAAGAGTGTGGTCGACAGAAATTTCAGTTGAGCACAGTGGAAATTCTTGATGTAAACACATAGCCCATTCATCCTGATATTGGCAGTCTTTGTTGAGTTAAAATGCTTCTAAAAGGAAACCTGTTTAAAAGTGTCGCCCAGTGGATTACTGCTATTAGCAATTTGGAATTGTTACATTTATGCTTTTTTCAAATTTCCTGTTGGTAGGGAAGTGCCTCTTTAAATGAAATCATCAGTAATCCAGCTGGAAGTGGTTTTGTATCAAATAGATGCTTCACATCTCATACAGCTGCTCTCGCAATATGCCACTCCCTCAGTGTTGGCACTGTGGTGCTCTCGTCCTAGTTTGAACACACAACTTTTTGACCCTGAGGCAAGAATATTACCAACCTGAGCTTTGCTGGTGCTGGCAAACTGCACTGATGCAGATGTCAATTTCCAATCTTCTAATAGTAAACCAGGAATAACTGCAAGAACGGCAATGCATCAAACATGGATTACTGTCCAAAGCAATGTTTGAGTCAAAAGGCTGACTGTAACTAACTTGATGTTTTTTTTAAAATAATAACAGACGAATCAGTACTTAAATGTTTGATTTGTATGAGTCCTTTTTGTTGGCAGTTACTAGATTTATGTTACAAAGTAGCTTAAAAGAGAACGTTAGCAATTTTTCAAAAGGAAAAATCCAGTGTTCCTTTCAAAATTCTTCTATCCTTCAATTGTGTTATTGCAAACTCAGTGTACTCTGGAACTCTAAGAGTTAATTTTATTTGATTGTCTCTATGTTTTTTTTAAAGCTACCTGCCAACTCCCTAGCTGAGTGGAATTTGGATTTAGTACTTGTGTACTGTTGTTGAGTTTGTGTCTTCGTGAATACTTGCAGTGTATCAGAACAGAATCAGCAGGCTGCGTTGCCACAGCTTTGAATTGGTGAGTTGACAGCTGCTTGTTTGGCAGACGTTGTGAAGCACAGTGAGTTGACAGGAAGGACGCTAATGTTTCAGCAGGGCTCTGACTAAGCTAGCTGCGTCGCAGCATCTGAATGTGTTGTTCTACAGTGATAGTAATTTGAAACAGAAGTACTTCTTGGCAGAGATCGCAGTCTGTGCTCTCAGATGCAGTGAAGCTGACGGATTGTACTGGGGCTCATTGTCTGAATCACAATCAGCCAGCGCTTACCCATTGCTCTAAAAAAATGCCTTTTATGTCATTATTTAAAATAAGAAGTTAGAATATTTTCTATACGCCCTTGTAAAGCTTAGAAGTTTCATACCTGTAAGTAGAAGCACTGGAACCTGAAGGATGTAGGAGTAGAAGATGGGTAGGCTGACACATATTCAGGAGCTAATATGGCTTTATACCAGGGTTTCACTTTTGCCTCATAGTTTGCACATGGGAGAGTTGAAAGAACATGTATTTTTTGCACCCAAATGAACTACCTTGAATACAGGCCAACACAATTCCAACTCCCAATGTAATTTTGTTCTTTGTGCTTCTTGGTTCTCAATATAACAGCTGCATAAAGAAAAGTGCAAGCTGCCTTAATGATTGTGACCAGTACATTGACCTAAATATGGTCAAGGGAAATCTAGGTCTCACAAGGCAAAACACAAGACAATGCTTTACATTTGCCAAAAGACAAAGGGGTTGCTAAAGTTTGGGAGAGGGAGATAGAGATGGAGATAGAGATGTACAATCAATGAAAACTTAAGGTGTGAAACAAAGCAAATGGGTCCTCTTTGCTGAGTCCAAAGGAAACAAGATGCTAAGTGGGACTAGTGCAAGTGGGGTTCGGGAGATATAAGAAAAGTAAAGGACTGATGGAGAAAGTTCCATCCGAAATTGGAAAAAAAAATCAGTTTTGCTTCCAATTTCCATCCTTCTCTCACCTTCACATGGTCCATCTTTGACTCTTCCTTAACTGCTCCATTTCCTGGGGTATCTGTGGGTGGACTGTACCACCAGTATATATTATAAATCCACCAACTTCCACATATTCCTCAACTAGACCTCCTCAAACCCAGATTTCTGTGAGGAATCCATTCTGTTTTCCCAGTTTCTCCATCTCTGTTGCTTCTGTTCTAATAATGCCACTGTCCACTGGGCTACCTCTGACATGACTCACATTTTCCTCAACTAAGTATGCTTCCCCTAATTTGGTTGACAAGCTCCTGAGCCGTGTCCAACCCATTTCTACCCTCACTTCTTCCCCTTCTTCCCAGAACAGCTATTGCGTTTTCCCTTCTCCATATTTTCTACCCAGCTAGTTTCTCCATTCAGAGAATCATTGTCCACCATTTCTCTCCCTCCAGCAAGATACCACCATTAATCACATCTTCCCTTCCCCTCCACTGTCAACATTTCTCAGGGATTGTTCCCTCCATAATACCCTGATCCATTCCTCCATCACTTGTAATACTTCCTTATTCTCCCATGACACCTTCCCCAGACAGTTGCAGAAGGTGTAGAACTTGCCCATTTACCTCCTCCCTCTGTACTATCCAAGGCCCTAAACACATTTTCCAGGTGAAGCAGCATTTTACTTGTAGTTCTTTCAATCTAATCTACAGTATTCACTGCTCACAATGTTGTCCCATTTACATTGGCAAGACCAAATGACGGCTTTGTGATACACCTCTGCTCTGTCCGTTGAAATGACCCTTACTTTCTGGTTACTTGCTGTTTCAGTGAACCACATTGTTGTCATGGTAACATTTCTGCCCTGAGCTTGCTCTAGTGTTCCAACAAAACACAATGCAAACTTGAGAAGCAACACCTCATTTTTAGATTACGCATTTTGCAGCCCTGAGGTCTCAATATTGAATCCCACAGCTTTAGAACCTGACACCATTGACATCTCTCTGTCTCAATTCCTACATTTCCTGACTTTTCTACATTTCCTGTCCTATTCTCCACGGCACTTGTTTGTGTCTTATTTACTTTGCCCTCTTCAGAGAGGACCTATTTTCACACGTTCATATAGACACATTTTACATCTCTATTTTTCATGCACCACAATTAACATCCCTTCATCTTGTACTGGGCTTCCACACTGTGTCCTCCTCACCCATCCTCTGCCTATGCCTTTCCAGTCCCTTTCAGTTCTGATGAAGAGTCATAGTAGACTCAAAACGTGAACTCTGTTTCTGTCTCTACAGATGCTTACTGACCAGCTGACGAGCAACTTCTGTGTTTGTTTCAGATTTCCAGTTTCTACGTATGTTTTTTTTTGCAGGAGCATAAGACAAACCATCTTAAGTAAATCTGCAAATTTGTGGAGAATCGGCAATATTTATCTAAACCTCTTCTACTATTTTAAACTGGAATCTATATTTAAACACACCGTCAGCTATCTTTTGAAGTATTAGGTTTCTTTTAATTTAACATGAGCTTATAGGATGTGGGCTTTGCTGTCTAAGTCAGCATTTATTGGCCTGTGAGAAGTTAGTGACGTCAGTACACCCACAGGGCAATTGAGACAGGAGTGCCAGAATTTTGGCCCAGTACACAGAAGGAATGATGATATAGTTCCAAGTCAGGGCATATGTTTAATTTAAAGGGAAACTTTCAGACGGTAATGCTCAGGTGCATTTGCTGCCCTTGCCCAATTAAGTTGCTAGAGGTTGTATGTTTTGAAGGTGCTGTCAAAAGAGGCTTGGTGAATTGTCCCTGTACATCTTGTAGGTGGTGTGTACTGCTGTCTATGTATGTTAGTGGTGAATGGAGTGAATATTAAAGACAACGGATGGGATGCCGGTCAAACGACTTTAACCGAGACGGTGTCAAACTTCTTGACTCTCGTTTGAGCTGCACTCATCTAGGCAAGTGGAGAGTATTCCATCGTGCTCCTCATTTGTGCTTTGTAGATGCTAGATGGTGCCTGGGGAGTTAAGTGGTGAGTTATTTGCCACAGAATTGCCAGCCTCTGATCAGTTCTTGTAATTGCAGGATTTACATAGCTAGTCCAGTTCAGTTTCTGGTCATTGTAAGAATATTTAATCTCTTGCCTTTCTGCAATTTTAATGGAGATATTGCACAATTTAGGATAAAATGAATGCAATAATTAAAATAGAAGACAGAATGTCGAATGAATGCAGTTAATATTTGCTCTGTAACATTCTACACATAACTTTTGAGGCATGAATGTTGAAGCCATAATGTAGTTCTTTCTCAGCTTTCCCAGTTGATTTTCATTTAACTTCTTTTGTCTGGATGTGTCAGCAAACCACTGCAGTCAGGACTCTGCCTCTGCTTTAGCCTGAAGGTTGTGCATGAAGGTGGCTTATGTTTACTCTCTCTTTATTCTGTATTTTGTTTTGCCTTCTCCTGTCCACCACCTAACTGTCCCTTTTGAGAGGTTCTTTGTCTTTTACTGTGTATCGTGCTGGGCACTTGCTGCTTCATTAGGCAAAATCACCCTATTTAGAAGATGTTCTGTATCATAAGATTAGGGCCATTTAGAATAGATGGAAATATCAAAAGTCTAGGATTAATAAAGATGCACATTTGCAGTGTCACAAACCTTGGATTAATTAAGATTACTTTCTTTTATTGAGTCATATTTGTTAGTTGGTAAGATTATTAAGCATGTGCTGTTGTGCCCCACAATAGCAGTTTATAATGGGACAAATGACCACTAGTTTGATCATCTTCAACATTGTTTTGTGAGACAGTAATAAACCTCACAAGTATTCAGATAATATTCAATCTGGTACCGAGTTATATTTAGTTAAATACCTGATGGGGTATGAGCATTCATCTAAGAGCAGTCATTGTACGATCACCATGAGACAGACACTGCACATAAACTCTGCAGTTGGGCTACAGAAGATCAGTGGGAGGTCTTCAGAAAAGACTCAAAAGTAATGTAGAACCAGTTTATATTCTTAAGGCACATGAGGTCTACTTTCCAAAATGCAACGATGCACAACTAAAGAAGTAATAAACGACCAATAAACCGAAAGAAAATGAATGCAAATGTACAGAAAGTAACACAGATGTCAACAACTGGCGAAGGTGTAAAGAACAATAAAAGTTGACAAAACATATTGCAGAAGTTATAAAAGCAAGTATGAAAAGAAATATATAAGGGAATTAAATTACAAGGAGGTAGTATACAAATTAGCAATTTATTCCCAGGCATCAAGAAAGCTAAATAAAGCTTTCAAGTCAGTAAAGAGAACTGATGGTTTCTCTTAATTCACCCTGTTTTCACTAGCTGTAGATGTAGTCCAAAATGAGAGTGAGGACTTTCAGAAGCCAAAGTTGGAAACTCTTCTACGTGCAAAGGGTAGTAAAGTTTGGAATCCCCTTCCATATGCTACAACATATCCGAGGTCAATTGTGAAGTTTACATTTGAAACAACTGGACTTTTGTTCACAGAATTGGGCAAATGAAGGTTTCTGGAATTAGGTCATGGGCCAGCCATGACATCATTGAATGTTAGAACAAGCTCGAGTGGCTGAATGGCCTACTGTATTCTTTTATTTCTAAGTTCAGCTTATAGCTTCCTCTAGAAGCATTTTTTTGTGCTGTTTCGATATTCTTCCTCTTTTGACAAGTTCAGTATAAATTCCTTTGTTTTTCCCTCTATATTTTGACTTTGCTTCAGAGAGTTTACCCAATGAGAAATGATTACATTCAGGATATGTTGTCCAAACTAAGTTATCATCAAGCAATTCTGGTAATGTGCCACACAAGGGAACGCTTTTATTGGAAAGCTGTCCATGTCAAAGTCAGCCTCCAAGTGGAAGGAAAGCAATGTGTTGTCGTTCATATGGTAAGAGAAAGTAAAGCCAGCAGCTGGATATCTGCACGGTCCGCAGCTGCACAGGGTTAGAAGACTGCACACAGGGATCTGTTGAGGAAACCACCAAAATGTGTCAGGCTGGATTTTGCGCTGAGCTGATCAGTAAATGCACAGGGTTCTGCAGCCCATTCCATGGTGGTTATGTTTAACCACCGTATATGCAAGTGTACACATTATGGTGAAATGCATTAATTTCTTCCAATATCCCCCTCAATAATGTATAGAAATGCAAATGATTTCAATGAACCTGATGCTCGAAGATAAAAGCAGCCGTTAGCCCCTTTCACGAGCAAGCAGGCAACTTTCTGTTTGGCTTTTTTTTGAAGTGCAGTAAGGCTGCATATCCCACAGTTTCTTTTTTAGTTCAGAGGCACTCATTAAAATAATTATGGAAAAGAAGAATCTCTGCTTCAGAATAAGTGGTTTTCGTTTGAAAGATGTTGGGTTATATTTTCTTCTGCAAAAGTAAGTAAAACAAAGTGTCAATGCTGGTGGAAGATACCAGGGAACATAGGGCAGGTTTTTGCACTAGGATGGTAGACTGACACAATACTGTAACTGCTATCATGTGGCTAAGGAGTCATAAAATCATTCAGCACACAAACAGACCTTTCAGTCCAACCAGTCCATGCTGACCATAATCCTGAATTAAACTAGACCCACTTGCCTGCTCCTAATCAATATCCCTGTAAACCTAAGCTGTTGGTGCACCTATCCAGATGTCTTTTAGATGTTGTAATTGTGCCCACATTCACCACTCCCTCTGGAACTTCATTCTACGCGTGAACCACCCTCTGTGTAAAAAATTTGTTCCTCATGTCTTTTTATTGAATTTCTCTCCTCTCACCATAAAAATGTTCCCCCTAGTGTTGAAATCCACCCCCCCCCTCCCCGCCCACCACCATCCTAAGGAAAAGACAACTAGCATTAATGTTGAGATAGCGAGCATTGCAAATGCTAAAGTCAGATAAAACACAGTACGGAGTTGGAGGAACACAGCAGGCCAAGTAACATCAGAGGAGCAGGAAAGTTGACATTTTGCGTTGGGACCGTTCTTAACTCTGACCTGAGGCATTTTGAGTTCTGGCCTCATTTTAAATTTCACCAAAAAGCACAGCATTCAAAAGAAGCATCTATTTGTAGCTAACAACTCTGAGCTGGTGCAGTAACAGGCAATTCAGATTTGGTGCTGGCCTGCCACTTGGTCTTGAAAGCAAGGACTTGAAATGGCCAGCGAGAATCTTTTTATCAGCTGCTCTGACAAAGTAGGAAATGTAAAGAGGCAGGAGGCCATTACTGAAGTCCTCAGCTTCCTAATTGGACGCTTCAGGAGGATCTTGAATTCAGAAAGGGATGGAGTTTGGAACAGAGAAGACGAAACCTTGCTTTTGGAGACCTTGCTCCCTTTGGCTCCACATGTCAAGTTATTTAAAACAAAACGTATTTTGGTCCTGTGCTGCTCCAGACACTTTCCCTCCAGGCTGGCCTGGATAAAGAAAACACATCGGCATTCCTTCTCAGGCCACTGATCAAAACAGATTCTGACAACATCTTTGGAACCTGATCTGCATATTTTATGTAGTAATGCAAGATAGAATGTCTGTCTTTCTCTTTCACTCTTTCTCTTTCTCTCTCTTTCTCTCTCTGTCTCTCTCTCTCTCTCTGTCTCTCTCACACACACACACACACACACACACACACACACACACACACACACACACACACACACACACACACACACACACACACACACTCATCCAACAAGTCGTATGTCTATAACATATATAAAATCTGTCCTAACAAGACTTCACTAATTTTGTTTAATTTCTGGAGGGGGTTTTTTGAAATATTTTTCAATGTCCTCCAAAAATGTTCATGAGAAGTTTCAGAATATCCTTCAGGATACCTCTATTGTGTACTCTTGGATGAGGGGAAAAGCAGTGACATAGTACTAATGTTATAACCCAGAGGTCTCGATTGATGTTCTGGGAACATGGATTCAAATCTCACCATTGCAGCTGGTGACCATTAAGCTATCGCAAGTTATCCTGAAAACCTATCCAGATTCACTAATATTCTTGAAGGAAATCTGCCAACCTTCCATGGTCTGACCTATATGTGACTCCAGCAATATAATATGGGTTTTTGACCCCACTGGGGTATTTTACCTTATACAGCAATGCTCATATTGTTCCTTGCAACATAAGAAATCATTTGCGTATGTCATGGTAGTGAAGAATCGAATAGATGTGTATAACAGCTAGCTATTATGTACATTTTGTTGCCTAAGTCCCTGAGTTAGTATTGCAATAATAGGTTATATAGAACAGCTTACTTCTAGTAGGCTGTCGTACTTCAATTGATCCACAGTGAGATGGAGACCGAGACTCTCAAGCCACATACTCTGACACAGCAATGATATCATGAGCATGTCTGTTAAATGCACACTGACATCCTGAGCATGAGACATAGCAAAACATAATGTGGCTGACACTTAACTGATCTCTGAAATGGCCACGTAAGCCATTCAGCTCAAGAGCAACTAGGGATGGGAAGCAAATGCTTGCCTGGCTGGTAATACCTACATCTCATGTAAGAATACATTGTAAAAGTAAACTTTCCAAAGGTAACATTTTCATGATCTAAATAACAAAAAAGCTTCAGCCATTAAAATGCCACTTTTTAAAGAAAGGAACTACTTTGTGCTGTAAATTATTTTAGCACCTTGTTCCAGAACGTTACCCATAGCCTTCAAACCAGATGTTTATCAAGCGTGTATTCTTTTCAAGGAATTAACTGACATTAAAAAAGTACATATGAAAATACATATCGCCTGTTATGTGGGGAGCAAATGTTTTTCACTTCTAATATTGTTTGAAGTTGTAAATTTGGGTTCAGATTTATGTGGTTTATGCATTGTATTGTCAGAATTCAGTTTTTATGAGCTTTCAGTCCTCTTTTTCAACGGGAGCACATTCAGATATTTAAGCTTTCTTAGCAACTTAATCATAATATTCTGATATAATTTCTATACTTCTTCCAAATGTACATCAGTACAGAGATGTTATTTGACAACAGTGTTGTGAAAATGATAGTATTACAGATTTAAACAGAGCAGAATCACAATAACTTATTTGGACTTGTAATGAAATGTCCTTGAGATGTATCCCAATACTTGATTACCTTGTTGGTAACAGCTTTCCATTGACTGGAAACTTGCACTGAATCATCAATAATCACACCCAAGTGCTTTTCTTTTTCCACCTTTGTTAATGGACATCCTTTCATTTGGGACACGTGGCATATGTTTCCGGTTGCTGTGTGCATTGACTTACATTTATATATCAGTTTAAAATCCATCCACTATTCCTTAGCCTGTTTTCCTGATTATTTAAATCCATTTGAATGCTTTAAAAGTCATTTCTGTTCATCATCTAACCAAATTAACTTCATGTGTTCTGCCAAACTTATAATACCAGTAAAAGCACCTTTCTCCCCATTATTTATTAATACTGAGAATAGTTGAGCTGAATAGCTGCTAGAAAGCTTTGATCAACACCAACTTCCTTGTGTGCCCTTGTTTCATTTATCTTCATGTGCTGTTTTAACTATTTTGCCATTAACTATTTAGCCATTAATTCTAGACGTGAATCTTAAAAAGCCTCACCCATTGAAAGTCCTTAGATTTCTTCCCAGGTGTGGCCCACAAAATTTTGGTTACTTTCATGAATGTAAAAGAATTGTATTAATGCTATATATTGCGTACATCTAAATGGTAAATGTAATTGATGACATGACGTAATGTGCCTTATAATGCCATCTTCTTGCTGCAGGTATAGCTTCTTTTAATCAAAACAGCAATTATTCATAGCATATTCTGAAAAATGTTATTTATAAAAGTTCCGACTGTCTGGATACAGGAAACTTACGTGTGAAATGTTTACTTATGAAACTCCAGACAATTATAACATTGTGCAGTGAGCACATTCAAGGTAAAGTGGCTTGTGAGAGAGAACGGCAGATGGCAATGCAAATGGAATTTAACAAGTGGTGTACATCGGCATAGTGTGACCCCATGAAGCGACATCAAACAGAAGAGTTATAAACACAGGTGGTAACTTGGGATATTACATTTAAACACAAATGAATAAAAATGTGCGGATCAAAGCTGATTTTGTGAATTATGACATTGAACAATGACATGTTCTCCTCCAGTTTTCAGAACATACATATTGCACTCAGATAACTTGTGAATAGAGAGTGCGCCAGCATTTATTAAATGGCTACACCACCTCATTGTAGAAGTTGAAGTAATTCCAATCAAAGAATTTCAGAAATGCATTTCAATTACAGGATCTTTGTATTCCAATTTTATCTATATCAGGACAAGAGTGTAGCAACTTAACCATTATCCAACTACCGATCCTTTCCTGAACAGATCTGGAGAAGAAGATCTCTATCTCATGGCAAGAGAGGTCATCTTTGACAGCCTTGGGCTGCATCAGGAAGGGTAAATAAACTGGAAGGAGAGAGATAGTCTGTATGCTTTGCTCCAGAGCAGTGTACGAGTTAGATTAACTGTGGTACCACCTTGGTAGAACAAAGAAACAATGGGATAGGTTCTGTGATGAAAGGGCATTCTCCTTTTCCGAGCGGAAACTTTGGGCGCAGGACTGCCTCTGTTGACTCCATTTTGTTTTTTTGAGTGATGACACCTTAATTTGACTGGATAGAACCTCCGACTGTCTCCAGGAGGAAGTGGCCCCTGGATGGAAGTCAGCAGCCCTACGCCACTCACACCAACGTTGTGGGCCACTGCTGGTAGTGAAGGAGGCCCAGGACCTAACAGAACCATGGATGCCTCCAAACATAGTTAAATCCGGATCACATTGAGGCTGGTTCAGCAGAGGTGGGAAGGCATGTTGAATAGGACAGTAGTGGGTACAGTTGACAAGGGAAGAGAAAACTGTGGGATGTGACAGGAATCTCTGATTGACACAGGGAGTCTGGGAAGTAGGCTCTCCTCCCTGTTGGGCACAGGCCCTACCTGTCAGCCATCAAACGAGAGCTTTCCTGGGATAAGGCCCTTAATAAGGCTAAAATTCACACATTTAAAGGATTCAATTGGGCCATGGATAAGCAGTCAGCCTGATGGGTCTCCCATCATGGTAGGGCGGGGGCATATGAGCCCACCTTTCGTGGCATGAGCTCCAAATGTGCAGGGTCACTTGTCTGCTTTTCCATCCATTATATTAAACTAATTGCTCCTTTAAATTTATTGGGTAAACTAAATAGCAGCTTATTCCAAAGATTTTATTTTATTTGAAGAAAACACTCTGAAGAATATTTTAGGAAGCAGAAGTGTTGGAAGAACGTTAACCCTGACAGTCATGATTCAACACAGAAAAACAAGCTAGTTTATTTTCAATTCTGACACTTTGGTTATTATAATGTATGTCTACTTGGGGCTAGGTCACAGATTGACTACCATTCATTGAATGGTAAAACAGGCTGAAGGGGCTGATTCATCCCACTTCCTACAGACAAAGGGGGTGGCCATGGGTTCCCGCATGGGCCCCAGCTATGCCTGCCTCTTTGCAGGTTACGTGGAACAGTCCCTCTTCTGCACCTACACAGGCCCCAAACCCCACCTCTTCCTCCGTTACATTGATGACTGTATCGGCGCCGCCTCTTGCTCCCCAGAGGAGCTCGAACAGTTCATCCACTTCACCAACACCTTCCACCTTCAAGTTCACCTGGGCCATCTCCAACACGTCCCTCATCTTCCTGGACCTCTCAGTCTCCATCTCAGGCAACCAGCTTGTTACTGATGTCCATTTCAAGCCCACCGACTCCCACAGCTACCTAGAATACACCTCCTCCCACCCACCCTCCTGCAAAAATTTCATCCCCTATTCCCAATTCCTCTGCCTCCGCCGCATCTGCTCCCAGGATGAGGCATTCCACTCCCACACATCCCAAATGTCCAGGTTCTTCAAGGACTGCAACTTTCCCCCCACAGTGGTCGAGAACGCCCTTGACCGCATCTCCCGCATTTCCCGCAACACATCCCTCACACCCCGCCCCCGCCACAACCGCCCAAAGACGATTCCCCTCGTTCTCACACACCACCCCACCAACCTCCGGATACAACGCACCATCCTCCGACACTTCCGCCATCTACAATCCGACCCCACCACCCAAGACATTTTTCCATCCCCACCCTTGTCTGCCTAACGGAGAGACCACTCTCTCCGTGACTCCCTTGTTCGCTCCACACTGCCCTCCAACCCCACCACACCTGGCACCTTCCCATGCAACCGCAGGAAGTGCTACACTTGCCCCCACACCTCCTCCCTCACCCCTATCCCAGGCCCCAAGATGACTTTCCACATTAAGCAGAGGTTCACCCGCACATCTGCCAATGTGGTATACTGCATCCATTGTACCCGGTGTGGCTCCCTCTACATTGGGGAAACCAAGCGGAGGCTTGGGGACCGCTTTGCAGAACACCTCCGCTCGGTTCGCAATAAACAACTGCACCTCCCAGTCGTGAACCATTTCAACTCCCCCTTCCCATTCTTCAGATGACATGTCCATCATGGGCCTCCTGCAGTGCCACAATGATGCCACCCGAAGGTTGCAGGAACAGCAACTCATATTCCGCTTGTGAACCCTGCAGCCCAATGGTATCAATGTGGACTTCACCAGCTTCAAAATCTCCCCTCCCCCCACTGCATCCCAAAACCAGTCCAGCCTGTCTCTGCCTCCCTAACCTGTTCTTCCTCTCACCCATCCCTCCATTTCCTACCTACCAACCTCATCCCACCTCCTTGACCTGTCCGTCTTCCCTGGACTGACCTATCCCCTCCCTGCCTCCCCACCTATACTCTCCTCTCCACCCATCTTTTCTCTCCATCTTTGGTCCGCCTCCCCCTCACTCCCTATTTATTCCAGAACCCTCACCCCATCCCCCTCTCTGATGAAGGGTCTAGGCCCGAAACGTCAGCTTTTGTGCTCCTGAGATGCTGCTGGGCCTGCTGTGTTCATCCAGCTCCACACTTTATTATTATGAAGGGGCTGAATGACTGCCCATATCCCTGGATTAGCAAGTTAGTTTTTCTTCTTGGGCATTGGTACATTCAAAATTAAAATAAGTGTTGGGAGATTTTCCTCTGCTTGTTCTTGTGAACGTGTACACACCACTGTTACTCACAAAGTGTGACCCAATTTATACAATCCATAACTGACCAAATTGTAACCAAAGACAAATCGGGACACTTCATGCGAATGAGCAGTCTTACAGAATACCCAAAAGCATGACTCGCGATTTACCACAGTGTGCAGCTTTAAAAACAGCTCTTTAGATTGTGAATCTTCCGTTTGGTTCTCCTTTCTTCACTTGACATTTTTAGTGCCATTTGAACATTTTCCAGAATGCTGTGTATCATTACATTTTTAAGGGGAAAGGCATTGAAGATTTTAATGACTCGCTGAAGTTTTTAACTTCGTACTGCTGAGTGCCCCACGAGTGCCCCACAATTACCTCATGTTGAGTCTCTATGTATAGGGGGGGTGTCATCTTAGCAGAAGAAGAAATCTGGATATTTAAAGATTTCGTTTGTTGTGAGTGTAAAATGAGCAATAAAATTGTATGCCCATTATGAATAGGGAATCCCAAAGATTCAGTATCTAGGAACAGTGAGACAGCAAGACAGAAACATATTTGTATATTGTTACTTGATGCGCACTATCTGGAATGCATTTAATTGCTTCAAACAAAAAAAATTGAAAGGTCTCTATTGTTTCCCTTGCTTTGTAATGAACAGGGGCGTTTGAAACCATTGCCTTTTACATGAATAGCATTTGCTGATTTCAGTTCTGCCTCACAATGCCTAAAACAAAAGATCACACATGAAAAAAAAACTTTTCAAAATTGAACACGTATTTGCTATTGGTATTTTTGAGTAGAAGCAGTTGTTAGTCACTGATTATATTTTTAAGAATCTATACTTTTAAACAATGTGGCCAACCTATAAGCAGGTTGGCAACAGATCGAGAAGTTGGTTGATAGCACCCTATTAAGCAATCAAACAGTACATCCTGTTGTCAGTACTACTGGTACTGTATGTAGAAAATGCTGATGTATGGCGGTAGTCTCTTAGGTTTCTGTTTCTTTAATTCAAGGTTTCCAATACTTCATTGGTTTTGTATCGGAATGGTCTGATGCAGACTTAAGTGTTTTTATTTGTGTTTTTCGTATGTGCTATCAAAAATTAAATGCAGCCTTAAGAATGTAGACAGGGGCTTGCATTTGTTCTGCTGTTCTACTGAATAGTAAATACCACTTTTTTACTTGATTTGTGGGGACAGGTTTGTTTTTCTTGTTTTGGCTCCAGTCAACCTCTTTGTTGTCCAATTGTAACTGCATAACTGTTCCTTCTTGCCTCGCATTACAAACAAACAAATATCTATCTCCAGAATGTTTGCAATAAACACCTCATGGTTAGTTGTAATCCATGTGTAGCCAGAGCACTGAATCCAAGCAGTAAATGCTGGAAAGACTGAGTATGTCCTGCAGCTCCTGTGGGTTGGAATTTACTGAGAGCTTTGTCAGGACCCAGTTGGGGCTATTGATCCAATTCTTGTTACCTGCAAGACCCTCTGAACATTCTCCTGGGAGATTGCCTACTAACTGGCCATGTCCAGGTTCACTGACACCTGAACAATGGTGGGCAGACTGCCAGTGTCCCTGGCCTGAACCGAGGGCTCAGAGGTTCAGGTGCTTCATCAGCCCCATTGCAGGAGGTGGACACTGTCAAGGTCAGTTAGGAACAATAAGATGTCTTTGACCTGCTCAACAGTGAAGAAATTAAAATTTAAGCAATTAATGTTGAAGCTTTTCTGCCTCTCCTTCCTTTATGAACTTCGTGAAACTAATGATTTTGGCCAAACTTTCAATCATTTCTCTCAAGCTATAGAATCAGACTCCATAACGTTACTGGCATTAGCCCCACAGTAAAGCAAAATTGCAAACTTGTAAACTGGGTCTCTTCTGGCCACTTTGCACCATATGATAAGCTGCTAATCCAGACATGCCATTCTTGCACTAGAAGCGTGCAGCATCAATCAGTATTGCAATTGGAGTGGTGTTCAGGGGCAGTGTGTCTGAAATACGCCTGGCATACATGTCCCTGACCTTCTGTTTAACCACTATTACTTGTCTTCTTATTGTTCCCATGTCCTTACTCGTCATAACGGATAGCCCGATATTGTAAAAATGGGTCTTTTTACAGGAGCTATTGCGGAACACTGTTAGCATTAGTCGCCTGTTGATGCAGGCACTGTTTATTAAGTTGTTAATTCCCCTCCCCTACTGATCTTATGACTTGCATAATTTAGAAGCAGATGAGGTCGAATAACTACAAGCCACTTTGACAACTTCAGAAAGCATTTGCCTGGCTCTCTCCTGAACCACAAACAACAGTTTCCTGCAAGTAGGAATTTCACCCCTGCCTTACACCTTCAACCCTCTTTGATCATACAGCTGCTCCATGTCATCTGGGATAAAATTTGAAAAAAGGCACATCATCAAACAAGCACTGCCCTCCAAACCTCCCACCATCATTTTTCAAGGCCACACTTGTTTCCCATATTCCTGTACCTACTGGTTGGTGTTATAGAAACAAAGAAGACAGGAACAGTAGGAGGCCATTCAGCCCTTCAGGCCTGCTCCATCATTCATCATGATCATGGCTGATCGTCCAACTCAATAGCTTGATCCTGCTTTCTACCCATAATCTTTGATCCAATTCACCCCATCTGCTATACCTAATCCCCTCTTGAATACATTCACTGTTTTGGCAACAACTACTTCATGTGGTAATAAATTCCAGAGGCTCATGACTCTTTGGGTGAAGAAATGTCTCCTCATTTCCGTCCTAAATCATCTCCCCCAAATCCTCATAATGCCCTCTCACCAGCTTCCTTTGTATTATTGCCATTCCACCTATGGTACAACAACACAGAATCTTTCACAGAGGGGCAGAGTCTTTCAATCTAAACACCCACATATATCTCATAGCTTTGGAGACACTTATGTTACATGACAAAACTATCTGAACACACTAGAAACACTCATTGTAAAAATTCCGCATGTCATCTGCAAACTAAAATACGTGAACTTTAGCTGGGTGCCCATGTGGCTTTTGTTTCTTCCTCTAATTCTCGTATTAACTATCCTGCATGACAGATATGGAGTGAAAAATCTCCTTGACTAGAAACCTCCCACGATTTCCACCTCCAGCCTGGTCAGAGTATGTACATATTAGTTAAAGAAAATGTAGACACCCTGGCATCTCAGGCCTAAAACCCTACTAATGCAATAAGTACAGTCTGTGTGGAAAAAAAAAATCTCCAACCTAACCCTAACTTCTTAAAAAGGGAAAGGTCAAGATTAAGAAATATTCAGACAGCCTGCCTTTATGTCTTTAACGTTAAATAAGAGCTGATTGTGCCATAGCATACAGTAAATAAAAATTATGGTTTGGTACAGTATAAGTCAGGCATCAAAAATGGGAGGAAGATACATTCTTTTTGTTGTACACTATAGCTGCTACACCATTCTGGAGCCATATGTGCCATTAAACTGGGACCACTGGAGGCGCTGCATGTTTCTGGCAGCAGATTACTGCTCCCTCTTTTTATTTCTGACTTAAAGAAGTCTGTAAAGATAAATCAGTTTAACTTTGTGAAAAAAGAATTCAGGTCCTGAATGAAAAACTCATGTTGAAGTGAGCAGGCAGTAATGCTTCATTTAGAATAGTCCGTAAAAGTCCATCGTGCTTTGGCTCAGTCCGTCGCATTGTTCTTTCACACCTACATCCTCAGTGGAATTTCCTGAAGCCTGTGATGAACAGCAGGACCTGTTCAAGCATTTGCCAAACCAGTGGATGCTACATGTTTGACCCCTGTCCTTATGGAAATAAAACTGATTGCACATTGTGCTCCTGCTGCGCAGTGCTGAGTTGTGACTGAGCAAAGGTGAGGCATGGAATTTATCGTTAGGGCCGGCTGTGAGAGAAGATCTGGTTTGTTTCGGAAGAGGAAGCAAAAGTGGGGAGAAAGTAGTGCTTGCAATTATCATCACAGTTTAAGTACCTTGACCAAACATATTTTACTTGTTTTACTTTGGAGTACTAGTTTATTTACTAGTTAAAAAACTGTCACTCCTTTATAGTAACTGCAGTTTCAGTCATATACTTTTTGCACATATGTAATGTTATTCCCATATTGTGGATCGTCTTGGAGGCTCAATTAGCCAGCTTTCAAAACCGAGCTGAATGTGAGATTTTGATCATCAATCAGTGCAGAATGAACTTCATACTGTTACAATTTTTAATATTTGTTTTACCTTTACTCAGAAAACATAGTCACTCAGGCAGTGGGATTAACCAATTACTGATGATGATGTTATTACTCCAGTTCTCTATACGGCTGTGGGATTGTGTTGTGAAGTAAATCATTAAGTGGCAATGCAACTTGACTTTTAGGGAGGTCAAGCAACTCTGCCACACATGGGAGTTGAGACCCTTCCCGGCCTTACCCATGAATGTAACCTCCTGCTGCGAACTGCAACTGCCCAAGCTGTCTCTCATTTCATTCGGTAAATCACCAACAAGGTGATAATTTAGTTGTGATATCAGAGCCATAAAAGGACAGGTTAGTAAAACCTATTTTTAGACTAAAAGTAATTTGTTAGAAGTGGTACTGAAGTTGGGTAACTGAACTGAAAGAAGGCAGATACCTGAAGAAAATATTAGCAAGATCTGGTGGGGAAAACATTAAAGTACAGTGAGATTTGTAGATTCTAATGCGGAGTCACCAATGGCACAGTTGGCTCAGTAGTCTCCTACCATAGTGAAGTAAGCTACTTAGTGGAGGGATAGGTAAGTGAAATGGGATACATAGGTTTACAAAACAAAAGAATGTGACAGCATTGTAGGACAACTATTTAGATAGTCATACCCAAAGTAGGACAGGAAGGGGCAAATTTTATACATGCAAGAAGAAGCAAAACATGGAACCGAAGGCGGGTGATGGAAAATGGCTCTTTACTTAAATGCCCGTTGTATTTGGAGCTAAATAAATGAATTAACTGGCACACGTAGATATTAATGGGTATGATCTTATAGTCATTATAGGGATCTGGTTACAAGATGAACAAAACTGAGGACTAAATATTCAGGGGTATGTGACTTTTCAAAGTGACAGACTGGAAAGGGAGGGACACATGGGTTAGCTATGTATGGGACAGAATAAGTGTGATAGCAAGAAACAACCTTGGATTAGAAGATGCATTATACATAAGGTTGGAGGGAAGAAGTAGCAAGGGGAAGAACACAGTGATGGGAATAATCAATAGGCCCCCTAATGTGTACCTTAGGACAATGCACACTTCCGGAGACAATGAAGGCATGTAAAAAAAGCAGCATATTTAACATATGAATTTAATCTTTGTATAGCTGGGAAAATTGAATTATCGGTGATAGCCATGAGGAAAAATTCATAGAGTGTATTTGGGACAGTTTCCTAGAACAATATGTTTTGAATACAACCAGGAGTCAGGTGATTTGGATCCATTTAATGAAGCAGGTTTGATAAATAATGTGAGTAGAAGACACGTATGAAACACTGACCATGACACTTTACAACTTAGCATTCAATTTGACAGTGAGGAACGTGGGGCAGAAACAACTGCACTGAGCTTAAATAAGGATAATTGAAAAGAAATGAGGACAGAATTGACTGCAGTGGAGTGGGAGTTCCGCAGTTAGGATGGTTAAGGAGCACTTGCAGACTTTTAAGAAAATGGTCCACGATGCACAAAACAAAAGCCCCAGTGAGAAGGAACAATGCTAAGAATGAGATAAACTGATCCTGGTTAACCAAGAAGGTTAAGATTATAACAAATTAAAAACAAAATAGCCAAAATGTCAAAGATTAAAAGTTAACTAGAGGATTAGGAAAGCTCTAAAAGCCAACAAAAGGTGACTAACAAATTTTAAAGATGGGGAAAATTAACTGTGACAGTAAATTACCATGCATTAAAAAAAATTGGACAGTAAGGGCTTCTTTAAGAGCACAATAAGGATGAGAGATGTCAAAGTAAACATGGGCCCCTTAAAGAATGAAGCAGAGGAAATATGAATGGGGAGCCAGTAAATGGCAGAGGATTTGGATAAATATTTCACATCAGCCTCCATGTAGAGAACACTAATCATATTCCAAAATTGCTAAATCGAGTGGTGTAACCTGGGGAATAAATGAGGTAAATCAAAAACGTAGGGTTGGTTAGCTCACTTGGCTGGCATGCTGGTTTACAATGCAAAGTGATGGCAACAGTATGGGGTTCAGTTCCTGCACAAGCAGAAGTTACCATGAAGGAGTCTCCTTCTCAACCTCTCCCCTTCGCTAAGACCTGTTCAACCTCAGGTTAAACTTTTCTCTCTAATAGCGCAGCCCTATAGTCTAGTAAGACTGTGGTGACTTCACTTTACTGTTACTCTTTAGAGTTGAGAAGAATGAAACATGACTTTTTTGAAGCATTCTTAGAGGACTTGGCAGAGTAGATGTGGAGAGGTTGTTATTCCTCATAAGCGAGTCTAGCATTAGAATAGGGAATCTCTCATTTGAGACAGAGAGGAGGAATTTCTTCTCTCAGAGGATCGTGAATATATGAAATTCATTGATGACTGTACAGTCTGGGTGATTAAGAGTATTTAAGGCTGAGTTAAACATTTTTAGTCAGTGAGGACATTAAAGATTATGGGGATAAGGCAGGAAAGTGTACTTAAAGATGATCGGGTCAGCCATAATCTCAGAATTGTGAAATAGACTTAATGGGCCATAGGGCCTACTTCTTCTATGGCTTTTGGCCATTTGAAATTTCAAACTTTAATGATTCATATTGATAATGGAAGTCATCACTAAAATATTTGGCATGTAAACAGTTCATTACTGAAATCCCACACCTCAGATTATTTTTCAATATTTAACTTAACTGCTGTTAAAAGGTGACAGTAGTTTATTCAAAAGAACTTTCAAACTTTCTGTTTATTTCAAACACTATGCATGAAGTCAGACGTGGGCTGTTGACTTAATTACATCATTACGTGACAGTGTAATCGGCAACCATTTTGAAGGCTGTTCATTTCTAAGGTCAATCTAAAGTGCATTGCAGTGTGCCTCCTGATGTTCCTTTCCAGTATTGTCTCGAGAATTGAAGGTGAGGAAAACAACTTATTTTCTTGATTCTATTTCAATTTGAATTTTAAAATTGTGTCCCTTGTTTAGTCTCTGCCTGATGATTAACGTGGCATGAATATTGGAAGGCCCCATCGATGGTGAATATTTCTACCTTTCCTACTCCCTGATTGTATGAGAAGGGTGCTGAAGAGTCAATTTGCATAATTAATGATGTGTAGAATGGACTGTTGCCGGAGAAATGTCACTATGAACCATGGCAGACCCCGCACCATGAATCTCCCTCAACAAAATATTTCACCCTGGATAGAATCGTACAGTTATAAACCCCATCAATGGAAGTAAATTGACAGAGAAAACACCTATCTCAGGTACCTTTTACTGAATGTACACAGACATTAACATCGCTGCTTCCTTTCAGACTGAAGTCTCACAAGTTAACCCACTTCATCTGTCATTGAACTGGTGTTCTTGAAAACTTTGTATCATTTTTTTATTTCTGTCTAAAGTCAGCTTTCTTTTGTGGCAACCAAGCTGTTCCTTTGGAACTAGCCTTCAACAAATGTGGTCAGTTCATTGAATCATTACTGAATATGTTGTCAATGTGGATGCACCAATCTATCACCATAAAACCCATTGACAATATTTAGCCCTAGAGAAAACACTTGAGTTTTATTTCACATTTTCTCAAAGACTAGCATGTGATTCAGTGGTACCTATTGATACAGTTCAGACTCCAGTTTTGCATGCCACTGACAGTACAATGGGGAATAAAATATTAGATCTGTCAGATAACCGTGCACTACAGCACTCTGTGGTTTAACAATGTAGCCACTTGACCTATAGACAGAAGTTTTAATGGTTCATTTCTAATGGATTAGTCTTATTAGCATTTGGCTCTGTTTCAAACGTCAGACGATCAGTCTAAATATCTTGGCTGAATAAACGGTTGGTTGAACATGTACAGTTGGTGACAATCTAAGGTGAAAGCTGAGCAATTCTTTATATCCCCACACAAGAAGTGTGAGATTATGGCTTGCAAACTGTCGCTGGAACCCCACAACATAATTTTCACATAAATATGAGCATTACCAACAGAGAGGGCCTTTACAGATGCCCTGGTCTACAGGAGTGCACGCTGTAGCATTGTATGAAAATTTGTAATGAAACCATCAGCACATACCTAAGCACATACGCCTTTGAGGGTTAATTCCAAGGTGGATCTGCATGTTATGAATTTACATATTATGTTTCCTGAACAAATATGTGCAAAATGAAAGTAATAGCATGGCAGTATTCTGTACAAAAGATTCACAAAGCAAATTATCCAGATAATTGTTATGTTGACATTTTTTTTCTCCCAAGGTGGTAATCCTTCATGATGTTCCTCAACACACAATATCATTTCCAAAACCGAGAATGCTCAAGAAACAGCAGGTTTGACAGCAGTCATTGAGAGAAAAACAGAATTAATGTTTCAAGCCCAGTGACCCTTCAGCTGAACTGAGTTATGAAGCAGTTCTGGCCTTGAAATGTTAACTTTATTCTTCTTTTAATAGGTGTTGTGTTTCTCCAGCACTCTCTTTCCAGCATCCACAGTTCTTTGTGTTAATTATGCAATATTATTTGCATATCTGACGTCAAAGTGCATTATTTGGCCAAAGAACCATCTCAGGAGAGTGAACCTAGGTAGTGCACTTTATAATTGTTGACCAGTTTAAATTGGAAGCCTCAACATTTCAGACGTTGTGTGGAAGTGTCTTGTGAGACCACATTGACCTTTGAAAACACTTCACAAGAGTTTTGCTCCTCAATACAGCTTCATTTGAAATTTAAATATATTGATCATACTGGCATTTTATAAATGCCCAGAACAGATAACATGTAAGAAGAACCTGCGTGTTAGAAACAGAAAGTTAACTTGAGAAGAAATTTGAACAATTAAACTTGAAATTTGAATGTACCCTATAAGCTGCTTCACATGTTTGTATGAAGTTACGTTGCCTGCTGTTTTATTGGTGGTGTTTGTGGCTATTTTTAGTTATTTTAATGAACGTGTGCGTACATTTCAGATAATTTCAAGTGTCTATTAACTTAATGGCGAAAGAAATTTCATGCAGATGTGTGAAGAATTCATACAGCAATGTTCATACTGTTCACCATAAAAGCCCAGGCTTCCAGATATAATGATGTGTACTACTATCCCATGTAGCTAACACTCTGATTTACTGACCAGCATACTTTCTGTAAGACCACAGCAGCTTAAGTAGGCTATTCAGCCCATCAAGTCTGATCCACTATTTAGTGAGATCACTGCTGATATGGTAATCGCCAACTTCACTTCCTTGCCATATCCCCATAACCCTTGATTCACCTACTGATTAAAAATTTGTCTGTCTCAGCCTTGAATTAAAATAAAACGACCCAGACTTGATGGTCCTTTGTGCTAAATAATTCCATCATTGAACATCCTCTTAGAGAAAAAATGTCTTCCACATCTTTCTCTTAAATGGTTGATCCCTCATTTGAGATTGTGCCCTCAAGTCCCAGGCTATACCACAAGAGGAAACAATATCTCCAAATCTACCTGGTCATGCCCCCCCCGCCAAAAAAAATCTTATATGTTTTAATAAGATTTCCTCTTTTTGAGTAAAACCCATGCAACTCAAGCTCCCATTATAAGAAAATCCTTCCAGACACAGGATCAATCTCATGAACATTCACCGGACTGCCTCCAATGTCAATGCATCTTTCCTTGGATAAGGGACCAAAACAGTTCACTGTATTCCAAGTGTGGTTTAACCATTGTCTTTTATTGTTTTAGCAGGGCTCCCCTATCTTTATACTCCATTCCTTTTGAAATAAAGGCCAACAGTACATTTGCCTTCCCTATTACCTGCTGAACTGGGATGCTTTTTGTGATATTCATGAACGAAGACTCCCAAATCTCCCTGTGTTACAGCTTTCTGTGGTCTTTCTCTGTTTAAATAATATTCAGCTCTTCTATACTTCTTGCCAAAATGCATAACCGCATATTCTGTTCACATGTGTATATCCCACAGTATATTCCACATGCTAAGTTTTTGTCCAATCACTTCACCTGTCCATAACTCAGTTTAAACCCTTTACGTTATCTTTACCTCACCTTCTCATCAATTTTTGCGTCACCCACAAAATTGGTTATGGTACATTCACTTCCCACATCCAAGTCATGTATACATTGTAAATACTGTGGCCCCAACACTGATCCCTAGTTACAAGTTGCCATCCTTGAAAATGCCCCCATAATCCCAATTCTCTGTGCTAATGTACTACCCCACCACTAAGGGCTGTTGTCTTATTAAATAGCCTTATGTATGTGGTGATTGTAATGAGATCACATAGATAGATGTCATTGAATATGAATCTCTTGATTGGAGCTATTAATCTGGTCCAATCAAGGAGCCCTGGCTGACAGATGTAAACAGAAGTGTCAGACACCTTGCCACTGTGGGGGTTGATTCTGACAAGTCTGTACCAGACCAAGGACTTTTCACTTCTAAATAAAGGGTGACTTGGTCACAGGATTCTGGCTTCTGCGGAGTTATTTCAATGTACAGTACCTTATCAAACACCTTTTGGAAGTCTAAGAATATGACATCTGCTGATATCCTTTTACGTACCCTCCATGAAGCCATGCTGACTCTGCTACTACATCCCCTCTAATAGACTCTAACATTTTCTCAATGACAGATGTTAACTGGCCAACAGTTGCCTTGTTTTGCCTCCCACCTTTTTCCAAAAATGTATTACACCAGCAGTTTAACTATGCTCTCAGATTTTTCCAAAATGTTAGGATTCTTCAAAGATTACTACCAGTGCAAACACTATCACTCTTGCTAGTTTATTTAAGGTCTTATGATGCTGTGCAATGAACCGGATTTGATCAGGGACCTCAAAGTAAAGGAGCCATTAGGAGGTAGTGACCATAATATGATAAGTTTTAATCTGCAGTTTGAGAGGGAGAGTGGAGAATCGGAAGTGTCAGTATTGCAGTTGAATAAAGGGAACTATAGAGCTATGAGGGAGGAGCTGGCCAAAGTTCAGTGTTACAATACCCTCGCAGGGATGGCAGTGGAACAACAATGGCAGGTATTTCTGGATATAATGCAGAAGGTACAGGATCAGTTCATACCAAAGAGGAAGAAAGATCCTAAAGGGAGGCGGGGGCAGCCGTGGCTGACGAGGGAAGTTAAGGACTGTATAAAAATAAAAGAGAACAAGTATAACATAGCAAAGATGAGTGGGAAGCCGGAGGACTGGGATGCTTTTAAAGAGCAACAGCGGATAACTAAAAAGCCAATACACAGAGAAAAAATGAGCTATGAAGGAAAACTGGCCAAAAATATAAAGGAGGATAGTAAAAGCTTTTTTAGGTATGTGAAAAGAAAAAAAATGGTTACGACTAAAATTAGGCCCTTGAAGTCAGAAACGGGTGAATTTATTGTGGGGAACAAGGAAATGGCAGATGAGTTGAATGAGTACTTTGGATCTGTCTTCACTAGGGAAGACACAAGCAATCTCCCAGATGCAGTAGTGGCTGAAGGACAGAGGGTAATGGACGAACTGAAGGGTATTTATATTAGGCAAGAAATGGTGTTGGATAGACTGTTAGGTCTGAAGGCTGATAAGTCCCCGGGACTTGATGGTCTGCATCCCAGGGTGCTTAAGGAGGTGGCTCTAGAAATTGTGGACGCGTTGGTAATTATTTTCCAAGGTTCTATAGATTCAGGATCAGTTCGTGCAGATTGGAGGGTGGCAAATGTTGTCCCACTTTTCAAGAAAGGAGGGAGAGAGAAAACAGGAAATTACAGACCAGTTAGCCTGACGTCAGTGGTGGGAAAGATGAGGGCACATGGTATTGGGGGCAAAATACTGAGTTGGATTGAAAATTGGCTGGCTGACAGGAAGCAAAGAGTAGTGATAAACAGGTCCCTTTCGGAATGGCAGGCAGTGACCGGTAGGGTACCACAATGCTTGGTGCTGGGACTGCAGCTGTTTACGATATATATTAATGATGTAGACGAAGGCATTGGAAGTAATATTAGCAAATTTGCTGATGACACAAAGCTGGGTGGCAGTGTGAAATGTGAGGAGGATGTTATGAGAATACAGGGTGACTTGGACAGGCTAGGTGAGTGGACGGATGCATGGCAGATGCAGTTTAATGTGGATAAATGTGGTTATCTACTTTGGTGGCAAGAACAGGAAGGCAGATTAGTATCTCAATGGAGTCAAGTTAGGTAAAGGGGAAGTACAACGTGATCTAGGTGTTCTTGTACATCAGTCAGTGAAAGCAAGCATGCAGGTACAGCAGGCAGTGAAGAAAGCTAATAGCATGCTGGCCTTCATCACAAGAGGAATTGAGTATAGGAGCAAAGAGGTCCTTCTGCAGCTGTACAGGGCCCTGGTGAGACCGCACCTGGAGTATTGTGTGCAGTTTTGGTCTCCAAATTTGAGGAAGGACATTCTTGCTATTGAGAGAGTGCAGCGTAGGTTCACAAGGTCATTTCCCAGAATGGCGGGACTATCATATGTTGAAAGATTGGAGCGACTGGGCTTGTATACTCTTGAGTTTAGAAGGATGAGAGGGGATCTGATTGAGGCGTATAAGATTATTAAGGGATTGGACATTGTGGAGGCAGGAAGCATGTTTCCGCTGATGGGTGAGTCCAGGACCAGAGGACACAGTTCAAAAATAAGGGGTAGGCCATTTAGAACAGAGTTGAGGAAAAACTTCTTCACCCAGAGAGTGGTGGATATATGGAATGCTCTGCCCCAGAAGGCAGTGGAGGCCAACTCTCTGGATACTTTCAAGAAAGAGATAGACAGAGCTCTTAAAGATAGTGGAATCAAGGGTAATAAAATGTGAGGCTGGATGAACACAGCAGGCCAAGCAGCATCTCAGGAGCACAAAAGCTGACGTTTCGGGCCTAGACCCTGATCTCTGATGAAGGATCTAGGCCCGAAACGTCAGCTTTTGTGCTCCTGAGATGCTGCTTGGCCTGCTGTGTTCATCCAGCCTCACATTTTATTATCTTGGAATTCTCCAGCATCTGCAGTTCCCATTATCTCTGGAATCAAGGGTTATGGGGATAAGACAGGAACAGGATACTGATTGTGGATGATCAGCCATGATCATAATGAATGGAGGTGCTGGCTCAAAGGGCCGAATGGCCTACTCCAGCACCTATTGTCAATCATCTATTGCAGGGCATGAGGTCCAGGTGACTAATCCACCATTAGCTTATTAATTTCACCAGTAGTATTTCTCTAGCTATAGTTATTGTTAATTATATTCTCGTCTTCTTTCAACACTTGATTAGTTCATATTTTTCAAATACAGTTAGTGTCCTCCACCAAGGAGACTGATGCAGAGTATTTATTCAGTTTCATTGCCATTCCTTCATTCACCATTATTATTTTCTCAGCCTTATTCTACATGTCCACTGTGGCTTCGCTCTCTTATTTTTTATATATTTAAAGAAGCTCTTTCTGTCCATTTTTATATAACTTGGTAGGTTGTCCCTTGTAATTTATTTTCTCCCTTTTTACTAACTTTTTTAAACCATATTTAACCATGTTTTTTGCCAGTTGGTGTGTTTTTCTTTCAACTTGATTCTGTCTTTGACTTCCTTGGTTAAAGCATGATCAGTTTACCTCCTTGCTAGAAATTTTCTTCATCACTGTTATTATACCCTTGTTATGAGTCATGAATTATTTTCTTAAAGGTCTGGCATTGTTCCTCAACCTTCTTTTCTGCTAAACTCCTTTCCCAGCCCAACTCTGCCCTTGTCCTGACATAATCATCCTTAGTTAAGTTTAACAATGTTATTTCCAAGTCAAGTTTTTTCACTCTCGATCTGAATGCTAAATTTTACCATATTATGGTTACTATCCCCGTGGTGGTCTTTTACTGTGAGATCATTTATTAAACTTGCTTCATTACAAATTACCAGATCTAAAATAGCTTGATCATTGTTTGTTACTCGCAGTACAGTGTTCTAGGAAACGCTGCCCTGAATAGATTTTATAAATCCTTCCTCATGTCTTCCTCTGTCAATTTGATTTTCCCAATCCACATGAAGATTAAAGTGACCCATGATTAATGCACTACCTTTTTTGCATTACTTCATTATCTCCTGATTTATTCTCTGTCCTGCAGCTCAGCTACTGTTAGCAGGCCTTGGACTACTTCCAGCAGTGTCATTTTCCCCTTTTTACTTCTTATCTCCACCCGTATGGACTGTATATTAACATTACTTGATGATTTCTTGTTATGGTACCTATTTCTTCTCAAACTAACAAATCTACCCCACCATTCTCCCTTTGCTGTCTGTCCTGTCAAATACTTACAAATTTAACTCCCAGCTTTGATCTACCATATCTCCATAATAGTTATAAGCTCAAATCTGGTAACTTGTATTCATGCTGTCAGTTCATTTATTTTATTCTGAATACAACACACATTGAAGATAACACGATGTGAAGCTGGATGAACACAGCGGGCAAGCAGCATCAGAGGAGCAGGAAAGTTTGACATTTCGGTTCAAGACCCTTCTTCAGAAATGGGGGAGGGGAAGGGGATTCTGAAATAAATAGGGAGACAGGGGGAGGTGGAAAGAAGATGGATAAAGGAGAAGACAGGGTGAGAGGAGACAGGTCAAAGATGCGGGGTTAGAGCTTGTGAAGGTGCGTGTAGGTGGGGAGTTAGGGAGGGGATAGTTCAGTCCAGGGATGATGGACAGGTCAAAGGGGCGGGATGAGGTTAGTGGTTATGAGATGGGGGTGGGGCTTGAGGTGGGAGGAATGTTTAGGGAGGCAGGGACCAGCTGGGCTGGTTTTGGGATGCGGTCACGGGGGAGGGGAGATTTTGAAGCTTGTGAAGTCCACATTGATACCCTTGGGCTGCAGGGTTCCCAAGTGGAATATGAGATGCTGTTCCGGCATCTTTTGGGTGGGGTCATTGTGGCAATGCAGGAGGCCAGGATGGACATGTCGTCCGAGGAGTGGGGTGGAGGCGGGGGGTGTGCGGAGTTGAAATGGTTCGCAACTGGGAGGTGTAGTTGTTTGTTGCGAACTGAGCGTAGATGTTCCGCAAGGCCGTCCCCAAACCTCCGCTTCATTTCCCCAATGTAGAGGAGGGCACAACAGGAACAGCGGATACAGTATATAATGTTAACAGATGTGCAGATGAACATCTGTTTGATGTGAAAAGTCTTCTTAGAACCTGGGATAGGGGTGAGGGAGGAGGTACAGCTACAGGTGTAGCACTGGCTCTAACCCCACCGCTTTGACCTGTCTGTCTGGTCTCACCCTATCTTCTCCTTTATCCATCTTCTATCTGCCTCCCCCTTCTTCCTATTTAGTTCAGAAACCCCTTCCCCTCCCCCATTTCTGAAGAAGGGCCTGGATCCAAAACGTCAAACTTTCCCGCTCCTCTGATGCTGCTTGGCGTGCTGCGTTCATCCAGCTTCACACCGTGTTATCTCAGATTCTCCAGCATCAGCAGTTCCTACCATCTCTGTAACACATTTAAGAGCCATTGTACCATTACACTCTATCCCTTCCTGTCCCACTCTGGATATCATTATCAAAACAGTTGCGCTATAAAGTTATCATATCCTTCAGCTTTGCAAGCCTAAGTATTTCCCTCCTGTCTGTGTGGTAATCTATACCTGCTATCTATTCTACATTGTCAACCCATAAAAGATTTCATTTTTATTTTAAAAAGAAAAATAGAAGTAAATTGTTGCTGGGATACATATACAGCAGTTACTCACTGCCATCCATTAATTGAATAATTCACTGTTAAAGCACAGGGATGAGATGTGATCTTGCTATTTGCTAAAAAAAAATGCTCATAATAACCCAGTGCAATTTAGTGTCATTAGTATCATTTGAACCTCAGGTACACAAAAAATATGAGAATGATCAGACTGAACGCATTTTCATCTTTCTCATGGAAAATAAAATGACCTCCACTTCTCTGTGTCTGCATGGCTAAGGTGGGGAGAAAAAGGAGCAAAATCCCCAATGTTAAAAAAAATTTCGTTTGCAAAAGATTTAACTGAAGAGAATGCATACTGATTTTTTTCCCTTCCTTTCATCATATATTTTCCTGTTATTTTCCAAAACATAAAAGCAAAAGCTGTTGAAAATAAGTGGAATTACATTACTAATGTACAATTTTTATTCTTCCGGTCATACTTAGCTTTCAAAATAAGGTGATAAAATTACGTTAATAGAATTTTGAAAAATCTTTTGTGACAAAATAATCACTTTACATCAATACCTGAAAACAGCATATAATTTAGTTAAAAATATAGAATTACACAAAAATTAATCTTTCATTTCTGTTAAATGTATATTTTTGCTTTGTGAGGAAACATTGATAAATAATTAAACCTGCTGACACTGGACTGCAGAACTTTACAATCAGTGGAGCCAGTGGCAGAGTGATAATTTTAACCGACCAGCAATCCAGAACCTTAGGCTGATGTTCTGGGGACATGGGGTCAACTGGCAAATGGTGAAATTTGAACTCAACAAATGTGTGGAATTAAAAGCTAATCTGTTGGTGACCATTGCTATGAAAATCCGTCTGGTTCATTAATACCATGTAGGAAAGAAAATCTACCATTTTTACAAGCCTACCTGTAACTCCAGACCCACGACAATGTCATTGACTGATAACTGTCCTCTAACATGACCCAGCGAATCTAGCAATTGTATCAAATTTCTGCAAACCATCAAGAAAGCAAAGAAATGGGACTGATCACCAACATCAGCCTAGGCACTGGAAACAACACAGTATTGTAGACTCTGCAAACTCAGCCTTTCAAGCACTTGGATGTTTATGCCAAAACTGGGAGATCTATCCCACAAGATTAGTCAAACAACAGGCTGATGCACTCATGGAATCAGACCTTGCAGACAAGGTAATAGGCAGCACATTGGATATGTACTGTCCTGCCAGCAGGATATAATTCGCAGGAATTGTCCTGAGAATCCTGAAAATTTAATCCTGACTCCATGAAATCTCATTGCTTAAGGCCAAATATGGGAAGCAAACCTCTTGCTGACTGTCACAACTCAACTGTTGGGTTGATACTCCGACATATTGAACGACACTTGGAAGATCACTGAGTGTGGCAAGGGCACAATATGCACTTTGGGCTGAGGAGTTTAGTGTCCATCACAAAAAGTGGCACAGCAGCACCATTGGCTAAATTGATCATTTCTTTAGGGTCTTAGCTGTTCACTTGAGGCTGTGAGGTGGGGTGAAGGAGCCAGCAAGAGAGAAAAATATGTTTGACCTTATCCTCACCGAACTACTTGGCATGGATGTGTCTATCCAAGACAGTAACAGTAGGTGTGACCATGGAGATGATGTTCAGTCTTCACATTGAAGTTTCATTGTGTTGTGTGGCACTGGTACCATGCTGATTGGGACAGCCTTTGAACAGACCTAACAGTTCTAAAGTGGGCATCCATGAGGTGCTGTGGACCATCAGTAGTGGTACAGTTGTAATCACCCACAGCCTCATGGCTTGTTAGAACCCTACTTTACCACTATTGTCATGCTGGGAGACCAATCCTGTTTGAATGACAAGTGCAGAAGAAGATACCAGGAGCAGCAACAGGCAAATCTAAAAATAAAGCATCAATTTGGTGAAGTGACAACACAGGAAGTGCCATACCGCAGAATCAGCATACAGTAGAAAGGGATTAGCAATCCCACAACCAGTTGATTAGATTTAGACACTGCAGCCCTACTACATCATGAACAGTGATGAACAACTAAAAGGGTGTGGCACTTCAGAAGTATTTTCATTCACAATGATGGGGAGGCCAGCGTGTTAATGTTATAGTCAAAGCTGAAGCATTTGTATCCATCTTCAGCTGCAGTCCACGTTCAGCTGTATTCGTGACACCTCAGGTACTGAAGAAGTCCATGCCCATGTGAAGCAAGACCTGGCTGACATCCAGGGCTGGACTGATAAGAAGTAAGTAAAATCCAATGACAAGTGTGAGGTAATAACTGTCTCCAACAAAAGAAAATCCAACCAACACCCAAGTAAAGTTCAGTGGCATTACCTGTGCTGAATCCCACACTATCAACATTCTAAGATTTACCAGTGACCAGAAACTGAAGTGACCAGCCATATTCATGCTGCAGCTACAAAACCCGCTCAGAGGCTAAGGATCTGGTGATGAGCAACTGACTCCATGATTCCCAGTGCCTGTCCACTATCTGCAACTGTGTGGTGGAACAATCTCCAGTTGCTTGGATGAGTTTAGCTTCAACACCATCGACACCATCTTTGACTAAAAACCTCTTTTGGTTAGCACTCCATCCATTACCTTCAACATTCACTGCCTTCAGTATTGATGCACAGTTGCAGCAATGTGTACCATTACAAGATGTCCTGGAGTAACTCACCAAGGCTCCTTAAAAAGCACCTTCCAAATCCATGACCACTGTCATCTAAAAGGACTAGGCAGCAGATGCATGGGAAAACCATCACCTAAAAGTTCCTGTCCAAGTCTCACACCATTCTGGCTTTGAAATATATCACTATACCACTGCTCCTTCAGTGGCACTATGTCAAATCCACAAACATCCTTCTAGCCTCAACATTGATGTTCCTACACGCCAAGGACAGCAGCAATTCAAGAAGGCAGCTGACCACCACCTTCTCCAGAATAACGCAGCAAGTGCAGCGTCCGGGCAATGACGCCCACATTCCTTCGAACAATTAAAAAAAAACCTGCTTTTCACAGATGCGTTAATATTTCAGAAATATGTAGCAGCCAAGACTTGATTTATTGCTCCTGAGACTGTATCCGTAAATCCTAATCCACACAAATAACACTGTCATTGTAGTTGAGCTGAGCATATTCAATGGTGTGGATATTGAAACTGAAGCAGGGAGATTTGCTAAGTGTGAAGTTGCTGACTTATCTTGGTAAATTGCTGCATCACAAAACCAATAGTACCGAAGAATGAATTTCACTGGTACTGATTTTTGACAAGCCATTTAAAGTCACTTGTAAAAGTCACATGGATTCAAGCTTTAAACTGAAGAAATGGGATGCTCATGATGGAATTTTATAAAACAAAGCTGTTTTGAATGCAATCTGTAAACTAATGAATTACTGCATCGATAAGGGGTGTGTGATAATGGCAGTGCTCCAGATTTACACTACAGTTCAAAAATTAATAAAATGGAAATGGACAGAATCTTCCCAGCCCCTATATAACATGGACATTGGTGAGAAAGTTGGGAGATCAGCCATAACGAGATTCTCGACATGGACAGCAAAATGTCCAAATGTCCAACCACGTGTTGAAGCACGAGATGAGAAACTTGCTCATGAACAGCGAGAGGTCTATTTGCATGAATTAGCATGTCTTTATTAGCTAATCTCCCCTCATTTACATGCCGATGGAAATTAGACAGTGATGATATTTCCTGACATGAACGTCAGAGCAGTTACCTGGTGACCCCAATGCACTGTTTGTTTCTCCAGCCCGCCATCTTTAACAGCAATGTCACAGGCCCACTCCATGGGTAGTGATCACCTGCACTTCCCATCCACGGACACTGGCATCGATGATGCACCAGCCACACTGCACCCTCGTCGCCCATTTTTGATTAAGCTACAGTATGCTTCTGCATTTTGATTCTGCACTTTGGAGCATGCCAGCACCATTTATTGGAATACAACCACCAGGATACTTTGCATACAAGGATAGGATCCAACTCTGGGCTTGAACAAGGGGCTGCAGGTCTGTTTGCTTGTTCACTTAGTGCTCAGTTGCACTGTGCCCACTTTGATGCTCACGGCATTTGTGCCATGCCTTGCTACACCTTGTGTTTTTGCACCTCACCTCTTCAGCCAGTGCTTAAAAGCTCACACTGCGTTTGTCTTACCTTGTTGTTTAGAGCAGGTACAAAGTCAGGCAGCTTGTTGTGGGTGTCACCAATCAAGGAGGTGGTCATTTTGCTGTATGCTACCATACTAGGTCAATCTCATACCTTCACCATATTCCAGCAGCGTATGCGTCCAACAAACTGCAAGCAAATGATAATATGTCAAAGTCTAAGGTGAGTAGTCCTTAGTCAACTTTAGCCATAGAATGACAGCACAGTAAATCAAGGGCAGTGCCCAGTATATATCCAAGGGTGTAGATACGGCCCAGTGGCCACATGGGTCGGTCAGAGTCAGGGGCCAGGGGCTCTATATCTCTCCAGTTTGGGTGCCACAGTCAACCTTGTAGGTCCAGTGCAACCAATCTGTGGAGTTCTGATAAAACATTTGGAGACCTGAACAGAGGTTAGTAGAGGTCGGGCCAGACATCAGTTGGGACTGTCTGTCCAAGTCAGTCAAGGGAGTGAACCACGGCTACTCTCTGGGATTTATCACATTGTTTAATTATGTGAGGGAGAGCCTTCAACTTTTGTATAATGTGAGGCCCTTCGAAGGGCAAGAACATTAAACAACACAGTACAGGTGGAAGACATCTGCAATCTCTAAATGCTGTACGTGAACTTAAACAGCGACCGACTGTGCGAAGTACAAATGTTGGCTCCAAGCACTCTTGACCACATCATAACAGACGTTGCAAATCAATCCACTAACACTGTTTTGCACCAGCATTGATTTGAAGCTTGAAAGATTCACCCTGGTAACCAAAGTAGCAAACACTTTCCAAGGTCTCATTGCCTGCACATGGTGCAGGAGCTGTTGTCTTCACACCTTGGATCAGAAAACATTGTGCAGTAGTAAGGATGAGCTCAGCTCTCCAACTTTAATTCTGTAATTGCAGCTGGAATGGAATTCACTCATGCATCTGATGTTGAAAAATAAATATGTGTCCTCAGAAGGTCTTCTTATTTCTTTCTCTCCCAGTACACCTTAGTGCCGTCCCAGGGAATGTAGCGGAGGTTGAGGGAAAGTCCCGTCTCATGGAATCTGTTGGCCTCAGAGCTTTTGGTCAAACAACGCTAAAGGCATTTGTCACTATCGGGAGGCACGTTCACCCTTCTTGAACTCCTATAGGGCCGAGGGTAGCAGGCAGGGTGGAGAGGGAGGCCGTTCTGCCTGGCCACTCTCATTTCTGGTAAAATTCAGCTCAAGAATTTGTAGATAATTTTCTCATATCGTCAGGAAATTTCATTTGTTCTTTGCAATCTTTGAATTGATATGCAAGTAAAGTTACTTGCAGTTAAATATCCTTTGCATGCAAAAATGTCCCATAAAGGTAAAATAACCAATTAGCCTGTTCTGATGACATGGTCAAGAGGAAAATGTTGCCTAGGACGAAAAGGAAAGAAAGACTTGCATTTGTGTGGCTCCTTTAATGACCAGTTATATCAGAGCATTTTACGACCAATGAAGTACTTTGGAACTGAAGTCACTGTTGAAGTGTTGAAAACACAGTGGATAACTTGTATACAGTAAACTTACACAAACGGAAAATCAGAGTCTTGTTTTCGTGATGTTGCTTAAGGGATATTGATCAGCACACCAGTCATAACTCACCCACTTCCCTTCAGATTGATGCCACGTGATCTTTTGCAACCATATGAGGGGGCAGATATGGTCCTGGTTTAATGCCTCACCTTTGACAGTGCAGCACTTTACTGTGCTGTTATTTGAACCCACAAACTCTCAACTTAGAGGCAAGAGTATAGCCCCGCGGAGCCACAGTAGGCTGAAAATACTGCAAATAGCACAGTCTGTTCACTAACTCCTTTGATTTCTTTTGAATACCACCACAGGATCGTTTTCATCTGCGTGGGGAGGAAGGCAAGGTCTTGTTTTGATTCCCAGACAAAGAAATGGCAATGTCAGCTTCAGTGCATTGTCAGTACAACATCGTTTTGCTAGCCTAGGTGGAATTTGTGTTTAAGTCCTTAGAGTAAGGTTTGAAACCAAATCCATCTCACTCGGAGTCAAAAGTGACACCAGCTGAACTAAGGTGATGCTTGATCTTCTGCTTGAAGTCAACACTGCTACCTATACGTTGAGATACCTGTCTAGAGTATACTTGACTGTGGGTGTCTGCACATATATTGCACCTGAGGCTGGCTTGCTACTTATCACCAAGTAAGGCTCTTTAACTGTTTATATATCGCAACATATTTATTTACATCTGAACATACAGTACAGCTCGAGCACAGTTCTCCAGTCGAGTGTCTTAGACCTTCACATACTCATTCTAAACTGGTGTCAGAGATAACAGGAATTGCAGATGCTGGAGAATCCGAGATAACAAGGTGTAAAGCTGAATGAACACAGCAGGCCCTTCTGGCCTAGGCCCAAAACGTCAACTTTCCTGCTCCTAAGATGCTGCTTGGCCTGCTGTGTTCATCCAGCTCCACACCTTGTAATCTAAACTGGTGTCATCTCTCTTACGGATGTCAGAGTCATGTGTTGAACTACATTATCTTGACTTACATGAATCTCATTACACCACGGATGACACTTGATCAGCATCACATTTTTAATTTAAAAAAATTGTAGCTTTTCGGAATGTATTGGTTACACAGAGGAAACTTGAGAGCAATGTTAAACTATAATGTCACAAAGTGGCAAGGTTTGTAAACTTGACTATAGGGCTTGCCACCCTAACATGCCCAGCAAAAATAAACTGCGTGCTTAGATCTGCCAAAACCAGTGATTTTGCAGATCATCTTAATTTTACAGTATGAACTTATATTTTGGTGATATTTTGGGTAAAAGTTGTTACCACACAGTGCTCAAGCCCTCAAAACAATCAAATGCTACCAAAAAGTAAGTCAACATAAATAGCTTTAAATAAAAGTCAGGAAATAAAGGTCCATTCACTGAACCATCACATGGAAAGACAGTATAAATATGTGGAAAAGCACATGGATCCACTGAAAGATAAGAACTAACTGGCACTTTCAAGTTCCAGACTGTGTGGCAAAGAGAGCCTAACTTTGTCTTAGATTTCTTCTTCCTGATGATCACTTGACAAGAACAGAGAAAAAACGGAGAAGTCATGCCCAGATAGAAATTTGCTTTATTGGTAATTCTATTGCATTTTAAACTTTATACCATACTTTATGCTTTATTTCTGAATAGAGTTTGAATTACTTCCTTTGAAATAATCAGACTGGTGTTTAAACTCGGTGCAGGAGAAACAGGTCTGCCAGTATGAAAAGCAGGTGGGACATTGAAGTGAGTTCCAAACAACCGAAAATATATTAGTAAGGATGGTTCGTAGTATGAAGGAGAATGTTTGGAAAAAGGGCGGTGAATGTTTGGTCAGATTGAGGGAGCCTTGTATGGAAGATTCAGGTGCCACCATTGAATCAGCAGAATGTGCACTTTGTGAGCCTAAGGTTCATAGATCGCATTTAAGACTGTGCCAATTTACAGGAACAGACTAGTTACAATTGCAATTTTCTATGGCCTCATTAGCTATATTTAAAAAGAACACCACACACCATTTAAATGTACAAGGCCGATAGGAACTACATGTAAACTCAATTTCATCTGGCTTATGGTGTCATTTACCTCAGATCTAATTGTGATCGTTGTTTTCTATATGGACTTATTAAAGTTGTATGCGTCAATAATTTATATGATCTATCTAATCCAGGAAATTTGTGTTTCACCTTTTATTTGAGGGAGTGGAGTTTCCATGAAATAATATTATCTTACCCCCCAGTATGGTACAGGCATGAACATTGTGCAGTTGGTAGTGCTGTGCTTAAACAAATGACAAATTAGTATTCCTAATGAATAAAACCCTTAACAAACAAAATTTTTGGTTTTGCCTTATAAATAATGGTGGTAAACCAGTGTTCCTGACCATTGTTTCCCAAAAAGAAACCTGCAGACATTTCTCCAATCCAGTTCCATAGTGAATGAAATTTGGACCACTAATTATATTAATGACAGCTACTACAAATGGAGCCTGAAAGTACAGTTTGAAACTGAGCACATTGTGGCAGATTGATGTCTTATCCCATTGAATGTAGACTAGAAAACTCCACTGGATTAACTAGCAAATCTACTTGCTAACCTCTCTCACACTGAGGGATTTAGCTGGGGATAGACTCAGATATTCATGGAATATTCCATCTTTACCTCTCCTAGTGGTGCTGGGTTTTGTTAGAGCTTTGCCAGAATGCCACAACTCTTGGTGGAAATTGATACTTTGCCAATATTTTCCAGCAATTTGTTTGGAAGATGCATAACTGAAAGCTGTTTGTTTTTGCAGTGTGTGCGTTGGGTTTTACACTGCAAAAACCACGCCAGTGATGCAAGCCCATTGCAGTTCCAGCCACTCAATGGCAACCCCTGGAAACAACAGAGGGCATTAATTGACTTCTTATTCATTCTTTCAGTACTGGTGGTCTTTCAAAGTGAATGTTGATTGATGTAATCTCAGGCAGTGTTGTATGGCGATCCTATGTTCCACCTAATAGTTATTCATCAACCAAAACCTGATGGCCCCCAGACTATCTAGTCATTATCACATTACTATTTGTGGGACTGTACTGTGTACAAATTGGCTGCAACACATTTTATATTATATCATTGACAATAATTTAAGTAGTATGCCATTGGCTTTGGATGTCCTGAGGTTGTGAAAGAGATGTCAGAAATATAAGTTTATGATCTAAACCGTCTGCTTTTGACAACCTTAGACAATTTGCCTGTGAACAGTGCGCTTATATTCCAATAAGCCTCAATTACTGTAGAAAAGTACTTTTCATAATGCAAAAGTATTGAAGCTGGAATGAGAAGAAAAGTAATCAGATCAGAAATTAAAGTTAATTGAAGGTTGGCCTTCTGTGGATACAGTTAAAAGTGGTTACCTTATTGCACTGAATGCTTGAGTGTCAAAATGAGGTGTCAGTACTGAGAGGGTTAAGGAAAACACTTGCACAGACTTTAATTTAATACATTTTGATCCCTGATGATTACATTATAATTAGTAAAGGGGGAGCACGTACAAACAAATTACATTTGCTATCTTCAAATTAAAATTTTACTTGAATAGCATGCAGAAGTAATCTTTGCTGGGCTGTGAATCCCAGTAGATGTCTGAAAAGCCCCAGGGTCTTCTGTGTTTTTATATATTCTGATACCAGTACAGTACGGAAGGCTATAGATCAGAACAATATTCTCTCACTATATTGGGGCAAAAGTACCCTTTATTGACTAAAATGAATGAAATTGTGTTTTAAATAAATTCTTATTTAACTGGTATAAAACAGCAACATTTAGAGTCAAAACAGCAGCCAAATTTGCATTCTTGGTATGATAAAAATGACTGGCCAACACTAAACTTTAGTTCCATAGTGCTCATGAGAGCTTCTTGCCAATGCTATTAATGTATCAAACACAGTAACAAAACAAAGCTTAAAAATCCATTGGCGTTAAACCCTGGTTAGGTAGTGTCTGTAAAATGAGAAAGTGAATTGATCAGTCTGTGTCCTCATCCAAGAGAACTGTGACTGTAGATTTAAACTCAGCCGTGTGCATTTGATGTTGGAGGAAGAAAGAAACATCAGTTAAGAAAATCATAAAGAAAGAATGTATTAGTATTGCATTAGGGATTTAGTGGGAACTGCTATAATAATTATGTCTGTTTGAAGAGAGGAAGCATCGTGACCTCAAGTTTGTTAATGATATTTTAATCTTTCTTGTATTTTATATCTTATGTGTTTATGTATTGAGAGAAATACAGTTCTTGTTTTAAAGAGGTTTGTGTTAAATATCTGCATTCAATATGAATCGTAGTTTGACTTGTAAACCAAGTGAAGAGAAGCTTTGCTGAGACTAGAAGAATAGTTTCATAATAGTCATTGGGGCAATTTGAAGTTTTACCTTGTTGCACATATCTTAAAGGTTTGTTTTGGCCAATGTTCACATGTCTGCATGCATACAGTGTACACCAGCAATCCAACAATGGGCGAATTCACCACCAAAAAAACTGTTTCCGTCTTCAATTTGGTGCCACATTTGTTGTGACTTTTTTTTTCACACTGAGCATATACACATTTTGAGGGCAGTGGAAGTGAATCAGTCCTGTATCGAAATATCCTGTGCAGAACAAATAGTTTATCGCTCACATTTATAACTCGTTCGAACAATCATTTCATGGTAATTCTGAACCCGTAGCTAACGGAATTACATATTGAACCCCAACTGAAAAACACTTGAAAAAATTACCCACCACTCCACAACACCTCCACATAAAAATAGATCAAACAAATTTAATGTTATTTTCAATGCTAGTATTCAGCTCAAGGGGATAGTCTGCTGAAGCCTGCCATGGGCTCAAGCAAGCTATAACCAACCACTATGTTTATGAAATGCTGCAGTGGGTAATGGTTAATGAGCATGAGCATAGATGTGTAAGATCAAGTCAGACATTTTTTTTAAAACTGCCCTTTAAAGATAATTACAATAAATTTAAGTGCTGGCCTTGAAATACTTAATTCATCTCAATGTTGCAGTCCATTGAAAAGTTTATTACAAAATACTTAGACTTGTTAACCAGCTATGAGTAATTCTGAAAATTGACAGAATGAACTAAAGTTCATTGCGCTATGTTTCCATCTAATGATAGAATCATGTGATCCACAGAGTATAATTTCTAATGTGCATGTCTAATTTTGGGCTATGAATACTATTCTGGATCACAATGTTCCCAAATAGTCTTCTTCAAAATAAATAGAATTTAATGCACAAAATCCCTCCTGTCTCTTCACAATCTCTGTGTTCTCTACCATGAATCACAGCTGTGTTGTTTACTAATGGCCTGTTCATCGATCTGTTCCCCCCAACAATATGTTTCGTCACCTTCTCAAAGATGCTTGATACACTTATGTATTATTTATGCGTCTCCCGCAAGACTTTGTTTCTACAAAATAACCAATTTTGTTGGAACAGTAAGTTCTGCTTTTTTTCTAACTTCTGGCTTACCAATACTTGTAAATCATTCCAACTAGTGAGGTGGATTGCTAACTAGCTTGCAGCAGTGTAAAGGCCTGAAGTACAGCAGAGAAATGACGTTATAAAAGGCCTTATTCAATGCTTATTAATCTTCTATCTTGACCTCTTTATCGTCATTGTATATCAGTTTACATAACAATAATCTGTGCATTTGAAAGAATTTTTAAGCCCGAATAAGGTCATAAATAAATGTTTGTTCTAATTTTGATGATAACTGCAGTGTGAAAAGAAAGGACCATCACCGTAATTTAGACAATATCTGAATTGAACAAGAGGAAAATCTAATCAGTATAAAACTCTCCTTTTTAATACGGTTCTCACTATTTGGGAACATTGTGATCCAGAATAGTATTCATAGCCCAAAATTAGACATGCATATTAGAAATTACACTCTGTGGATCACATGATTCTATCATTAGATGGAAACATAGTGCAATGAACTTTAGTTCATTGGCTAGAGTGTGAAATTGTGGCAATGTTCTGATGCATTTTCGATATTCACATTCATTCTTGGACACAGCAATGTAAAATCCTGCTTCTCGGTTGTGACATTCATAAACTTATATATTATTACTAAAGATATTTACTGTTATATGAACAGAATTTCTTCTTAGTTGGTCACGCTTAAATTTTTTGCTAATTTGCTAATACATACAGTTCCCAGGAATATTACATTAATAAAGTGCGTAATCAGGGGATTGATTTGCTTCAAATCTATTACATGTCCTAGATTGGAATTACTTCTCATAAATTGCTTGATAGAAGTGTCTTTGAATTAATGTTGTCCTGAAAATGTTGTGGTTTGTGATAAATAACTCAAGTGGATTTTGGTTGACTGACAAGTAGGAGGTGATGGTGGAGCTGCCTTTTTATTTCTTCTGGTTTCATCTTTGGACAAGTACTTTTCAAAAAAGTACCTTCCTCATTCCATATGTTTGTGTATCACTGTCACTGCCCTCTTGATCTCCTCATCCAATGTGATACTTGTGTGGCGAGAAATTTTCCAAATCTGCCCAAAATTCTATTCTATTGGATTTTGATGGCTTCTGATCCAATCTTTGCTGTGTATTGTGGCTTTGACTGTTTTGAATCCAGCTGTTTGTTAAGCTAATTTCAGGGAGGAAGCTTAAAGGAGTGACCTAGATCTAAAACCACTGAAGACATATATAACAGTCAGTAAGGCAGCCACATATTAACAAATTCTGTTCTAGCCTAAGGATGTGGTAGAGACAGCAAAGTGTAGAGAATGAGAGAACCGTATTGAAAAGGAGAGTTTTATACTGATTAGATGTTCCTTTTGTCAGTAAAAGAGAGACTGAGATGCGTCCAGAATATAGTTTGACTAATGGAGAGGTGTTTAAACGAGTAAGACAGAAAAAGAAAAGCTTCTGTAGATTTGTAAGATAGCCATTTACATTTAAATAAGAGACCAGAAATCAGATAAAAGATGTAGTTCAGGAAAGGAATGCTGAAATTTTATGAATCACAGGGTAAGTAATAATGAGGTGAGGGATTGAGAATGATATCATAAGGCAGGATCTTATAGGGGTTTGAGCAATGTGGGCCATGGTGACATGTGGCAACATGTAGGAGTTTTGAATAACTATTTCAAAGAGCTGGAACAGGTATGATGCTCGAAATTGCTTCCTTCCATGTAATTTCATTGCATGATTTTAGGACAGAAAGGCCTAGGGAATGCATGTCATTAAAGAGGCCTCAGGGACACCGAGTCACTTGGGATGCAGTTAAATGAGGAAAACAAGGGATACTTACACAGTGGGAATTTGTTGTAGTTTGAGAAACTAAACATACCACATTGATCAGTTGTTTCCCATGGAATTGACGAAATCATCCAACCACAGCAGCGTTTAGATGATGGGACACTTTTAATACAGAGGTTGAACGGAGAGTGGTCATGCTAGACCTCAGAAATTTCTAGATGGCATAGCACTGTTACATAAATAGCTTTTTGCTAATACAGATCATGGGAATCATTGAGAAAGAGAGACATACTGTTAAAATTATTTATCCTGCATTCAACAGAAGAGATGTAAGAACACAAATTTCAACGAGGGCTAGAAATGAAACAGTTTTTAAGCTAATACTACTGAGAAATCGGGACATTTTTATTTTTAACCTTTCAGACATTTTATGGCACACCTCTGTATCAGGTGGGACTCGGATCTGGGCCTTCTGTACCAGAGATAGGATGCTTTACACAATGCCATAAGAACCTAAAAGGGATATTATATCAAGAGTTGCAGTGCGGATGCTGGTGAATCTGGTCATAATTAAAGTTCAGGGCAAATAAAGGGTAAGTCAGGAGTGAATGAATCATTAGACAATTAATCCTTTAAGTTGCATATTCTAGAAGGATGTTCACAGAGCTAAAAGAGAATGTGTCAGGGCTGGATAAAAGCAAACTTGGACAACTTTTACTAGTTAAGGATTGTGAGGTAGAAGGTCAAGCTGATCAGCAGGTTAAGTGATGGAAATCTTTGGGATAAAACAAGAATATTTCAATACAGTGGCAGAAGAAAATAGATCAAAGTATAAAAGGACTATTGAAAGAACCAAGCAACTGTACAAATTTAGAAATGTTTAGGAAATTAAAACAATTGACAGAGAGATCAGTACATGGATAAATGAGGGGAAAAATGCGCTTTAGACACAGATCTCAAATTGAAGAGTGGACCTGGCTGAAAATAATTTAATTTGTTCTTTGGTTCACTGTTCACAGAAATGATTCTAAGGGATAAAGCAATGCAGATTTTGTAAAAGAGGGAAATTAAACGATGTGAAAATTTAAAACAAAGACATTGTATTGGTAGTTGAATGATTGAAAAAGTGATAAAATTAAAAAGAAGTATCTTATTGGAGGTGGTGGAAGGAAGGAGATTTATAGGAACATGGAGCAACAGTGGGTCACTTAAGCCCTTGACCATCGTTTCCCATTCAGTTTGATTATGTCTGATGTGTACCTGAGTTCTTTTTACCCAATGTTTCCACATAACCTCTAAAATGCTTATATGACACAAATATTATCAGTCTCAGTCTTGAAAGTTTCAGTTGATTCAGGGTCTGTGGCATTTTCAGGGAGAGAGGTTCTGATTGTCATCACATTCCGTGTGAAAAATATTGTCTGATTCTACTCTTAAACTGGCCTTGTTCTTGCTCATCCTCATACTGTCAGGAAACTCTAAGCCCCAGAACAGAATTACTGACTTAAACGTGTAGGGGAATTGTCAGAACAAAGAGTGGTACTGAAGAATGGCAAGTTTTGTTCCTTTACTTTAAAGTTAACGTCCTATACGAGCAGAGAAAGTTTCCTGAACTTTAAAAATAAATGGTTGGAAAATCCCCAGTAGTGTACCTCCAAATTCCTGATTTGCATACCAAATACCAAAACAGATTCATGAAATTGCCCATGTTCGCTTCCAGCCTAAAGTTTCCCATTGTACTTAATTTGTTCTTCCTGCATCTATTATTGTCTCCCCTCCCTACTACTGACACCAAATTCACATTAGCTTCTTCTGTTGGGAAGCAAGAAAGCATCAGTATTCGGCAGTTTCAGTGGCTGTTGATTAACTCACTGTTTCAGGAGGACTTGAGAGTCAAGACCAAATTGTTCGGGATCAGAATTGTGGGATGATGTTCAGTATTACTCAAAGAGAAAAACTGCTTGTGGATGGTTGTGGTTTTTCAAAGTGAAGTTGGCAGAATCATTGGGAACAGGAGTAGTATTGAACAGTTATTTATTGGAATGGAGCAGGTATAAAATTTTCCAGAGGTCAGTATTAAAATTGTTTTTCATGGTCTGTAAAAAAACTGTGGTGTGCAGAACACAATTTTAAAAATTGGCAGGTAGAAGGAAAATAGGAAGTATACTGAATTTGGAGGGAGAATCAAGAGACCATGGACAGGCTAGAGGATTAGTCAGAGTTGCAACAGATGACGCATAATGCATTTTGGTAGGAAAAAGAAAGAAAGGCGATATAAGCTAAAAGGTAAAATTCTAAAGGAGGTGCAAGAAGAGAAACATAATCTTTCATGGAAGCTGGGAAGATTGAGAAAATGATGTAAAAAATAAGATCCTCTGTTTATAAATACAAGCATATAGACCAAAAAGCGAGTTAGTTATGATGAACCTTTATAAAATGTTGATTTAACCTCAGGTAGAAGATTTAATTATGGCTTTCAAAAGGGTGTTAGAAAAGCTCTTGAAAAGGAAGAAATGCAGATGGAAGCACATTCTTCATGGTGGCATCCCTTTGACATTGGCGACATTCTGTTTGAAGGTGGTACCTCCTTACCCACCCAGCTGCTCACCAAAGCCCTTCAACCGACCCCTTTGTCCCCTCCCAAGTCAGGTCAAACCCTCCTGCCCAATACTCACAGTTGAGCTCAGTGCAATTTCCATAGTGCCCCTCCTGATGTCGTTGATGTGAAGTCTCTACAGCACCAATCTCTTGCTTTGCAAAGAGTCCTCGAACTGCCAATCAGTCAAATCAGTTGGCAACTCATAATGATAGGATTTTATAAATTGACACCTTACATTTACACATCAGGAACATGGTTTACTAACATTATTGTATAATTTTGACAGTGTAGCATAACTTCAGTAACTGGTGAAAAAGAGTCAGAAGAATAATTTGTGTTGTCTTTACCACCTCCAGTGTCTCTCCTATAAGAGTTAACGAAGCAAATAAAATGGATAGTATCAGTAAATATATTTGTAAAAAGAAGATTATATTGAGTTATGCCAAAAGAAGAGACATTTTGTCAAATCTTTTCATCTTGCACTCATCAGTACAATACACAAGAATACCAATTCAAGGGGAAAGCCGCATACATATGGGATGAAAGAGAGTGCTGATTGGCTGCCATGTGGACTCTGATTGGCAGTGGCGTTGCCATGGATAATGCACCTGCTAATGTAAAAGTATTAAAATATACTTGCAAAAACATGATTGAATAGTAGTATTTATCAGTGTTAGTAAACATTGATTCATTTTTCTCCCCTTTTTAGCACTTGCAACAACATGACAGCACGGTGGAGGCTGAGGCATGTTACTACCATTGTTCACTGTGTAACTACTCTACCAAGGCAAAACTTAACCTGATTCAGCATGTTCGGTCCATGAAACACCAACGAAGTGAGAGTTTGCGCAAATTACAGCGGCTACAGAAGGGTTTGCCAGAGGATGATGATGACCTTGGGCAGATCTTCACCATTCGCAAGTGTCCTGCTGCTGAGACTGGTAAGTACCATTGGTTTACAACATATCTCTCACAAAGCATGGCCAATTACCTTTTCTTGACCTACCAAAATCTGCAGGTTAATAAACTCATTTAATTTATCAAAATACTTCGGGTAGTAGAATATGTTTGATACGGATCCTGAAGGGAATAAGTCAGTTTAAATGCTACAGTAATTTTATTTCCTTTATGAAGAACACAGTACAAGTAGGAACTCACCTTGATATAATTGCTCATCTATCTAAAACCAAATCCGTTTACAAAGCCATGAGTATTGTACTGTTTGATACTTACCACGTAACTGTACCAAAAATGAAAAGACCTTGAGCATGTCCTTTTCGATGCAAGTGGTATTCATTGGCAATAGTAATGGCAGTGACACATTGCGCATTATTTGACTTACATGTTCACTCTATGTCAAGGGATAGACCTGTACTCTTATGACATTTATTGTAAAGCAGTCACTGATCCCATTTAAAGCTTATTCTGTCTTTCATGTCTTTCAGTGCCACCATACTACTAAAGCTTGGTAGAAATTTCCTGTAGAATCTACTCAGTCCTAAAAACCACAGCACTTCCTTCTTTGAGGATGGTCTTGGAAATTCCTCAATCATCTTTGACTTCACTTTCCTTAGTGTTAGCCATCCATATCTGACATTATACCCTAAGAACATTACTTCTGCCTTCGCTAATTCTGTTTTTGCCAAGTTTATGACCAACTTTATCTTCCATAGTCTCTCAAAGAATTCTGCCAAATGCTCCATGTGATCTTTTCACAAATGGCTAAAGATCATGAAGTCATCTGTGTAGACAGCACAGTTAGCCAATCCTGCCATAACTCTGTTCCTAAGACTTTGAAAAGTGGCTGGTGCATTTTTCATTCCAAAAACCATGACTTGAAATTGATGTAGCCTGTTTGGGGTTGCAAATGCATAAGTGTATTTCACTGCCTCTAACAAAGGTATTTTCCAGTAACTGCAAAGTAGGCCCAACTTTGTGATGTAAATGGCTTGTCCTACTTTTTCCATACAATCCTCCAGCTTTGAACTGGGCATGAGTCAGATTTTGTCACAGTGTTGCCCTTCCAGTAATGTACACAAAATTGTTGAGTCTTATCAGGTTTGGGAACCAACATGATGAGTGAACTCCACTCACTTTGACTCAGCTCTCTGATTTCTTCTGAGGGCATCGCTTCTACTTCCTTCTGCACCTGGGCAGATTTGAGAGGATTAAACCTGCAGGGGTATTGTTTTATTGGAATAGCATTCCCTATGTCAGCCCCATGTGCAAGGTATCAGTCCTCCCCATACTTTTTCTACATCTGTCCTTATAACAAGTCTTTCAATTCAGTTTTCCAAGGACAGACAGCTCACAAGTCTATCATATTCTTTAGGGCCTTCCTTATTCTTCAATTTATTCTGAGGCACATCAAAGTCCAAATCACCTGGTTTTGATTCCTCACTCTGAGTGGCAGTAATTAATACCAGTTTCTCCGCTTCCCTTTCCCTGTCATTGTAATGTTTCAGCATGTTCACATGACATACCCAATAAATATTTTTCCTCCCTGGCATCTTTACCAAATAATATCACCTGACTTCTTCTCAATCTGATAGGGACCATCAAAACTTGCTTTGAAGTGGTCTCCTACTACTGGCAACAGCACCAATGCTTTATCCCCATGGGAATGCATACGCATTTTAGATTTCTTATCCGCTGCTTGCTTCATTATGTGTTGTGCCACCTTCAAATGTTGGCCAGCTAATTCACTTACTCTGTTTAATCTTTCTGTCACCTCAGATACTTAATACTCCTGTGAGATCTCTGAGTTTGGACCTATCAAATTTTCCTTAAGTAATTTTAAAGACCCTCTTATTTTGTGCTTGAATATCAATTCAAATGACGTAAACTGAGTCAATTTATTTGAAGCAAATCTAATACCAAATAATGTAAATGGGATACCTTTATCTCAATTATTTGTGAATCCTGGCAATAAGCCCTCAGCATTGTCTTTAGGGTCTGATGCCACCTTTCCACGGCTCCCTGGGATTTAGGATAATATGCACTAGATTTAAACTGTTTGATGCCTAAACTATCCATGACCTCCTTAAATAATTTGGCTGTAAAACTGGACCCTACTGAAACTCTCTGGGTAATTCATAAAGGGTAAAGAAAGCTCTCAACTCTCCACAACCCTTTTCAGCTTGACATTCTGTGATGGAATTGCCTTTGGAAATTTGGTAAGCATGTCCATTATGTTTAGCAAATACTGGTTCCCACTTTTGGTGTTAAGGAGGGAACCTATACAATCAATCATAACCTGCAAGAAAGGCTCTACAAATGTGGGAATTGGCATCAAAGGCGCAAGTTTTATTACTATCTGTGGCTTTCCTACCCTCCGACATGTATGACAGGTAGGGCAAAATTCAACCATATCTTCATGTAATCCAGGCCAATAGAAATGTATTTGTAACCTAGCCTATGTTTTCCTCACCCCTAGATAATCCCTTACAGGTAATTCATATGCTGCCTGCACACTTGCTGTCTTCTACTGGCAATACAATCTCAAGAACATCCACCCATTTCTCCTCTGCATTAACCAAGGTCTCCATTTCCACCTTAGGATTCTAGGCTTAAGCTAATAACATTCTGGAATACATTTTGATTCCTTTTCCAAGTAGGCTTTATGATATAAAACCTTTATTGCCTTTTTTTTGTTGTAACGCCATTAGTCTTTCAGAACTAAACACCTCTACCTGATCCTCCACCTGCTTACATTCTTCCTTTACCATTTCATCAAACAGGATGTCAGCTAACTGAACCTCAACTCCTTCTTCTTTCTCTTTTGTTTTCCGTTCTTGATTCAGCTTATGGCTGTGGAATCTTACCACCATACAATCGGAAAAATTCCAGGGTGTTTTCCTTTTAACTTCTTAGTTCGTTGGTTTTCTTTTGGCCTCTCTGCAATATTGGGCATCACTCCCACCTTTGATCCGGATCTATCGTTTCCAAAACCAAACTGTCTTCCTGGAATAGCTATGCTTTCACTCACTCCTACTGTCACTTCCCCAGTCTTGATTGGGCTTTGTAGCCTTGTCTTACACAGTGGAACACTAATTCTGTCTCCAATTATTTCACAGATTATCACTGTCTCGGGCAACATTTCAGAAGAAATGCAAATATTTTCATCTCTTACCATTAGAGACTGACAAGCTCCTGTTTGCCTAAATATGTTAACTTCTTTACCTACTCCCCCTATGCCACCAAAGTAAACCTTACCTACAGAGGTGAAGTCTTTGAAAAGGTCAGACACGATGTTATTTTCCAGTCCATGACTAGACTGTGCACTTTCCAGCAGCTCCTCGACTTCTCTTGGGATTAGTTTCACGACCTCAACTAATCCCATTGGTTTAGCATCTTTTACCACATCCTTTTTCCCAGTGCCTCTCTTAAACCACCAACACTGTGACTTTGTGTGTCCCACCTGATTGCAGTGAAAATATCTGAGATCCTTCACCTCTTCTCCACGTTCTTGGGTTTCTTATTGCATGTGGTAAACTGTTCCCAGTGTGATCCACTTCTTGTTTTTCACTGTAGGATCTCCCTCCTTCCCAATTTCTATCCCTCACAGAATGAAATTGCTGCCAGAAGCTAGATTTTGATTCATGCACTAACACATATTCGTATGTTATCGCTGCAGCTCATCTCAATGTTTGAACTTTCAGTTCCTCAGTATGAGTTCTTCTATTTCTGGAAGTGAGTCTCTAAATTCCTCCAGCAGAATAACATCTCTAAGATCCTCATATGTCTTTCGATCTTTAATGTTCTCACCCATCTATCAAAGTTGCTCGGTTTAAGTCTTTGAAACTCGATATAAGTCTGAGATAATGGGAACTGCAGATGCTGGAGGATCCAAGATAAAAAATTGTGGAGCTGGATGAACACAGCAGGCCAAACAGCATCTTAGGAGCTCCTAAGATGCGACTTGGCCTGCAGTGTTCATCCAGCTCCACACTTTGTTATCTTGATATAAGTCTGACCTGGTTTCTTATATTTCTGAACTGTTATCTGTATGCTTCTGTTACCAATTGTTACACACTCCAAACAGCCTGTTTTACTCCTTCGTATTCTCTTGACACTTCTCTGACAGCACTGCAAACACCTCACTAGTTCTGCCTACCAGCTTGGTCTGAAATGATATTTACCTACGTAGTTTCTGGCCAGCTCATCTGTTTAGCCAATTTCTCAAAGGAAATGGGAAAAATCTTCTACATCTTTTTCACTGAATTTTGGTAATGTTTTGACATATTCATATAAATCCCTACCAGGTCTTTGGCTACAATGGATTTGCTCATTATCATTCTCCTCACTAAGCCTACCTTCTACCTTCATCTCCATCCTTTTAAATTTACTTTCCTGTCTAATTGTCAACTTCCGAAGTTAAAACTCACTTTCTCTTTTTCATGTTCAAGCTGCTTCATCTTTTCCAACTCAAACATTCTATTGCTTTCTTTCTCTTCTGCCCTCGCTATCCTTTCTTTTTCTCTTTCATACGGTATTGTAGAGTAATAAAGCATGGAAACAGGCCATTCAGCCCAAACTGCTCCATGTTTCCCTATTACTAAAATGAAGGATACTGTCTGCTTTACTTATCCTTTCCCCATTTCCAATTATCCGTGCACATACATCTGTAGGTCTCTTTTGTTAGAATTATAAAATACCTACGGTGTGGAAACAAGCCCTTTCAACCCAACAAGTCCATACTGACCCTCAGGGCATCCCACCCAGACCCATTCCCCTATAACCCTCCTAATCTACACATCCATGGACACTATGGGCAATTTAGCTTGGCCAATCCACCTAACCTGCACATCTGTGGACTGTGGGAGGAAGCCAGAGCTCCCAGAGGAAATCCACACAGACACAGGGAGAATGTGCAAACTCCACACAGACAGTTGCCCGAGGGTGGAATCGAACCTTGGCTCCTGGCACTGAGAGGTAACATGCCAACCACTGAGCTACTGTGCCGCTCCAGAATTCAATGCATCCCAGATTGGACCTTCCTCTGCTTTTGACTGTAATTCACACTGTTTCAGTTCCCTTTTGTCTCCAACTCCAGCCTTTCAAGTTCACTTTCTAACTCTCATTGTCTCATTTGCAATTTCATTCTTTTCTAACTTCACTGTACTTAACAGTTTCTCTGATATACCTAAATGGCTGACTAACTCCATTATAATTTCAGCTTTCTTCTTATCCCTAGTTAAACCCGGTTCTAAGCCTTTCTGCTAATTATACAACTTGTTCCTTTTTCTGTCTGTCTAAACTTACTTGGCAAATTTGGGAGGCTTCTTTGACACCCGTAACCTCTTTAACAATGTTAGGAGCCATTTCCCCACTTTTGATTTAACCAGGGACAAGCAAGCAAAATTAAACAGATTTTCCACTTCTCACTTATGTTTTGTTTAAACATCGAGGACACTAATCCTTGAGTCTGTTTAAATCTTCTGAGACCTTTCTAGCACCAAATCTGTCTAAATCAATTCAAATCCCAGACCAGATCTGTCCTAACCTGTCCAGATCCCGGACCTGAGCTGTCCATATCCCAGACCCAAACTCCCAGTCTGTTATAAAGCAGAGATTGACCCCCTCCCCTCTGATAACTAAAATTGAAACACGCAGAGAGGTGTACCTCACCATATAATCAGTTAAAAAGATTCCACCAGTCTGTTATAAAGGAGTAGTTAAATACAAAAACAACCCAGCACTCTCCTTATAATCAACAAGTAACAAGTTATTTATCTAACTCTTAACAGAGAACAAACTAACTAAACTATTAACAAACCGAGTAAACCCCTTCTGACTAATTATTCTAGTATACAACAAGATTATAATGGTATGTTGTTCCAGTAAATACAAGTCCCACTTGTAGAAAGTAAAGTTTAAAAAAATTAGAATTTAGTCTCTTGAAATTACAGACAGGTTACAGCTTCCAGAATGTTCTGTGTCTTTGATGAATTCTTCTGCCAAGAACATATTCTTAGTGAACCCTTCAGTCAGGAATGCCTTGTCTGCCGAAGTCTTTCATCTGGAACATTAACTATTTGTGCTGTAGGTACCTTTAATTTAGATGGAGCTTTCTTTAAGGCTTAGAGAATTCTCTGAGAGGCAGTGATCCTTTCTTTTAGAGCTGAGAACTGTTCTCTTGGCAGATGACAGATGGCTCTCCTGCAATTTTCCAAATGCCTTCATCTTTTATACTCTTTAATGACATATCAATTTCTCACAATAGGATTGGTCATATGTTGTCAAAGCCACCAGATTTAAATTTAATTGGTTTTTGGTATTTAAGAGCCTTGTTTAAATTAGTTAGCTAAGTTCAAAAACCTGTTGTTTTGGTAAAAACGGTACTTTGCCTGCTAACGGTATAACCTTTTGATACAATTGTTTCAATTCAAATACTCTGTGCACCTGCAGACCCACAGACATCTTTTCAACCTCTAAGCATAGAAAAAGCACATCGCCTTTCAAAGGAACTGCGCACTGCTTTCCTCATGGCATTTTACAAACACCAAATTTTAACGTCCTGCTTTCCAATCTACAAGAGCTCTCCCAACTTCGCAACCTCCCTCCCCCCCATATTCTTAAACTGTGACTTCTTGATTTTTGCCTAACTTGACATCAAGAACATCCTACCTGCCTTGTTTTATTGGTTTTTAGAATTTAGAATTTTATAGGTTTCTATGAGATGCTCCCTCATTCTTTCAAACTCCAGTGAATATAGCCCAAGTCTCTGTTCATGTGTCAGTCCTGCCGTCCCAGGAATATGTCTTTGCTGTACTCTGTCCATAGCCAAAACTACTTTCCTCAGATAAGGAGACTGAAACTGCAGTCAATGCTCCAGGTATGGCCTCATCAAAGCCCCATAGATTTGCAACAGTTCCTCTGTGTTCCTGTATTTGAATCCTCTCACTGTCAAGACTAACATACTTTTTACCTTCTTCACCACTACTGTACCTGCATGCATACTTTCAGTGATTGGTGTACAAGAACACCCAGGCCCCATTATACCTCGCTTATCACCATTCAGGTGATCATCTGCCTTCCTGTTTTTGCTACCAAAGTGGATAATCTCACATTTATCCACATTGTACTTCATCTGCCATGCATTTGTCACTCATTCAAATCACACCAGAGCATCTTTGTATTCTCCTTGGACCGTCCTCCCACCTAGCTTTGTGTCATCTACAAACTTGGAGATATTACATTTAGTTTATTCATCTAAATCATAAATATATATTGTGATCAGCAGGGGGCCAAGCACTGATTACGGCAGTACCCCTCTAGTCAATATATGCCATTCGGAAAGCTCCCTGTTTATTCCTATTCTTTGTTTCCTGTCTGCAAACTAGTTCTCTATCCGTATCAATACCAATCACGTTTATTATGTTAGCTGGGTCACTATTGGAAGCCCTCTGAAAGGAAAGTTCCGAAAGTAAGCAGCATTCACTGAATCCCCTTTATCAACTCTACAAGTCACATCCTTGAAAAATTCAAGCAGATTTGTCAAGCATGATTTTCCTTTCATAAGCCCATACTAACCCTATCTAGACCTGTCACTGTTATTAAATCTTTTATGATGGACATTAGCATTTTCCTCACTACCAATTTCACCCTCCCATCCATAGAAATTGTTCCAGTCCATAGAATCTTTAGATCAAGAGAACCTTGGAAGACAACCCCCAATGCACCTGCTATTTCTAGGGCCATTTCCTTAAATAATCTGGGATGTAGATTATCAAGACCCAGAGATCTACTGGGCTTTTAATCTCATCAATTTCCCCAACATGATTTTGATTTTCTTCGGTTCCTCCCTTTCAGTATACACTTTGAGTTCAATAACATTTTTGGCTCCCAAATCAGTAGCTCATCTGCTGTTTATCAATAAATAGTAGAGTTGAATTGGTCTTGTTAAAAGCTCAGTTGACACCTTTGTTATGGTTTTCATACCATAAAATGGTTGCTGTGGCCAGTTTGCTAGAAGTCTGATTCCTGACATTTTTGAATGTTCCCAAAAAATCAGGAAGGCAGGAGTGTTGCACCCATTAGAGAGTGCCTTTGTCAATCAGGCAACCCGCTGACAAGACAGCATCCTCCAATTCCTCCCACATTCCAATTTCTTTCAAATCAGTCACCACCAAGTTACCCAATTCCTTCTTGCCTGAAGCCCTTGGACATTGCTGGATCCAGGATCTGAAGGGACGATAGAGTTAATCCACCTGGAGGTCCACGATGAAGCTATAACGTACTCGGAATATTGGAGCTGCTGGTTAATTGATTGGATCAATCAGTGAGGAGCAGAAATCCCACTGGGAGTTTGACCATCCCATTTGAAATGCTGTGCGGCTATGAGGCAGGCTTCTAACTGGCACACCGTCTACCTGCCCAATTTTCTCCCTTGGTGGAGAAACATAAGCCTACCTGTTTCTGTAATTTTCTACCCATGGTAACTTAGCAAGTGCATCAATTTGTCAACCTGAAATATAACTTTGATATTGCAGTGCAAGTATAGTTCTTGTTCCATGATTGAAGCAGGTGTCACAAGTATTGCTACTCGAATTAAATGTGATCAATGCTGATGATGGAAAATAGACTGACAGTGGATTGGAAGCCCTTTCTGCACCATACTTGATTTTATTTCCCACTGAAGTTTGTCTATTGATCTTGGCTTGTTAAGAGTACTGCAGTCCAGATAATGTGACCTTTGGGCAGAAATTCAGTCACCTTTTAAATTTATTACCCTCTGGGGAAAACTATGACGTGACTATTTTGATTCCAAATACAGTAGTTAGCAACCCAACTTTAAACCATTCAAATTGAGCAGATGATCTCGCCACAAGTCATAAAAGACTTTGCCCTTTTCCCTATCATTATAAAACAACAATATTTTTATACGAATATGAACCATAGATTTGAAAATAACTAGACTTAGTCTTACAAATCTAATGGAAATACAGAGCTTGGTTGGTGTTAATTATGGGGCTGGTTACTTGAGTTCACTATCAGGAAGCCTGTAGGTCAGATTAATATACATTCTAGCTGATATAGATTTGGAGACTGCCTTCGCATTCTACCCTGAGTAAAAAGTCATAACACTTTGAAAAGGTTCGGTGAATAGTTTGGTAAATGAGTGCCTTCAGGCAGAGAACAAAACAAGGAGGCTTGTGATTGTACTGCGTATTTCCTTGAGATAGAAAAATCGTACATTCATTTACAGTCTTACATGTTCTCGGGCTGCCCCATAGCATTTTTTAAAGTATAGCCACTGCTGTAATGCACGCAAATGTGGCAGCTAGTATTCACACAATGCAGACCTGCAAACAGCACTGCAATAAATGGCCAGTTATTCTATCTTTTCTCATGGCATTGTTCGAGAGCTAAATGTTGGCCATTGCACCGGAATGTTCTTCTCCTCTGCTTTAAATATTAATGTGGGATATTTTACGTCCAGCTGAAAATATATTAGATCGTATCCACAGCAGTCATGGCGCATTATCAAGCAGATGATAACTGTTAATGGCAGCCCATTTGGCACACTTGCTGGGAATGACTCTTGAAAGAATTTGTGGAGATTCTGGAAAAATGGACTTATCAGTTAAATAGCAGGCACGTACAATCAACCAAGCAAATCATGGTACTTTCAAGAATAAGTCATTTTGCGAACTATTCAGATCTTGAATGAAAAAAAACTTGTATAAATGCAGATATTATTTTTCTTTATTAGCAAACAACAGCAAATGTTGAACACATTGACAGAATAGATTAGCATATGTCTGACAGTCAGGTCATATTGTGTGATATTGATATTATTAAATGCTGAAGATCCAGCCTTGCAACCAAGATGATAAGAATCATTTTGAATCAATTACTTGTTGTTTTGCTCCTATTTATGCTAAGCTCCTCTGGTCAGAAGGCTGGGGCAATTCAGTCTTCATTTATCTTGTTTATGTTATTCATATCGTCTGTTAGTTCACATTCCAGGTGGTCTTCCATAACATTTTCCTTCAGCTTGCACGATGACTTTCCTTTCCTTTATGCTCATCAAGATGAAAAATGTTATTGGCTGAGATTGAACGTACTTCCAGTTTGTTACCTTGTACCAACATCATGTCCATTAGCCCAGCTGTTTGTACAATAAAGTTCCTTGAACTTCTTGTCTGAGCAATATAGTTCAGACTTGGGACCAAACTTCAGCTAATGAGGTGGATAACTTGAGTCAGTAAATTTCCCAACACCAGACCAACGTTAGAAAAAATATCCTGAAACACTCAATTTTCACACTGGAGAAATGGATTTGGATCCGAGAACCTCAGAAGCAGATTGTATACAGCCAAAGTGCCAGGTGAGTGCCAAGATAGGCTGTTCAGTAGGACAGCCTCAATTCTCTGGCAGCTCCAGTTGTTTCAGAAACAGAAACGGAAATTGCTGGAAAATCTCTGCAGGTCTGCCAGCATCTGTGGAGGGATATCAAAGTTAGCGTTTCGGTTCCAGTGACCCTTCCGTTTCAGAAGTTAAAAACCGAAAGAACTGTGGAGGCTATAAATCAAGAACAAAAACAAAGTTGCTGGAAATGGTCAGCAGGTCTGGCAACATCTGTGAAGGAGGGAACAGAGTTAACGTTTCAGGTCCAGGAACAGTTCTGAGGAAGGGTTACTGGACCCGAAACATTAACTCTGTTTTCTCCTTCACAGATGCTGTCAGACCTGCTGAGCTTTTCCAGAAACTTTTTTTTTGCTTCAGAAGTTGTTTTGTCTTCTTGCCTATTACACCCCCAACACACACGCAACTGCTCATGCCTTTCATGCCAACAACTCATCCCTGTCCACTTCCTGTTAATCCTCAGACCTCTATGCCAACTCAAGGCAACACATGCACCCTACTCACTGTCTATGCCATACTCCTCCCAACTCTGTAGCATCCGTTTCACTTTTAATGCCATGCTTCCAATATCCACCATGGGAAAATCACAGGATCTATGTAAGGAAAATAAAATAAAGTTGCAACAATCTAACACAGCTCTCTCTGCTTCATTCCCGCTAAGGATTAAAAAAAAACTTCCATTCATACAGTCAACAGTTTTAAATTTCAAGCTGTTAATCTGTCATAAAATTTATGATTTATTCAGCTTCTGCATTAAGGATGCATATTTATTCCATAAATTGTCAAAGACAAAATAATGTGGATACTGGAAAAATGTTCTAAGCAATATTCAAACTGGACTCGATATATTAAATCTGTTTCTGTCTTCACACACGCTGCCACGCCTGCTGAATTTCTCTCACATTCTCTGTTTATTTTAAATCCTTCAGCAGACTCTTTAAGCTGTTAATGAAATCACGAACTCAGAACCTGATGCTCAAGTAATTCTAGTTTTTTGAAACTCTGTCAACCATTCATATTGACATAATGCTCACCCCTGGGGAAATGTCAACAAAAGGATCAATTGGAACTGTACCATTAAATGCTATAATTTGCCTAAACTATGCCTAAAATAAGTCAAAGCACTCATCAGGACTATTTCTTAGTTTTCTCTGATAGTTGCAGCCTGTGTTTTCTATTTAATGAGTAGGATACTTGAAAATCCTAAGATCATAAAGGTTTTACAAACTTTCTCTTCCTTCAGGAGATCTTATATCTACCCCATTAATTTCTGACACTCCATGTGTAGGTTCAAATGGTTAAATGCTTTTGGAGGAGAGAAAATGAAGTCTATTGGCCTAAGGACTAAATTCAAATGGCTGAATGGGTTTCCTATCTACATGGTTCATGCCCCACTCTCTTCCCCAACTTGTAAAAGTTGGATTCGTCAGAAATGGGGGTGAAACTTCCACATCCACAGAACGAGAAATATTCCTTGAAAATCCAGCCGCTTAATCTCTGAAATACTTCATTTCTGTAAACAATGGTGTTTATTACCCCCATTTCCTGTAACAATTTTCTTACTTCAATCTAAGTGACACTCCCAATTGGTGCTCACTTAGAGACATTTTTTGTGCATCAGCCCTTTTTGCAGGGGGATTGAAACTGTACAACTTGTTTCACAAAGTGATTTGACTGGGAATAAAAAAGGAATCTTACATAAACCTGTGTTAAATATGCAACAGGTCCTGCTCGCTATTAACAAACCCACTGTGCCACATTGGACCATTTTATTTGTACAGGCCTCACTGGCTATGCCATTGTCTACCCATAATTGGCTGGAGCATAGTAAAGAGTCAACCACTTGCCTTGCCTGGGGATATTAGTGAATCAGTTGCATTCCTAAGATAATTGACAGTGGCTACATGGTCGTCATTTGACTTGTTTTTTTATTCCAGATATTTATCGAATTCTAATTACACTGTCTGCCAAGGTGAGATTTATACTATTGTCCCCAAAATGTTAGCCTGGAAGTCTGGATTATTTGTCCAGTGACATTACCACCACATCACTACTGCAACCCCACCCTCACTACTTGTGTGTGGATTCAGAAACTTAGTATGCAGGACAGTCTTAATAGAACTTTTCTGCTCCTTTTTAAGTGAAAAGACTTTTTTTTTCATTTCATAGAATCCCTACAGTGTGGAAGCAGGTTCTTCAATCCAACAAGTTCACACCAACCTTCAGAGCATCCCGCCCAGACCCATCCTCCTATACCCCACCTAATCTACACATCCCTGAACACTAAGGGCAATTTAGCATGGCCAATCCACCTGACCTGCACATCTTTGGACTTTGGGGGCAAACCGGAGCACCTGGAGGAAGCCCACACAGACACAGGGAAAATGTGCAAACTCCACACAGACAGTCGCCCAAGGGCGGAATTGAATGTGGGCCACTGGCATTGTGAGGCAGCATTCCTAACCACTGAGCCACTGTGCTGTGTCAGGAACATCACTGGCAGGGCTTACAAGCTATCTGTTAACATGGTGTTTAGAGTCTTAGTTCAGGTTGCACTTGCTTCAGTAGAGATTGACAGCTAGAGGACTGCAGTAACACTGTTGTTTAATGGGATATTTAAAAGTTGATATGAAATGCATACGTCTCTACTTGGACCTTGCGCTAGGTTCTTCGCAGATTTTCCAGTTCATGGGAGACCGGGCAGGATAATGTTGCAGCAAGCCAGCTGATAAACTCTCCAAAAAAATCAGCCAGGAGGCTAGAAATAGCTCATGGCCTTTCGTCTACATAACATACATCTACTGCAGATGGTGACCAAAGCTCATCCCTAACATCTCTCCACCAAAGTCCCTAACCCTGCCACTCCTCCATTCTGCCATCCCAGCCATGGCCCCCAGAAATCTGAATACAACATATAAATGATAGTGACCTAATTCAAAAAGTCTTCATATTCTCCTTCCTCACAGTGGTGCTTGGAAACTAGCTGTACACTCCTAATGCCTCTATGCATAACTGGAGCAAACTCAGATTTGTAATTATTGCAGGCTTGAAACCTGATAGCTTTTATGTAGTTTCACCACTCCTCAAATGGTGTTATATTTTTTGAAACTAATCATACATAATTTGAATCAGTAACTATGGGTATTGTCATGTGTAGTTAAAAGGCATTCTTAAGAAGAAATCTCTGATCTGTCATGAGGTCAGTTCTCTGATTTTCTGATCTTAGAATATTTTAAACCACATAGTGTTTTTCTGCTGGCAAATAAACCATTGACAAGATAATTAGGAAGCAATCTGCAATAGATCTGAGACAGTATATTTCCATGACCATTGTGAGGTTTTCCATGTTAGCACACTTGAAGAGTAATATCTCCCTTTCAAAATGAGTACTAAAAATGAACATCTCTAAAGATACAAAAGAATTAACATATTTTAGTTGATATAATATTTTAAAGATCTTACAAATAGATTTTCCTCCTGTTTAAAGTTTCTTCCATCACGGAGTTGTGTCTCTGGATATCCTGATCCAAAAGTAATTTTACGCAAATTGTCTTTGAAGAGACAAAATTTAGAGACAGTTTTAATGCAGGTACACTCAGTTGTTTTTAGTATTTTAATTAAACACAGTTCATAACATGTAATTATTAATAACTTTTGCTTTTCAAATTAAGTTTTATCTAGATCATTGTTTTCAGGTTTTAAAAATAATTTTACCAGAGAGGTCAGATATTACCTTTTGTAATAATTGTGCACATTAGGGCAATGTCTGTGAGAAAGAACTTCAGCCTAACATACAGGGAGTACTGACTCACATTCCTCAGGCATCTTGATTTGATTAATTTGATAATGAACCAAACCCCATCAGAGGGCAAAACATTAGTAAGCACTACAAGTAGAGTGGGCCTGCAATGGGTCTCGGAAGGTTTCCGCTGTGAAAATATTCTCCACTGATATTATATTTAATTTCCTCCCTCATAATGATTATGATTTCAGTTAGTACTCAAGATTTCTTGTATTTGGGGCTGTGCCATAAAGCAGCCAAAGGTCTTTTGCTTGTTAAAACAAAGATGGCCTGGATTTATGGGTCAGCACCAAAGTAATTTCTTTGGACAGGCTCAAGAATTAGCAGGAATGTTTTGATTGAATGCAGTTTGAATGTGCACATGATCTTGTATTGTGCTTTGAAAAATTCTTCACTTGCCTTTCCAGTATTTTAACTCTTTTTCCAACATTATTAAGTTTATGCTCAAATTAAAAACATTAAGTTGTGTTTGAATTACCCCCTGTGATGTCAGAAGAAAATATAATATTAAAATAATCTTACACAGAGCCTGATATTAAGATAAACTTCCTTCTGGTACCAAGAAAACTTGCCTCGGGCTGTTGGGCTTTCTTTCCTTGCACTGATATACTTCTTTCTGACATTTGTTATTCATTCATGGGATGTGAATGTTGCCATATCAGTCAGCTTTTATTGCCTTGGAAAAGGTGATGGTATATTGCTACTTGAACATCTGCAGTTGCTGTGTTATAGGGAGAGATTTTCACAATGTTGACGCAGTGACAGCGAAGAACTAGCAGTAGGGTTACAAGTCAAGATGGCGTGTGACTTTGAGGGAAAGTTGGAGGTGATTTTGTTATGGTGTTTAAGGTTTTTGCAAAGACTTGTAGCTTGGGTTGTGAGTGAGGTTGTTGATTTGCTCGCCGAGCTGGTTTGTTTTCGTTCAGACATTTTGTCACCATGCTAGGTAACGTCATCAGTAAGGCCTCTGATGGAATGATGTTGTTCTACTCCACTTGGAATTCATACTTTCTGGTCTGTTATGGTGAGTTGTGTTATTGCCGGTTTTATTGAATATGGGTTTGTATATGGTCCAATTCTGTATGTTTGTTGATTGCATAGTGGGTTGAGAACCATGCCTGTAGGAATTCCCCTGTGTCTGTGTTTGGCTTGGTCTACCATGGTTACATTGTCCCAGCTAAACCGATGGCCTTCATTGTCCGAGCTTAGTGATATTAGGGAAAGTTTGTTGTATTATTTTGCTGCTAGCTGACGTTGGTGTATCCTAATGGCTAGTTTCCTTTCTGTCTGTTCAATGTAATGTTTGTGGCAGTCATTGCATTGTATTTTGTAAACTACGTTGGTTCTGCATGTCGTGGGCATGGGGTCTTTAATCCTTACTGTAGAACTACCTGTATGCCATCACACAGGCTAGCTAGTGTAGGTTAGAAAACAATTAACATATGAATGTTAGTACTTTTGTTTTGATGACATTTCCCAAGGTGTTTTATTAACATAGTTAAGTATCCAATTGTAATAATTAATTCAGTGGTTTCTGAGTTTCCAGTTTTATTGACAGTTTAAATAAGTTATTGAAGGATTAACTGTAAGATGTAAAGTTCATAAAATGTAAGAGTTTTGAAGGGGTTCAGAAATGTGAGTTTTTCCTTCACAATTAATTGTTTAGGAATAGGAGCTGTATTCAAATTTTACAACCTTATGTTTGCTTCAACACGCCTGCCCATTGCGTCTGTTGGTTAAGTAAATATGGAGCAGGTATGGGAATTTGATGGGCTATCAGGACTATGATGAAGCATGGGGAGGTGAGTGAGGGCACGAGTTGGCACAATGAGAACATGACGGATGAGGGCTGGAGAGTGCAGCAACTTCTAAAACAAAGACCTAGAGAAACAAGAACTAGCTGACTCCAGGAACACCCGCTGCCTTCCATCTGCCTCTGGGGTCAGTTGACCCAAATGTATCCCATCCCCATTTCCTCAGAACAAACATTGAGTTGAAGGGGAGGCGATGGCCTAGAGGTATTATTGCTGGACTGTTAACCCGGAGACCCAGATACCGTTCTGGGGACCCAGGTTTGAATCCTACCAGGGCAGATGGTAGAATTTGAATTCAAAAAATATAGAACATAGAAAAGTACAGCACAGTACAGGCCCTTCAGCCCACGATGTTTGGCGTGGAATAATCGTAATCCAAAAATAAAATAACCTAACCTACATTCCCCTCAATTCACTGCTGTTCATGTGCATGCCCAGCACTCGCTTAAATGTCACTAATGACTCAGCTTCCACAACTAACACTGGCAAACTATTCCATGCACTCACAACTCTCTGGGTGAAGAACCTCCCTCTGACGTCTCCTCTTTACCTTCCTCCTAACACCTTAAAACTATGACGCCTCGTGGCAGTCAATCCTGCCCTGGGGAAAAATCTCTAGCTATCGACTTTATCCATGCCTCTCATTACCTTGTACACCTCGATCAGGTCACCTCTCTTCCTCCTTCTCTCCAAAGAGAAAAGCCCGAGCTCAGTCGTCCTCTCCTCATAAGACAAGCCCTCCAGTCCAGACAGCATCCTGGTAAACCTCCTTTGCACCCTCTCCAAAGCCTCCACATCTTTCCTATAATAGGGTGACCAGAACTGGACACAATATTCCGAGTGTGTCTCAAAAGGGTTTTGTAGGGCTGCAGCATAACCTCATGGCTCTTAAACTTGATCCCCCTGTTAATGAAAGCCAAAGCACCACATGCTTTCTTGACAACCTTATCCACTTGGGTGGCAAGTTTGAGGGAGCTATGCACTTGAACACCAAGATCCCGCTGTTCCTCCACACTGCCGAGAATCCTGCCTTTAATCCTATGTTCAGCATGTAAGTTCGACCTTCCAAAATGCATCACCTCGCATTTATCCAGGTTGAACTCCATCTGCTATTTCTCAGCCCAGCTCTGCATTCTGTCAATGTCTCGCTGAAGCTTGCAATAGCCCTCGATACTATGAACGGCACCTCCAACCTTTGTCATCAGCAAACATACTAACCCACCCCTCAACCTCCTCATCCAAGTCATTTATAAAAACTACAAAGAGCAGAGGCCCAAGAACAGAGCCCTGCGGGACACCACTCAGCACTGACCTCCAGGCAGAATACTTACCATCTACAACCTCTCTCTGCCTCCTGTCAGCCAACCAATTCTGAATCCAGACAGCCAAATCACCCTGTATCCCATACCTACTGACTTTATGAATGAGCCTGCCAAGGGGAACCTTATCAAATGCCTTGCTGAAGTCCATGTACACCACATCCACTGCTGAACCCCTCGTCAACCAGTCTCGTGACCTCCTCAAAGAACTCAATAAGATTTATGAGGCATGACCTGCCCCTCACAAAGCCATGCTGACTCTATTTGATCATGGTATGCTTTTCCAAATAGTCATAAATCCTATCCCTCAGAATTCTTTCCAAAACCTTGCTGACCACAGACGTAAGACTGACTGGTCTGTAATTTCCAGGGATTTCCCTATTCCCTTTCTTGAAAAGAGGAACAACATTTGACTCCCTCCAATCTTCCTGTACGACTCCCGTGGAGAGTGAGGAAGCAAAGATCTTCGCCAGCAGCTCAGCAACCTCCTTTCTCGCTTCCCGGAACAACTGAGGTTAAATCTGGTCTGGCCCTGGGGACTTATCAATTTTAATGTTCGCTAAAATTTCCAGCATATCAACTTCCTCAATCTCGATCTGTTCAAGCCTGTTTTCCTGCTCCTCAAAGTTCTCATTCACAACAAGGTCCCTTTCCTTAGTGAAAACCAAAGCAAAAAACTCATTTAGGGCTTCCCCTATCAGCTCAGACACCACGCACAAGTTCCCTACTCTATCCCTGATCAGCCCTACCTTCTCCCTGATCATTCTCTTATTCCTCACGTATGAGTAAAATGCCTTTGGGTTCTCCCTAATCCTTCCTGCCAAGCCTTTTTCGTGCCCCCTCCTGGCCCTCCTCAGTCCACTCTTGAGCTCCTTCCGAGCAAGCCTGTAATCCTCTAAAGCTGTGCTAGACCCTTGCTTCCTCCACCTTACGTAAGCTGTTCTTTTCTTTTTGACGAGAAGCACCTCTGTTCCCGTCATCCAAGGCTCCTTAATCTTACCCCTTCTTACCTGTTTCAGAGGAACAAGTTTATGCATCACTCGCAACAACTGCTCCTTAAACAGTCTCCACATGTCTGTTGTGCTCCTTCTGTGGAACAATTGCTCCCAATCTGTACTTCCCAACTCCTGTCTGATAGTGTCATAGTTTCCTTTTCCTCGGTTAAATATCTTCCCCTGGTAATTGCTCCTTTCCCTTTCCAGGCTATGGTAAATGTGAGGCTGTTGTGGTCACTGTCGCCAAAGCGTTCTCCCACCGCGACATCTGACACCTGTCCTGGCTCATTGCTGAGCACCAAATCCAAAATGGCTTCCCCCCTCATCGGCCTGTCCGCATACTGAGTAAGGAAACCCTCCTGAACACACCTGACAAAAACGGCTCCATCCAAACCATCTGCACTAAGGAGGTTCCAATCAATATTGCGAAAGTTGAAGTCACCCATAATAACAACCCTGCTACATTTGCACTTTTCAACAATCTGCCGGCCTATGAGTTCTTCGATCTCCCTACTGCTATTAGGGGGTCTGTAGAAAACCCCCAAATGAGGTGACTGCTCCCTTGCTGTTCCTAACTTCCACCTATACTGACTCAGTTGACAAGCCTTCTTCGGCAACCTCAGTCGACGAGTCCTCATCAAAAGTTCTTTCACCCACCGTTATACTGTCCTTGACTAACAAAGCCACACCTCCCCCTCTTTTACCACCTTGCCTGACCTTACTGAAAGATCTAAACCCTGGAACCTACAACATCCATTCCTGACCCTGCTCTATCCATGTCTCCGAAATGGCCACAACATCGAAGTCCCAGGTACCTATCCAAGCTGCAAGCTCACCGACCTTATTCCAGATACTCCTGGCGTTAAAGTAGACACACTTCAACCCTGCTTGCTGTCTGCCAGCACACTCCTGCGACAGCGAGGTCCTGTCCATGTCCTCCCTACTCTCATACTCCTGTATACCAGGACTACACCTCAGTTTCCCATCCCCCTTCTGAGCTAGTTTAAATCCACCTGAGTAGCACTAGCAAATTTCCCACCCAGGATATTAGTGCCCCTCTGGTTCAAGTGGAGACCGGCCTGTTTGTAGAGGTCCCACCTTCCCCAGAATGTGCCCCAATTGTCCATATCTGGAATTAAGAAACTAATGATGACCATGAATCCATTGTCAATTGTTGTAAAAACCCAGCTGGCTCACTAATATCCTTTAGGGAAGGAAACTGCCATCCATACATGATCTAGCCTACATGTGACTCCAGACACATGGTTGACTCTAAACTGCCCTCTGGCCAATTAGGGATGGATAATAAATGCTGTCTGGGCAATGGTGCCCTCATCCCGGAAATGAATATAAAAAAGTCGAACAGGACCCTTTAGATGGCAATGGTTCTGCCAATTTGGGAAATTTGCAAACTGTGATCTCACAGTGGGGATCTGTTCTGAGAGCTGATTTTATCTAACCATTTGACCCAGAATGTTTGGAAAGGCTAAAGGTTGTGAAAATTTTATTGTTGTGCAGCAATTGTGGTATTGTGAGCTAGGAGTCTAGCTCTCATAACTTCTCATACAGCACGATTCCTGACTTGTATGTCTCTTGAATAGAAATAGATACTCAACAGATAAAAGTTAACACATTTTTCACAAAAAGTCGAAGTTTGCTGTGCTGATAGAGCAAACCCATCTGGGAGGCTTAATTTAGCAGTGAAGGACCATTGTTGCACATCAGTTGAACAGGTGAACAAAAGAGTTGGAAGGTCAATATAGAGCAGAGCACTCTAATAGGAACACAATGATGCTTAAAGAGTATTTCATAATGTCCTTGCGAGGGTTTTGAACAAGTGTAGTTTAAGAATGATGCCCTTGTACCATTTGTGATGTTTGTCGATCAGTGATGGATTGTTGATGTTCTTATACTTCAGATCTAACCAGATTATATCTCTGTTGATTGGTAAAGTTTAAAGAGTAGTATTTGCATGGTATTGTACTCCTAAGTATATCCATTCAGTCCACATTTAATAACCAAATATCATTTCCATAATACTGTGCTTCTGCGCCTACTTCTCATTAACAAAATTACTTTTGCTGATGGTAAATGTTTTGTCAGAAAAATGTACTTTGTTACATCTAACAAATTGTGGGAATCAAAATATTAGAGAATAGGATACAAAACAAACAGATCCTTCTTTTCATGAATAACAAGAGCATACTTGTTTTTCTCCAAAATGAATGGCCTGGAAACAAAATCACATTGTCAGAACTTTTGTTTGTTGCCACACATTCAGCTAATTTATTAGGGTGGTATTAATTAGGTAAGTGGCAAATTGTGTCATTTGCTAGTGCAACAGCCCCAAATTCCAATCGTGAGGCAATCAAAGATGTTAATTTAAAGGTTATATATTCTGTTTTGGAATTGTACATGCTCTTTGCTGAGAACCATGAGTAATCAAAAGTTTATAAATAGACCCATAAATGAAGATATTTTTCATGCTAGGTATTGTGAAATCAAAAACTAGTTTATAAAGAACATCAAGGCATTTTTCACCAATGTAACAAATTGAAAATTACAGCCGCCCATGTGCTTAGGTTGTCAGCTAATTTTTAACGTAGTTTAAAAATATTTGTTGGAAATATGTACATTTGTTTGAGTTGGTTAGCATAGGCCTCGTCCTATGCACTAAAGCAAAGTATTATTATCTGGACAATGATGAGAGAGTGCCACGACATTACATTTTCAAAATGGAGGTAAGTGCGTTTTGCAAATCGTTGTGCACTCGTTGTACTGAGCATATGAAAATGATTATTGTTTGAAATATTTTTCTGCACTCCACAACACATGCAGTAAGTACAATGTTCAAACAGAACAAGCCTGTGAGTCAGTTATCCTTAACTGCAGCAGCTCCTGTAAGTTGTTTGTTGGCAAAACTAACTTTAAACTCCTACTGAAACCGGCCTTAAAAAGTCCTGTTTTTGTTTTGCTGTGTGATATAAATTAAAAGCCATTTCTAGCACTACTCCTACTCTCTGCTGCTGCCAGAGGCTCCCAGCTGACAATTCCTGGAATTAGCATTTGGTTCCCAGAGAAAACTTTTAAATTTAAAGCTTGGAACAGGTTTGTGTCCACTTGCGCCCCCAGCCCCAGGGGTTTGTAATGACCATTTAGAATATCTGCTACTTGACCGGACATGTAATCAGCATCTATCAAGCATCTGCTTAATGTTATCACACACAGGTAATGCTTTTGACAAAAGAGATTCATGACTGTGTACAAATTGCTTCTGCTTCTGTTGTTCTTTTAATAATGCAAAGACTGTCATTATCTTTTTTTTTAATTGAGACGATTTGTTTACTAAATTTTGACTGTAAAATATGGGGTTTTATCTGCATAGTGAAGTACGAAACACACTGTTGAAAAAAAGTCTCTACTACCTGCAGGGGATTTTAATGAGTAGTACTTTAAAGACTGAGCTTGCTTAGCAATGGATTAGCATCTTGGATTTTTTTTTAAAAGAAATAAATGGGATTTGGTGAAAATGTTTTCTGAACTATCAACTTATTTTTGACCTGCTGGTTTGATGGCCAATCTCTGTTTTTCTTTTTCTCATGAAAATGTACCTTGTGCTTTGGTATCTTTGCACTGATACCAGCAATCTGTCAGTATCTCCTCTGACTTATCATCCTCTGTATGTGTGAGCCTCAACAATTAATGTCACTGCACTTTATGCATCACAGCTCTGCACTTCCCAGTGGGCATCATTGGATCGTGATTAAGAGTGAGAATAATTTGGTGATTTATTCCCTTTCTTCCAACCCAAGCTGCTGAGGTCAATTGTAAATTGTATTGCATCTTCTTCCCTTGGCCTAGCCACCACCAATTCCACAAAGGATTAGACAATAACCAGATCAAACATAGATTGAACATGGAACTTTCTAAACTATATGGCTGTATGCCACTGAGTCATTTGAAGAGCTTTGGTCATTGTTCTGCAGTTAAATTATTCCTGCTTACTGGTGTGAGAAGTATGATAAATAACTCCTTCCTCAAACTCTATTCTTAACACTTGAGGTACTAGCGCAATTTAATTGGGACTGAAGCCGCACATTAGCTGACTGTTTTGACTGCAGGGGAAGGAACCACTGTTAAAAATCAATGATTAGGTGTGAATGTGGATCTTGGTGTTGAACTCTGCTGTGTTTCTTTGTTTTGAGTACACTGGGCATCCATCTCTAAGAAGGTGAAAGTAAGAAAAGCACATGGTCTAAATTCTCAAACATGTTACAGCCATTTACACTGTGTAATTTGCAACTATTCACCTAATCAGATACCGTTCAAAAGCAACTTTTCATGAGTTACACATTTTTCAATTGAGGAAAGTGTAATGAGTTAGGAATAGGAGTAGGATCCGGCCCTTCAAACTTGCTCCAGAACTCAAAGATGATGGGGCTTATCTGATTAAACTCCAGCGGACACAGGCCATTCTTCCCGGGCCATTTCTCGTACCCATTCCAGGTATTAGTGGGGAATAGTGGTGAACAGACTTGGTGGATTTACTCGCTATAGGATTACTAGGTGGAATTTGAACTTGGATACCAGAAATGTTACCTAGGTTTCTGGAATACTAGTCCAGCGACAATATTTCTAGTTAGCTTTCTTTTGTACTCCCCAATTTCTTCCCCTTATTAATTCTTCAGCCTTCACTTTTTTAAGCTCTGCCCAATCCACGCCAGTGTCCCTAGGCAAAGGGGTGCTGCTGTGACAAGTTTCCTGTTTCTGATTGGCGTTCAGTGACCCATAGTTAAAAGTTATATGTGTGAGGCTATAATACTTCCCAGTATCAAAAAAAAAGACCTGCTGCCACTCACCACCTCAGGTCATACATAAAAATTGACTAATTGAGAGCCGTTGGCAACTGTGAAATCATATACATTAGCACAAGTCAGCACCTTCAGAAGGGAAAACAAATTCTTTCGTAATCTGACTTGAATTGATCTTTTCCGAGTTAAAAAGTGAAACAATAATGGCAACAGATCCTAATGCATTCAAACTGTTAAGAACAATCAAATTGATACTTAAAAAATGAAACTATATCCTTTGGTACATTGTTTCCACATATGTTGATAAGGATATTTCCTCACTGTCAGTTTTGTCAAGAAACCTTTAAATCATAAACTGCAAATGTTGAACAATTAAGATTTTGGTCTTTATCTTGCTTGACTTTAAATATGTAGGGAATACTTACCACTACTTTAAAAAAACATAGACGTGCAGAAATTTGGTGTGCTGTTCTTTTTTCAGTCATTTAATCCAATTGCCCTGAACACCATTTAATTTTTTCCATAAAACATTGGTCAGTTTTGGAAACTCAAAGCTCATTGGTTTACAAGCTGGACAAGAGTGTAAGAATAGGTCTACTGTTCAGCCCATTGAGCTGTCTATCCCCTTTAATGTTCTGCTTAGCATCCAACTTCATCTTGAACTTCTCAATTGTTTTTGATCCCACTAACTTTTGGATGGGCTGTTGAACTGACATCCCATGCATTTTCTAATTTAGAAAGGAAGAAAAAAAATTCGCATTTGTATAAAACCTTTTGCAGCCACTAGATGTCTGAAAGTGCTTGACAGCCAATGGCACCTATAAATTTAGTCACAGTCGTGATGTAGGAAGCAATGGATAAGATCACACAATGCCATTGAAATGAGTCTGGGCGGTTCCGCTGATCTGACAGCAAGCCTTTTTCCTTCACCCAACATCGTTAAAATGGATTACCATGATGGTTTATCTAATTTATTTGCAAATTGGCTGCCAGATTTGCATGTTGCATCAATTACTACGCTATAAATATATTTTCTCAGTGAAGAGCATTGGGATGTTGAGTTGTCTGAAAAAGCACAATCTAAATGAAAATTCTTTGCGTCTTTGCCTGAACTCTATGGCTAGGACTTTCCTATTTGCCTTTAAAGTTTGGGGCAAACACGATAACACCCCTGTACCACATCTGATGATAAAAGTGCCTAATAGCTCACCATATCAAGTATGTAAGTGGTCACCTAGTGAACTTTTTTTTGGCACCGTGATGTCCCAACTCACCTGTGGGCCAGTTGGACATTGGCACATCCAGAACTCTGCAGTACCACAGCGCAGGCTCTCGCTTCCACTGGAATGCCAACTTCCTGTCTTGTGGTGCCGGATCAGAAGCAAGAAAGTCAGAAACATGTGGAGTGCAGTTGAAAGCTATGGAATGTGGGTGATCTGGGGCTGTCAGAGACCATGTTCCTGGCCTAGAACAAACCTCACAATGTTACACAAATTAGTACAGACCAAGGGACCACTCCCATCCCCATCCCCTTCCCCATCCCCACCCAATGTTTCTTTTTCTTTGTTGTCTTATTGGGCATGGGCATTGTAGGCAGGGTCAGCATTTGCTTTCCATCCCTAATTATCCCTCAAACTGAATGATTTACTCATTTCAGAGTTTAGTTAAGTGTCAGACATACTGCTGTGCATCTGGATTTATATATATATTTGCTACTAGAGTATGTAAAGATAGCAGATTTCTTTCCCTAAAAGTGAATATTGATTTTTTTTTAATGACAGTCACTGATGGATTCATGATTGCCAATACCAAAATTAGATTTTTTTGGTGCAGATTTATTCATTGAATTTAAATTGCACAAGCTGCCATGGTAGAATTTGAACCCATGTTCCCAAGGCTTAGCCTGGGCCTCTGGATTATCGTGTAGTGACCTTACCACTGGCAGCCTGCCTGCAATGGGTTACCAATTGCAAAGCGAGCTCTGAGTTCCAACTGGAGTTGAACTAATTAAAGCCCTGGTCGGTGAGGCCCTTAAATGCTCGCATAGAGAGAGGGGTCAGGATGCTCATGAGTATGTCCAACAAGGTGACCCCTCCAGTCCTTTTCCTGCCCCCAGCTGTCCCACAATTAGGCAAGTCGTTGTACTGTCCCATTCACAAAATTTGCTCAGCTTGTCATGTGGGAAATCAGACGATCGAGCTGGCGGCAAGTTGAGACGCTTAAATGGCTGTAATTTGACCATTTAACATTTTTGGTGGAGAGATGAGTGGGTGCCAATGGATGTTTTCTCATAGAGCTTAACTGCTGAGATCACAAGAAGGAGAAATATTTGGGTAGGCTGTGGGTTGGTCCTGGAGAGATGTTCTTGCCCTCTTCAGAGGATTGAATGGTGTATTTGTTTCCTTGCAATGTGCAGTGTTTATCCTTAGTCTGTGCTCATTTTGATTGGCAATGTTCCATCCTGCTGAAATTTGGGCACATTTTAAACTCTCTTGACCATATCTTGACTCATTCCAAATCTGACCTCTTTGTTTGGTGATCTTCGCTGATTCCCCTGATGGTGCCTCGGCTTTAAAATCATAATTCTTGTTTTCACAATGCCCAACCCACAGTCTGAATGAACCTTGAGAACCTTCAAGATCTCTGCTGTCTGTGTCTGCCAATTTTAATTGCCCCACCATTGGAAATCATCCATTCATTTGCTATGGCACCAAACACTGAAATATCCTCCCTAAACCTCTTTACGGTCTGCCTTCTTTGAAGACGGCCATTAAAAGCCATCTCTTTTGTCCAGATTCTGATCATCTTTCCTCATGTTTCCTTCTGTGACCTTTTTTATAGCTATTGTTCCTGTTAAACCCCTCAGGATGTTTTACTGCATCCAGTGCAATGCACCCATGTAGCTTGCTGTCATTTTTCTACCCAATAACATGGAAAACTTAAATCTTTCTCCCCTTCACTATTTCAGCGTCATCTGCAAAATCTAACATGTTTACACAGGCTTTGGATAGCCATGTAATTTATCTAGATTTAACAAAAATAATTCAAACACTGATGCACGTATGGCGCCAATTGCCATTTCTTCAGTCTGTTACCATAGTGTAAATTTTACAAAGTTGCACACCCAGCAGAAGGGTTCACGAACTGGGCACACACATACCGTGGAAATCATCCAACATGTGCCAAGAAAACATGGGAAATGAACTTGCCATCTTTTTCATTCCTAACCACAAGCTCTCAGCTTCCTCTTGCAACAATTTCTTATCGCACAACAAATCTTTTGTTACATTTAATTCATTTTAATTCAATTTGTAGCCTTTCATGTGGGATTTTCTCAAAAGGCTTTCAAGTTTAAACAAAGTGTGGGAATTTCACGAAAAATTTTGTCATACAAACTTCAAAGAAAGTGAGAAGTCAGACTATCTCATCTGAAATTCATGGCAGTAAGCTATTACAGCCCTTTAACATGCTCAGTTATTTTTCATTATCTTACTCAGGGCTGATGCAAAGCTTTAGGGGTATGTTGTCTGCTAGATCTGATTTCCACATTTACTTATTTCTATCCTGCTAAACCCTACTATATCCAGGGAATCTTCCAGTCCCACATGTATTCCTTCATAGTTGCCTTAAGCACCCTCAGGAAGTTCCATTTTGTTCTTCAGGTATCTAATAATGCTAATAATGTTGACTGCGCCAAAGAAATTGGTGAAGCACAGTGGCAAAGTGGTTAGTACTGCTGCCTCACAGCACCAGGGACCTGGGTTATTTGATTGCAGTCTCTGCCTGTGTGGCATTTCCGTGTGTTCCGTGTGTCTGCATGGGTTTCCTCCGGGTGCACAGGTTTCCTCCAACAGCCCAAAGATGTGCATATTCGGTGGATTGGCCATGCTAACTTGCCCATAATGTCCAGGCATGTGCAGGCTAGGTGGAATAACCATGGGAAATGCAAGGTTACAGGGGTTATGTGGGGAGGGGGATGCTCTTCAGAGGGTTGACCTGAACTAAATTGGCCGAATGGCCTGTTTCCACGCTGTAGGGATTCTATAAAAAATTGATAAATACATAAGCAGTTTCCATCCTGATAAACACTTGAAAAATTAAACATTAAGCAATTCAACGAGTTTTTCTTCAACATCAGCTATTCCACCAGTTTTATTTTTAAAATATGTAATTTCTATCCTGTAATTAAATAAAAAGTTTGCTGGCAATGTAATTATTTTCCCTTCATACAGTGGAAGTGATTTTCCGTTTTGTGCAAGGGTTTGGGCTGAGCAATGTTCAGTTTGTCTAAGTGCAGCAGTGGGAAGGCTTTGCTGATTTTAGCAGCCAGGTATCATTTGCATTGCCCCTGGCCAACTTAATAATTTTAGGTAATAGCTGGAGGCGGTCTAGAAGTGGCTGCCCGATCATTAAAATTGTCAGCTGGAAGCAGCCACCAAAGAGTAGAGATATAAATGCCAGCGAACAGGAAAGTGATTTGCTGGGAATAGTGGTCAAGGGTCACAGTGGGGGCCCATGGTTTCCTTGTGCAACTCAACTTACTTCACGTGGTTGACAAAAGAAAAGCCTACTGTTTGGGTCCCTACCCCTACATTTACTTCCCAACAGCTGTAGACTGGCAGGAAAGGCATCACAATTCTCCTTCAACTGTAGGGAAAGTGAGGTCCCTTTGATATCTTTGGAGCCAGTCTACGCACTTAAGACCAGCATTAGTTCAGGTTGAGATACATTTGCAGTCCACCAGATTAGATAGAAAAGTAGGGCCACGCCCACTGCTCTGTGTTAATTGTCTGCACTGTTTATGGCAGTTGGGGAATATTAAAACTTCTGTTGTTAATAAACAGAGCAAAAACCTGAACAATATCTTTTTGTACCAAATATTACATCTTCAACAAGAACCTTTTCATCTCTCGTGCGTTTACATAATGATCTATAAAGCAGCATTTTAATAAGCTGTAGGTTTCATGTCCATTTAAACAATTCAAGGAGTTTGCTTTAACAAGTTTCTTTCCACATGTTGATTATTGAAGGAGCTGTTCTTGACTGCAGTTAGCTGTCACCTCCTTCACTGTGTGTCAGACTGCCAGTTAACATGATGGATGCAGTAATGTACCAGATGTTGCCTGCAAAATGGATTTAGGTTTTAGGTGGGCAGGAGCTTAAGTAACGTCAACCCCACTTTTCTGTAAAATGACAGATGTGATAGACAGTGCAGGATTGCACTAGTTGAAATTTATATTATACATTTTAATTCACACGCTATTCATATTTTTATATGAATTATGTATCAGTGGAACAAACAAAGCTGAAAATATCAGAAGCAGCCTTCTTTTACCTTCCTCCTCAGTCCCGAAAGAACTATTGCAGATTGTAACACATCAGAAACACATGCCAAATTTTCTTCCTGATGAGTAATAACTGTGTATTTTTGGTAATTGTGTAGTGATGGTAACAAGATCAATGAGGTGGACCTCATAGAATGAGTTCCCTGATTGCGCTGTTAATCTGGTCCAATCAGGGAGCCCTGGCTTATGTAAGTGTCAGAAAGCCTGTTCCTTCTGAGAGCTAGCTCTGAGGGAGCTGGCTGAGTGTCAAGGACTCTCCACATAGAATAAAGTGTGAGTTGGTGATAGGATACCGACCTCTGTGAGTTATTTCAGGAACAATGAGAGAAAAACACACTCCTGAAATTCACTCAATGACAGTCATCTTTGAGTTGGGGTAAACATTTATGGCATCATGTTGTTATTTGGGAATCTTGACTCATTCGATCCTGCTATTAAATACTCGGCTCAGTATGTAGAAAGAATGCATTATTTTTTCTGGGAAAATGACATTGGGGCAGATGAAAAGCAATGAATAATTCTCCGACAGCTTGTGGACCTGCAGCGTTTTTGGTTATCAGGAGCCTGACATTCCCTGAGGCACCAAGGGTTGGCAGATATAGTTAAGAAATATAATGTCCGTAAGCCTCTTCTAATTCTGAGATTCTATCAGTCTTAGTCAGCAATTCCAGAACCAGTGGAATCCGTATTGGGATTTTTGACGAGGTTAAGAGGACTAGCAAAGGCATGTGACTATTGTTTAACCCTTAATGAGATGCTGAGAGACCCTTTGATGTGTGGGATTAATGATATAGCCATGTAAAAGCACCTACTAGCTAAGGACCAACTGAGCTTTTAAACAGGTGCTATAACTGGTTTTATCATTGGAAATTTTGGCAAGGGGAGATTATGAGTTGCAGGGTGTTCTGATGGAAATGGACATCGTCACCTGTCTGACTGAGCTTGGGGAACAAAATTTGAGTGAAGGCAATTGCATTGCTTTACTCAGGACATATCCTGAACAGAGGGACTCTAGGTCATCCCACAGCAAATCCTCACACCAAAGCCAAGCCTCAGCCAAATGGTTAAAATTATTTTAAGGATTTGGGCTGGAAAGACATTGTAGTTGCTGCTGGTATGCAGACCCAGGACAGTAAAAGAGCTGGATAAATACCCAAACCCTCGCATAGAGGATTTCTACGCAAGGCTGATAGGGAGGCTGTCCTTCACATAGCTGGACAATAGCATCCGTACTTGCTATTGTGGTTAGCTGATGAATACCAGCTGTTTGCTACACTTAATGCCCATAAATATGCAAGACTGTCATTTGGGTTATCATGAACCTGTGCACTTTTTCAGTGAACAATGGAGAACATTTTAAAAGGACTACCCCACTATCCCGTCTAGATGACGTGAAAACAACAAAGAAGTCCGGTAAAGAAAATTTAGCGAACTTGGACATAGTCCTTAGACATTTTTTCCAGATGAGTGTGTGCCTTGAAAGGGAAAGATGTGTGTTCTAGGCACCCCAAGTGACCTATTTGGGCTACAGAGTTGACAACATCATGTTGCACCCATTGGAAGTGAGGGCAATCAAAGGTGCCCTGGCTCCCACATCTAAATTGGAGCTGAGGCCTTTCCTTCAGCTGGTGAAATATTATGGAAAGGTCAAATGTAACCTGGTCTCCATCCTGGCACCTTTGCATCAATTGCTTAAGATAATCTTGTCTTGGAAATCATTGTGTAGCCAGCTCGTAGCAATCAGAGAAGTGAAGAAACAGCTATTATCTTCTAAGGTGTTGACAAGTGAGATCCTGTGTGATCCCAAGTGAGTTCTGGAATTGATTGGCAGTGTCTGTTTGTATGCCATCAAGGCAGTATTAGTTCAAAGGTGGGCCAATGGAGAGGAACGCCCAGTAGTGTATGCACCCAGGACTTTGGCTAACGCAGAGCAGAAATACACCACAATAGAGTGGGAAGGTTTGCTGGTCATATTTGGAGTCAGGAAATTCCAGCAATACCTTTACGGATGTGAATTTATAACAATAACGGACGAGAAACCTTTACTAGGTCTATGTAAAGAGTGTAAGGCCATGCCACCCATAGCTTCAGGCTGAACCCAGTGAAAGACTCGAATGCTAGGTGTGTATAGTTACAAGTTGGAACACTATCTGGGGGCCAAGTAGTGAATGCAAATGCATTGAGCTGCCACCCATTGGCAGATACACCACCCATGGTGCTGCCGCTAGAAGAGTCGTAATGGTTTTAAATTTTTTGGACACACTTCCAGTCACACGTGACAATATCAGATTTTGGTAGGAGAATGATCCAGTCCTGACAAAACTGAAACAGCTGGTGGTGATGGGGGAAACTAAAGGCCCATCACAACCAGAATACCTTTTTGGATGCAGAGACTCCAGATCACAGTAGAGGATGGCATATCATTATGGGGAGCAGGAGTGATTGCCCTAACAAAGGTCACTGTCAGATACTGGCTGAACTCCAAAAATGGAGACATTGGCAAGAGGTTATGTCTGGTGGCCAGGATTGGATGCAGACATAGCCAAGATAATGAGGAAATGCCCAGAGTGCCAACAAGGACAGAAATTACCTCCAACCTGCCTCACAATCATGTGAATGGCTGTATAAACCTTGGACTCGGTTATATGTGGACTATGCAGGTCCTTTCATGGGCTCACTGTTTTTAGTCATGTGGACACCCATTCAAAGTGGCTGGATATACATAGGATTCATAGAGTTCATTCATCAAACACAGGGATGGTGATAAAATAACAATGCCCACCTTTACAATACACAGGTTTCTAGAATTGTTGGTCACAGACAATGGGCCATCGTTTACCAACAGGAAATTTGAGTATTTCCTAAAATTGAATGATATTTGACATATAAAGACAGCTCCATTACCACCCATCATCCAATGATCTGACAAAAAGAGCGATCCAAACTTTGAAGGCAGGCATATAGAAACAGCCTAGAGCTTCAGCAGATTCCAAACTGGCCCGATTCCTGTTTGATTATAGGACCATCCCTCATGCAACTACAGGGATGGCTCCAAAGTTGCAAGTAGGGAAAAGATGACACACCAGGTGAATTCTGATCTTTCCAAATTGGGGCTCAGAGGTGAAATGGCATCATAAACGCCAATGCCAGATACAAGAGAGACAATTCACTTTCAGGGGATAAAGTTTGGTGTAGGAACCATAGGAATGACCCTACACACGTTAGAGGCATGATCGACGTGAGGTCAGGTGCAGTGACCTATTACGTTTGGGTAGGTGCAGTGGCTCAGACGAAGTACATGGACCATATGAAAACTGCAAACTTCCAAGTCATGCAGGATCAAAATGTGCCAGCCTTCTTAAAAGTCTTTCTGAGTATTCCGGAACCCATGGGTCCTCCTTCTCCAAGTGTTGAAGATACCTCAGAGTCTGAAATGGACACGGCAAATGTCATGGCCTCACTGCCTTTGCCACCTGAAGAACAGAATAAATTTCTTCAGCATTCTGGGCACAAGAGACAGACTACTATGTGTTACATGCCACCTGTGTCAGAGGCACAGTTGGAGGAACCTGACCCAGTGCTAAAACACCCCAAGAGGAGCTACTAAAAAAAGAACCAGCCTACGTCCTCAGACTCAGAGCAGGGGGGTGTAGTGATTGTCACTACAGGTCAGCCAGATAAACCTCACAGAATTTTATTTCCCTGATTGGGACTGTAAATCTGGCACAATCAGGGAGCCTTGGCTAGCAGAGCTAGACTGGAGTGTCAGAGGTTTTGTTCAGTCTGAGAGCTGGCCCCGAGGGAGCTGGTTCAGTGTCATGGACATTCTGCGTATGAGTAAGGGGTGACTTGGTGAGAGAATACCGCCTCTGTGGTTGCACCATTTCAGTTTGTTGTACCTTTTCTTTTTAAATGATGCAGCAAGCAGTTTGCAGAATGATACTCCCAAGTGAGAAGCATATTTACGGGCCAAATGTCTATTGGAAAAGTAAAGGGAATTAACCTTGTTTTAAAGAGCCCTTTTTTTAATCAAACATATTCTATGTTAGGACTTCAAATACAAGCCATCAACTTCAGTAATGATATTACTTAAGCCTTTAAGAACTCAGTATTGTAACATAAAAGTAAGGAAATGTTTCACATCGCAAAGTCAGATGTCTTAATATTCTGTTTAATCCTTCAAAATAAATCTGCAATTTAGCACAAAATTTTGAGTCTCTTTAGAGATGTTGCCACAATCCTCTGAAGGTTTTAATGAGACGTCATTTGCATTCCAGAATTGCTGCTGTTTCTTTTTTTTCTTGCTGTTTCTTTTTTGTTGTCTTTTTTAGTATTCTAAAATCCATTAGTTCTTGAAAATAATCATGCCCTTTTTTGTCCTGTTTTGGTTAGGGAATATATTTTTCTACGCATTTTGAGATTTTAGTTTTTAAAAAGTCAGTTTCTTAAAAGAACTTTACGGCGGACGCATCATTTCAACACTTTATGTTAATCTTTGCAAAAACTTTGGCAGCCATCTTTGTCTAACACACAAAGTCATTGTTACAGCTCTGAATGTCAGGAATGAGAAGCCTTTGAATGGTTTAAAAAACAAAGCCAAGTTTCCTCAAAGAGTTCTTTGTTGGGACAGGAAGAAGGTCGGAAAATGGTGTCAGCTGAGAATTCTTATCCATATGTCTTTCCATGTTCATCCTCACTATTTTGGATATCCATTCCGATGCCTTCAGCTGTATTATCGGGGGAGCTATAATAATAAATTAATTTTCCGCAGAAATATTCACCTTTTAAAACCACACTTTAAAATTCAGTTACTTTAAAATATACTTTTTTACCAACAGCCTCTAAGTGTGATTTGAATTTTTAATTACACAAAAAACTGCTGTCTTAAATTATCTAATTAAAATTAATGTTATCTTCTGAGAATGCTGAGACATCATCCTCCTTCAATTTTGTTTTAATTATGAATACAACAACTTTGGAAGTGCCACAAGAAAAAAAAGCTCCTTTTAATATTTTTCATCAAAAAACTTTTGGCAGTTTTTAATTTCAGTCTATGTTGTTCAAATAAGCGTGACTGAGAGCAGATCTCATGCGACAAGTATGTGGCACAGCATGCGGACTGTAATACTAAAAATGAATCAAGTTGCAATAGTTGCGTGCAACTCAGCCTTTGTTATGGTGGAGGGTTTTTTTTGGGTGGCAGGAGGGGTGTGGAATAATTACTAAACACCATAACACGTAGAGCAATAAAAATTGCACGTTGGTGATCATATTTTGTTGGGAAGCTGTTCCAATTTCCACATTAAGGCGACAGGAATGGAAAGCTGTTTGCAGATATTAGGGGGAGATTCATGCCAGTTCATGGGCACGTATTATGCAATAATTTAGTATCAGGATTTTGGTTCCTGAATGGACAGCGTTCCAAATCAAAGAGCACACAGTATGTCTTCTTTTTATTTCTCCAATGGTTTCGAAAGGCAGAGATTGATATAAAACACACTGTATGCTCAAGCTTGAATTCAGTACATTTAAAACCGTTGGCAGAAACGTAAAGCAAACATATTGTGTGCTGTATGATTTAGATGCAGTGCCAGACTCCTGATGGTTGATTACAACTTTATCCAACATTTTTAAATTTGACCTCAAATGCCTTTTTGGAAGAAAACTTGTATTAATAAATGTCTTATATCTCAGCGACATCTCATACTGTTTCACATGGAATTAATTTCTTTGAAATGGAATGCAGTGATTATTGTTAATGAAGGCAAATGCAGAAACCTCTTGCATGGAAAGATCCCACCAACAATAATATACTGAATGGCTAATTAATTAATTTTAAAGCAGTTGATTGAGGGAACTATGATGATCAGATTACCAGGGAACTCATGTTTTTCAAGACCTTTAACACACAACTGAAGCAGTGGAACAGGCAGACAAATTAATTACATAAGCAAGTGTAGTAAGAATTAATTGTGCACCCTATCAAGCTCGGTCAAGGTTCTTCTGTTTCAACTCCACTTTTGCTCCCCATATTCCTTGATTCTCTGAGAGATCAAGGTCTAAAATTCCCCCAAATGATGCCAATTCACAAGGCTCAATTCTGGAAGTTTCAGCCATTTTCAGAGGTGGGGCTCTTTGATTTGGTTTATTTATTATTACGGGTACCTGAACACTGTGAAAAGTTTTGTTTAGAAGCAGTACCGCCAAATCATAGTAAGCAAGGACATACAGAAAATAGGGTGAAGAAAAAACTTAGACAGTTACGTCACACAGGCAAGATCGACATTTTCCAGATCTGTGATTCACAAAAACAGTTGCACGTATTAAAATGCTGTTACCTTCAGGTCAGAAGTGGAGGTGTGATGCTAGTGTCATTGAATTAATAGCCTAGACCTTCAACTCTTAATTACTCTCTGAAGTAAGTGATAAGCCAAATGTCCTGTTTTTTGCATATGCAACATACCAGGCAATTTTCCACACTGTTGGGTAGACACACTGGAACAGATTGGCTAGTGAAGCAGCTGGTTCTAAAGTACAGAGATAATGGGAACTGCAGATGCTGGAGAATTCCAAGATAATAAAATGTGAGGCTGGATGAACACAGCAGGCCAAGCAGCATCTCAGGAGCACAAAAGCTGACGTTTCGGGCCTAGACCCTTCATCAGAGGCCCTTCCTCTGCATTGTCTTGATCAAAGCAAGGAGTGTTGGAAAAATTCACCAGGTCAGGCAGCATTGTTGGAGAGAGAAGCAGAGTTAACATTTTCAGTCCGTATGTGTCATCTGCAGAACTCTCAAGTTACTGACCTCAAAAAATTAACTCTGTTTCTGTCTTCACAGATGCTGCCAGACCCAGTGAGCTTTTCCAGAATTTTCGGTTTTCATTTCAGATTTCCAACATCCACCACATTATGCTTCAATATCGTTTTCTTGATCTATCTTCTCAGTTACCTTATCATAAAATCCAAGCTGATTAGCTAAACATGATTTTCCCTGAGGATATGCTGGCTGGCTCTGCTCAATTAACCCACATTTGTCTGCATGACTAGCATCGCCCAGAATTGGCAATGTTGGTCCAGTTGAGACCAAATCCTGCTTATTTGATGTTGTCAAAGCTGCAACATTATACACTTCCCACTTATTTGACTGCTAATTCAATAATTCAATTTAGATCCATTGTAATTTCCTTGCTTTTTTATTCTATGCCTCTAATTAATAAGTTCTGTAAGTCATATGCCTTTTTAATCACTTTCTTACTTACTTTCTTATTGAAGGCCTCTGTGTTCAGTACTAAATCAGGCATTTAGCTGGCTATGCAGTGGGATCAAGGACCCTAGGGTTAAATGCCTTCCTATCAAGACTGTTTGCTGGAGACCAACTGCTGTACTAAGCGACAGCCACTGGGAAGGTAGTGGCCACCACTGGTATAGTGAGGCTGACAGTCATCGTTGGCTGCCAGGCCTCACTTGATTGAAGGGGTTTTGCAGAGAAGAGGATCAATTGCAAGGGTAGAAGGTTGGCTCTCAGCAGGCCCCACATGTCTTTCCTAATGCTACGTCCTTCAGTCAGGCACTGAGTGCCTTTGTTAGAATGATTTTCTAAGAGCCCACAAGCATTCCTCCTAGGGTTTATTTGTGCTGCTCCCAGCATTCTGCTGGTTTATTACCACTGGTGGTTACTTGAAGCCTTAGATGGGCATTATTTTGCTTCACTTTTGGAATTAGCCCATCTGAGGGGGCACGTTGATTCTTGGTTTTACATCTCACCTAAATGACAGCCTGTGGGCGGCACAGTGGCTCGCTGTTTAGCACTGCTACCACACAGTGCCAGGGACCCGGGTTCAATTCCAGCCTCAGGTGACCGTGTGATGTTAACAAATTCTCCCTGTGTCTGTGTAGGTTTCCTCCTGTTGTCCAGAGATGCCCAGGTTGGGTGGATTGACCATGCTAAATTGCCCATAGCGTCCAGGAATGTGCAGACTAAGTGGATTAGCCATGGGAAATGCAGAGTTAAAGGGATAGGGTAGAGACTGTGTATTTAGATGGGATGTTCTTAGAAGGGTCAGCGTGGACTCAATGGGCTGAAGGCCTGCTTCCACACTTTGGGATTCGGTGATCTCCTCCATGTAAAGTGTCTCAGAACCAGATTGTTCTCAATCTTTGAAGTGTCCTGTGTGACCTTGAGCTGTGTTTTCAGAGCTGTTACTTCCAGGTCATTCCATTTGAGCACAAACATTTTTTGATACTTGTTAAACTACAGTTTACCAGCATATTTTAAATTTAACCCCAATACGTTTCTAGTTTTGAAGGCATTTTCAGCCTGTTTTTGGATCAGAATTGTCCTTAATCCTTGAAGAGTGGTATTGAGATCCAATAACTCTTCCCGCCGGTAGTGAGATAAGGAAAAATAATCACTTCCTAAAAATATGACTTCCATCACATTTTAACAAAGCAGTTATTACCTTTGTATTTTCCTACTGACCAACTGGATGGTACAATTTAACAGAAACTGGGTGAACATTTATTATTTTCCATAAAAAAAGTCTTGCCATCACTGTTAATTCGCTCTGTGAAAAACAAACTAATAAGTTTGTTTAGCAGTTAAGATGTTATTCAAAGTCTGGTGTAGTATTATTCTGCCACCTTCTGAAGATTAGTGATAAAACCAGCAACTGAAACAAAATGAAGTCGTTGTCTAATTATTTGAAGACATTTTAAAAAATGCCTACTTAACCTGGGTCTCTTTGAGACATTGTAAACCAGGGGCTTACTACTGCTGTTTGCAATGTGGAAGCCAAACAATTCTAAAATGAAAATAGCAGTTGATATCTAGAATATGACTTGACTGATCACCTAGCATGTTCAATTGAAAAAAATGATATTTGCAAAGTGCTTATTTGGTAACGCTGTCTAATATTTACAAATGTAGTACAGTTTGACTGTTAATAGTTTGATACAGCTTGGAGACCTGGAATAAACAAGCTTGGGTAGAATGAGAATTTCCCAAAAATTAAGCATGTCATTGTTGCCAAGACACAAAGCGGGAAATCCAAATTCACATTTCAGCTTTAACTTTTTCCGTGGATATCTTTAATCAGCAGTTGACTGCTTTGTTGGGCAACAAGTGGCACAGGTTAATAGGTTTAGGTTCTAGGTCAGGTTATATTTTTCCACATGGTCTGAAAACACCAGTGTCCCATTCCAATACTTCACTTGTGCCCTCTTCAGTTAGAGATATGTGTACATAGCCTAAGATGTTACAAAGGGGGTAAAGATGAATAATATCAATATTTAAATATTTTTAAACTTTGGTGAAATAAATATGTTGTCAGTGTGTTGGAGCATTAATTGGGCTACAGTGCTGAGCTCTGCCGTTGTTATTGCAACACATTGTTGTCACATTAGTGCTGAATATGTTTGTGTTTTGTCTCCTTAGTTTATTTACTGTTGATTTTACAGTTCAGCGTTCACCTCTTCTCTGCTAAATAACATGGTGGGCTTTAATTGGTATGCCTTGATTTGTTAAATACCAGTTTAGTACTCATTTTAACTATTGTTTCAGATGCTACCTTTTCTAGTTCTAATTACTGACCCAAGTGCTAAGTAATGAGATTGGTTTAGGTTTTAAAGAGCTTATAATGATGAGTATTTCAGATTACTGGAAGTTTTGAATTGCAGTGTACCCCTCCCTGACAGCTGCTGTGCTTGATCAGTGAAACGTAACGTCTTTGGTATCTGTTTAGGAAATCCCAGTCTGCCTGGAAGACATTGAGCTGGCAGGAGAGAAGGCAGCATTGTCTACTTTTCATAATACTTAGACTTTTGTGCGCAAAAAAAAGCAGACAGACATCTCCTAAGAATTAAAAACAGCTCCTTCTGTAACTGAAGCACCAGTGAGGCTGTGATAGTGTCTAGTTTTGATGCTATAGGAGCTTTTTTATTTGTGGCTATATTAAAGCATGTACATGCATGCAGATTTTCAGGAAATTAATTTCTGAGTCATTGTTTTTTTTGCTGAATTAAAATGCAAGTTGTCTTGTGATTGTCTGTAACCCTTTCTATAGGCCACAATGGAGACTGTCATTCTCCATAACACCACAAGAGCATTCATTTTGATTTGTGTCTCTACCTGTAGTATTTATCTCTTGATATTTAATTTGGTTTGTTTTTATATATCAGGGCTTCACTTGTTACTGCAATACTGCCCACTAGCAAATCAACACTTTGCGCTGGCACCTTTTCACAGGAGGAAGCATTGATTGTCATCGAGACTTCATATTCATGCTTCACAAACCCTGATTTCAAATTATAACATCCCAAACTCTGTGAGTATTCACAAAGAATACCTGCCAGTATTAAACAAAAGGTGTGATCCTACTTTTCCAAAGATATAATAAAACTTGTGAATCGAAATCATGGAATTAATATCAGATAATCTCTGTTATGGAATTATAATTCTCCACCTTCTCCCTCCAGTGAATTAGTACCACTGACAAAGCTTACCAGTGTCTTCATCCTACCCACAGTTCTTTCAGCTGCCTCTATCCTGATTTCCATGTTGACTTTCATAGAATATAGAACAATGCAACACAGTACAGGCCCTTCAGCCCATGATGTTGTGCGAAACTTTTACCCTTAACCTAAGATCTGTCTAATCTCCAGCACGATGTTATACTATCATCCATATGCCTATCTAATAGCTGCTTAAATGCCTCTAATGAGGCCAACTCCACTACCCTGTCCACGCCCCGACCACTCTCTGAGTAAAAAACCTACCTCTGACGTCACCCCTATATCTATCTCCACTCACTTTAAAACTATGCCCCTCATAATGACTACCTCCACCCTAGGAAAAAGTTTCTGGCTATCCATTCTATCTATATGTCTGGTCATTTTGTACACCTCTATCAAGACACCTCTCATCATTCGTTGTTCTAAAGAGAAAAGCCCTAGCTCTCTCAATCTTTCCTTGTAAGACCTTCCGTTCATTCCAGGCATCATCCTGGTAAATCTCCTCTGCACCTTTTCCAATGTTTCCACATCTTCCCTGTAATGAAGCAACCAGAACCGGATGCAATACTCCAGACGTGGCTGAACCAGGCTTTTCCATGTTGACTATCCAAGTTGGGAATCTTGTGCCACTGTTGGGAATGAATTTTCAGATTTGGTAATTCTAATCTTTTCAGTAGCCAGACTTAGAAAATCCAGCAGGTTTTCATTGTTTGCCATTGACTGAGCAACTGCTGTGAATTAGTACCACTGACAACCCACTATTGCTATTATAAAAGCAGTGGGCTGGAGGGAGTGAGGAGAATTTTCTGGAGCTGCTAAGGGCAGAAAATATGACAAAAGGAGTTTAGCAGGATGGGAAACATCAAGTTGTCCATTATATTGGTCTATAACCAGTGCTTTATTGTAAATATTTGCAAGCATGAATATTCAATGGTGTAAAACATTCTAATTTTTCAAGATTATGTCAATGACACATCAGAATTGCATGACACCTAATTCATAACGGTGGCACAGATGTATTGACTTTATGCAATTGTGTGTAAGATAAGCAATTTGCTTAATTCTAATTTCCAATTGTATTGGCTGTTAGGTCTCATACAGAGCTTTGAGTTTGCCAATAGCATGACAAATACCCCTGTTGTAAAATAACATAATTGTTTCATGAAGAGTGAACACAACCAAGCAAATAACTCCCCACAGTGATGTTTCTTCAACTGTAAAGGAAATGTCCCTAATTCCTCTGTAACCATCAATGTATTTCAACCATGAGGTATGCCAACATGTGTAGCCATCTGACTGAGCTAATCTTCACAAATAATGACAATACAGAGAGGAATGAAGCAAAACTAATGTAATGTAAAATATTTCCAAGTGAAATTTAATTTGTCTAATGTTAATGACAATGTGTTTGAGCAGGTAGGCTGTATCAGTGCTGCAGATCCTCCCTGTTTGACGAGGAGGCTCCATCAGAGGCCATGCATAAATGCAGCATTGTCAGCTGATGGTGGATTTCACCAGTGAAAATCTCTCCCGCTACTACATGAAAAGTGTTTTACATGCAAGTGGCTAGCACTTAATATTTTGAGTATAATCATGTGAGAAATGGCAAAATATGAGAAAGGGGAAGAGGCACACAGTTTCAGTTTTGAAGTGGAGAATAACACATGTTGACAAAATCCCAGATGGTGTGTGTCATTATCCTGATCTATAATGTGTGCACATTTTGACGTTGTTTATTCTAGTGATGTGGCTGATGCTGGCAAGACAATATTTATTGCCCATTTCTCATTGCCTTGAGGGTACTGTCAAGCACATAATGTGGAACCAGCAAAACATATAGGCAGATTGGGTAGGGGTAGCTAGTCTCTTCCCTGAAGGGCATTAATGAACCATAGTATGATAATTTACACAGTCACCGGTTTGTCTCATCCACCTCACACATGAAGCTAGGAGCTGATTGGTGTTTCACACCTTCAGAAGCACTCTGATCAGTTTCCACATACACAAGGCCATCGGTTATAAACTTGACTTACACAAAAATAAAAAGTTTATTTTAGAAGAATCACAAATATTTAGTTATTTCATACCCAATAGTTAAGATTAGATTCCCTACAGTGTGGAAACACTTGTCTACATGCTGCTTCAAAGTTATTTTTGTAAATATTGGTTTAATTTAATAACATACCCCTAGTATTTAAAACTGTAGGACTGAGTATTGATGGAAAGAAAATGCTATATAAACATAAAGGTGGAGTAAATTTTCTTGGGTTTTTGATTATTTTTTGTTATGTACATATATACACAGATGGCTGAGTAATCTTATTTTGACATTATGTAAGAACCACAATAGTGCACTTTGAGACTGTTTATAAATCTTTGCCTGGAGGACTTTGAAAGAAAAGAAATTAACTTTTAATATCTTTTAAATTTTGTCATCCTGCTTTCCTCCTGAAATTAAAAACAACTGTGGTCCAGATAAATGCTTTTTAATCTAACACGTCTGTTCAAAAGGAAATTGTTTGATTTTTTTTGCAGCGGTAGTTCAGACTGACCTTGTGTCTGTGTATTCCAGAACATAGCAAGAATCTGAGTGATAGATAGCCGTGTTTTGTTAAGCATTTGTCATCAACCACAGATGTTAATTAAAATCTTGAAATTTCGTGTCAGCAATTAAACCAATTGACTTGTGCAGAAACATCTCCAAAATATGTAAAGAGTTCAATTTTTATAGGAGCAGACTTTTTCTTTAATCAAAGATGAATGTATTTAATTGAAAGCATAAACCATTATTTCAGTCATTTTTAAAGTTTTGTTTTGGATCCCTTGCTGTTTAGCCTCCAGTGTTATTTGCATGGAAGTATTTTGAAATAGATAATAGGGACCTGGGGCTCTTTTTTAAAAAAAAAGTGACTAAATTTGTCTTTCTTTGTGCCTGTGCAAACTATGGTTCTTATTGCCTGTGCTATGAACAAGGATGGTACTTTCATGATGTATGGTAGGAATAGTAAACAGATTCTTCTGCCTTTGTTCCCCAGTCCTCCACCCTCAGAAGTTAACATTCTACAGACAGGCACCCTCACTGCACTGGAATGTGACATTTGCTTAACTTTTGCTTCAACTTGTCAAATGAAATATGGCAAGGAATGGCCCTTCATGATGTTGCATAGAAGCTGTAGCACCACATTCAAAGCTGTGTACTGGCATTTTATTGTATCTAAACTAGTATTAAAATATTATCAGTAAAATTTTAAATCTATACTAGTTGCCCTGCGTATTCGTTGTTGCAGAGTAAATACTATTTTATGAGGTGTATTTCCCTCTTATTACGCTACTCAATATCAGCACATTGGAACAAGAGAAGAGCATTGATCTTTGAGCCTCTGCTGACAGTCTAATATGTGGCTTCTCTGTATCTTAACTCTAATCACCCACACTTCCTACACGCTAAAACAGTAAAAAAAAAGTTTTGTTTCTGATTGTGCTTAATGATTCAAAATCAAAAAAAAGGATTCAAATTTAGGGAATCAGCCAATCATGATACATCTACTGTAATTATCATTTCATCTGTTTCAAGCATTAAGATCTGATAAAAATAATAAATACTTTAGTCATCAGTTTTGGGACATAGAGTATTCCTTGAAGGTAGCCCAACTTTTATTTTTAACCAAACTAGTTTTACATACCGCTATAGAGACAATAAAAATAACACCTTCACAATCACATACATCCCTCAATGAGGACCATCTGGTGTTTTTGATGTTTTGCAGCACTGCAGACTTGGTGGCTGCAGACCAGAGCCCCATCTCCGAATTCTGGGTTGACATCCCGCTGGATGCTTGTTCATGGTGGATAGAAATACATGATGTCAGTTCAGTCACAAGTTTGTGAATGATTTTCGGCATCTTATCAAAGAATGAGCATAGAAACACAGAAGGAAATCCAGTTTGTTCATATTTTGAATGCTATTTCTTGGATATCTGTGCTTCAGTGCTTTGGTAACATATTTAAAAAGTATCTTTTATAGTCCAGTGGTTATGTTCTTATATTGGACAAATGCATAACCTGTGCACTGTGGTATTGCTACTTGAAAGGACAGTGTATTGAATTGCAAATGTTTAGATTATGGGTTGGAACATTTCTCTTACCGCCTATCTTGAAGTAAGGCAAATGCTAAGTACTCCTTAAATTCCTGGTTATGGCATTACAGTGCTGTGTGAAGAGGTATGTTTAATACATTAAGTGCTTTGAGGATCGTGTGATGCAAGTTAAGGAAATATATTCCTTTGCTCTAATTGTCACACTTTCTCTATGTTAAGCAAGTTCTTTGTCTCCTCCAGCAGCAGGTTATACAGTTGTAAGCCCCATAGACCAACAGCTAACGACTTTGTTGTGAGCCAAGTCAAAAACAGACCTGAATAAAAGACATTTTTATGAAATGTAAGAATATAATGAGTGACAAGGCTTGTATCTTAATGGTAGTTAAACTCAACATGCACTCGTAAGTATGGAATGGTCAAGATCAGACATGACTACAAAGATACAAAGTTCTGAGGAAGGGTCACCGGATCTGAAACGTTCACTCTGTTTTCTCCTCCACAGAGGCTGCCAGACCTGCTGAGCTTTTCCAGCAACTTTGTTTTTGTTCCTGATTTACAGCATCCATAGTTCTTTTGATTTTTACAAAGGTACAAGGTGTTTGAGGAGCATGTTGTGGTTTTAGAAACTTGAACATATAAATATATAAAATAGGAGCAGAAGTAGACCATTATGTCCCTCGGACCTGCTCCACTATTCAATAAGAACATAAGTAATTTGTTTGTGTTTGAAATTTTGCATTCTCATGACCAATGATAACCTTTGATTCTCTTGCCTAACAAGAATCTACCTCTATGTTAAAAGTATTTAATGACCACCACTGCCTTTCAAGAAATAGAGTCTCAAAGTCACACAATCATCTGATGGAAAAACAATCTGCTCATTAAGGGCGGCATTGTGGTTAGCACTGCTCCCTCACAGCATCAGAGACCTGCATTCAGTTCCAGCCTTGGGTGACTGCCGGCATGGAGTTTGCATGTCCTCCTTGTGACTGGTGGGTTTCCCCTGAGTGCTCTGGTTTCTTCCCACAGTTCAAAGATTACAGTTTAGGTGGATTGACAGTGCTGAGTTGCCCATAGTATCCGGGAGTGTGCAGGCTAGGTGGATTAGCCATGGGAAATGCAGAGTTTAGACATGACAGACTCAGTCTGGGTGGGATGCTCCTCAGAGGGTCAGTACCGACTTGTTGGGCTGAACAGCTTCTTTCCTCACTGTAGGGATTCTGTGATCTCCACCCTATAATAGTGATCCCTAATTTTGAAACAGTGCTCCCTAGCTCTGAACTGACCCACAAGAGGAAATATTCTTTCCATGTCAAAACCATTCATGACCTTATACCCTTGAATGAAGTCAACCCTCACTCTTTTAAACACCTTTTAACCAAGCCTAGTCTGTCCGACCTAGCATATTGAGAAAACCCATTCATCTCACCGACTAGCTATTAAATCTGCTCTGAACTATTTCCAAAACACCTACATCTTTATTTACATAAGAAAACCAAGAAACAGTGTTCAAGATGTGGCCTCACCAATGCCTTGCAAAATTGAATGTTACTTTTATGTTCAATTCCTCTCGTAATAAAGGGTAGCTACCCGCTAGCATTTCTGCTTATATGCTGTACCTGCATACTAACTATTTATGGCTCATGCACTGGAGCACCTAAATTGTTGCACACCTCAGAATTCCATAGATATTCTGCATTTTATTCTGCATTTAAGTAATGCTGCACTTTATCATTGTATTTGGCCTTGCAACAGTAGCTGTTGGCACAGGAACTAAACAAAGATGAACACTACTGCAAGCAGCAATAGCAGATATGTCAGAACCATAGTCAAAAAGATAGATTTTGAAGATGCTTTTAAAGAATAGAAAAAGTTACAACATGAAGAGAGATCCAAAGTGTAGAGACAAGATTAAAATTGAAAGCTATTGCTACCAATTTTAATGGAAAGTGAGGGAGAAATATAGGGAACAGAAATATGGAAAGATTAATTGTAATATATTGTGTTTTAAGATAGTTTACCACAAAATTCACATCTTTATTTTAATGGAAATATAGTGAAAGAGAGCAATACAGAGTTTCTTCTGTGAAAAATATATTTTAATGTCTTCTTTTTGTTATCATGAACAGATCATTGCACTTTACTGTTTTTACAGCTATTGTGTTTTCATTCCTGTTGTCTGGACTCCAGATGGAGTCAATGATACTTGACTTGATATTAGTCGAATGATGGAGGTCACAAGGTTGAGAACAAGCTATATCTCAGTTTATTTAGCACAAATTACTCTAATACAGCCTTATATGCACAATCATTTCAGCACAGTGCTTTGCATACACATTTACCAATATTATGAAGTATTCTATTAAAATAAACTCCAATTGGATTCAGTGTCACAGTAAATTACACTGCATACAGATATCACTACAGATCTCAAAACACATGATCATTTGTTTTCGCTGTCATCTTGGCTAATACAACAGATTGACAATGAGAAATCTAATGAAAAATGTCCAAAAAAAATAGAATTTTAACACTTTGCTTATGATTAACCTTCCAGGATGCTTTCTCATGTGTTTGTCTCAACAGTAAATAACTCACCAGAAGGTAATTATTGTCTGTTTGTCAGCTTTATTTTAACTTTTCTTCCCCATTTTCTCTTTGTCCTTCTGTCTTCACTGGGTTTGGATCTACAGTGCCTGAACGCCTGGTAATATTTATTTTCATATAACTGACTGCTTGTTTGTGGCCATAAGCAAGCCGGTTCACCAGCAGAGACCACCTAAACAAGTTTGTTAACATTTGTCCTAAATGCTTACCGAGGCACAATTTCCAACATGAACATCGGCTGATCCCCTTACTCCTAACTCAGAGGCTTTAGAGCCAGTTCAAGTCACCTTAATTGAAATCAGCTAAATTCAGCTAAGACTGATTACTAAGGTTCTCCTACACATTGCTGAGTACATTTTCTCACTCAGCCATTGGAATAGCAGCCTGTTCGTTAAAAGGTGGTATTGGAAGTTGATGCTCCAGTAACACTACGTGACGGAATGTTGTCACCTGACTTTGAGCCCACAAGTGGATTCACTATGATGTCATAAGACACAAAGATGAACAAATGCGAAGCAAAAGCGAAAAATAATGTAGTTTTTAAAAAAATTGTTTATGGGATGTGCTGATCATCAATGGGGGCAACATTTATTTCCCATTCCTGGGTGCCTTTAATAAGATGGCAATGAGCTGTATTCTTGAATCAGTGCAGTCCATGTACTTTAGGTAAACCCATAGGGCTGTTAGTTGGAGGGAGTTTCCAGGATTTTGAACAGCTAATGTAAAGGAATGGTTGTGTGTTTTGAGGATGGTGATTGACTAGGAGGGGATCTTATAGGTCCCATTTCCTTTAATTTTTCCTGCCACTGTGCAGGCTCCAAGTTATGTGCATGGCACCAGCCTCCAAACTCCTAGATCAATGCGTTTGCACACTGATCGGCGTACATGGACCCTCAGCAGCTGCAAGGCAGTGCAACTTAGAGGGTGTATTGCTTGCAGATGGCGATGTCCCCATGTGTGTGCTGGCCTTATTCCTCTAAATGATAGTGAACATGGCTTGGAAGTTGCTGTCTAAGAAGCCTTGGTGAATTTTCTGCAGTGCATCTTGCAGATGGTATACACTGCTGCTACTGAGCATCAGCAATGCAAAGAGTGGATGTTTGTGTATGTGTGGTGCCTATCAGCTAACTGTATTATCCTGGATGGAGTCAAACTTCTCAAATATTGTCAATTATGTGCGATCCCAACATCAGTCTTAATTCTAATGTGGAAACCCAGAGACGACTGGGAAGTGATGTTGGTTGCCATCAGCTTGAAGCTGACTCAGAAAGAAAATGCCTCCATGACGCCATGCAATTGGTGATGGGTGGGTGAACCAGTGAAGTGTGAGGGCCAGCAGGAAGGCTCATGGCAATGTTCTGTCAGCATCCCAACACCCTGTCCACTGGCCAAATTGGTGCAGTGAGTCAGATGGGTCACCCAAAGTGGAGGTGCTTACTGTAGAATTGTGAAATGTCACTAATAACCACAGCCATTAGACTGTCAGTAGGGAGGAGGAGCCTTCTCACAGGATGGCCTGCAGCCAGAGCTGTGCAGTCCAGTGCCTTAATATGCATTTTATCTTGCCCTGCAAGAACCTGGAGGTTTGTCAGTGTTGTGCAATGTATTTGAGTGATGTGGAATAGCTAACGGTGTACAAATTCTGAACTAGCTGGGAGGAAGGTGAAGCTGTGATAATGAGGTGTGAGTAGTGATTGACAGGGGTTAGTGGTAGGTGAATGAATGAGAGTGTAGTGCACTGAACAGTGTGTGAGCCAAGTGGTGTAGTTGGTAAGATACAGCGTTTGAAGATGTACTCGCTGAGTGCACCCACTCTTGAGGTTAGTGGACCTTTTGAAGCACTGCATCCAGGCACATTGGGCTCTGATGGCGTAGGTTACCATGGCCACCTGTCCTTGTGGCCATCGTAACATTTGACTGTCCTTCATTGTTAACTCACATTTCTCCTCCTGTCCACCTCCTGCACCCTTAATGCAGCATTTTAAAGCCCACAGTCTGTCATTATTGAGTGTTCCCACATCAAAATCACTTTTAGAATAACTTGCAGCACCTGCTTCTGCCACAGTGTACATCCCCTTTAAGAAGTGCAGTTTTGCTTTTAACTAGTGCCAGGTTCACTGTCTTCTCTGTGCCCTGCCCTGACTTGCAGCACACTCCACTGGCTCTACGTTGCAATTATTTAAATGGAGAGGCAAGCCTGCGTACTGCCTGGATTGGAAGTAATGTTTGTGGGTTGCTCCCACACCTCAATCCCTGTACTGTTTTCAGGTTTGGCCCAGTTTTGTCCCCTGCAATTCAATTGTACACAGTCCCAATGAGTTGGTGCATTGACCTTTCAAATCTACATAACTAACCTTCTTGAAGTCAAGCTGAGAAAGACAGGTTTCTCGTTTTTCAGGGTTTGTGAATGTTCGTGTTGGTAAATTTAAAATATAGGCAGTTTATGTTAAATGTTGGTACCCACATTTACAGTTTTCCACAACTAATTACACTTCCAGTATTTTTGACTGGTATACTGTGGAGATTTTTATCCCTTTTTTGTAAGCCACAAAGACACTGCGCTAACTAACTCACTAAGCTATCCCTTCCATTCAAGATTAATATAAGAATTGAAACCCGAAACAAAACAAAATGGCAGATTGTGTTTTATTTTAATAATTCGACATAACCCATCCATTCACTGTGTCTTTGATGCCTGGCCAGTTCAGATTGATGAACATGATTAGATCATACAGCATAGGGCTCAGACACAATCACATGACTTTAATTTGTTGTTCTCCTGATGATGGACTTGCAGGCAGAGTTGCCCATAAAATTCTCTTTGGCAGCTCTGACACCCTCTCACCCACTCCTGGGATATGGGCATCTCGAACTGGGCCAACATTAATTTTCCACCCCTAGTTAGCCTTCAGAAAGCAGTTGTGAAGTGCCTTCATGAACCACTGCTATCCATTAGTTACGTCACAATACCATTAAAGAGCGAGTTCCAGGACCGTGATCCAGGGAGGGCTCAGAAAAGCCCCAGGAGCTGTCAGTTTATCTAGAAGTTGAGGTTAGGACACAGAAGAGTCCCAGCAGTTTGGTATGGTTGATGTTGCGGAAGCATCAGGAGGCTGTTGGCTCCATGGTGTTGGTCATTGGACCAAAGATAACACTGTTGAGCAGCAGTGGTTAGCTCAGAGTGGCTAAAGTATCAGACCCATGAATTGGTGTGGAAGAACAGTCTTGGGAATCCAGGGATGTGCAATCTGGGGCAATGAAATTGAACCACTGGGAGCTGCACAGGCATTGACACATTCTGAGTTGGAGCAGTTTTTGAGGACAGCTCAAGGCCGGGCCTCTGAAAGTATGAAGGAAGATAGAATTTTTGTAACTCTGTGATTACTAAATCTTGGTAAATTGTTACAAATCTGTGGGATTTGCTTTGATCTCATCAGCTATTTGATGCACAGGCTGGTGTGTATTTCTCCACATATGCTTGTAAATTTATTATTACCTCTTGTAAAGTCTGGATGTTCGAAATTTAAGATAGTTATTGTAGATTGTTTTACTTTTCTGTATTGTATTTTCATAATTGGTACCCGGGATTTCAAATTTCAGTTAATTTTAAATAATATCTTCTGGTTCCCAGTTGAATCATAACAAAACCTGAGAGACTGGTTTGGGATCTTGTAAGTGATTGATTAGTGGCACGATAGGTTGACAGTACAGTTCATAAAGCAGACAATATTCTAACCTTTATCGATAATAGGAAAAAGTACAATTACAAGATAACAAAGTGTGGAGCTGGATGAACACAGCAGGCCCAGCAGCATCTCAGGAGCACAAAAGCTGACGTTTCGGGCCTAGACCCTTCATCAGAGAGGGGGATGGGGTGAGGGTTCTGGAATAAGTATGGAGAGAGGGGGAGGCAGACTGAATATAGATAGGGAAGATAGGTGGAGAGGAGAGTTTAGGTGAGGAGGTAGGGAGGGGATAGGTTAGTCCAGGGAAGACGGACAGGTCAAGGAGGCGGGATGAGGTAGTAGGTAGGAAATGGAGGTGCGGCTTGAGGTGGGAGGAAGGGATGGGTGAGAGGAAGAACAGGTTAGGGAGGCAGAGACAGGCTGGACTGGTTTTGGGGTGCAATGGGGGGAGGGGACGAGGTGGGCTGGTTTTGTGATGCAGTGGGGGGGGGAAGAACTGGGCTAGTTTTGGGATGCAGTGGGGGAAGGGAAGATTTTGAAGCTTGTGAAGTCCACATTGATGCCCTTGGGCTGCAGGGTTCCCAAGCGGAATATGAGTTGCTGTTCTTGCAACCTTCGGGTGGCATCATTGTAGCACTGCAGGAGGCCCATGGTGGACATGTCGTCTGAGGAATGGGAGGGGGAGTTAAAATGGTTCGTGACTGGGAAGTGCAGTTGTTTGTTGCGAACCGAGCGGAGGTGTTCTGCAAAGCGGTCCCCAAGCCTCCGCTTGGTTTCCCCAATGTAGAGGAAGCCACACCAGGTACAATGGATACAATATACCACATTGGCAGATGTGCAGGTGAACATCTGCTTGATATGGAAGGTCATCTTGGGGCCTGGGATGGGGGTAAGGGAGGAGGTGTAGGGGCAAGTGTAGCACTTCCTGCGGTTGCAGGGGAAGGTGCCGGGTGTGGTGGGGTTGGAGGGCAGTGTGGAGCGGACAAGGGAGTCGCGGAGAGAGTGGTCTCTCCAGAGGACAGACAAGGGTGGGGATGGAAAAATGTCTTGGGTGATGGGGTCGGATTGTAGATGGCGGAAGTGTCGGAGGATGATGCGTTGTATCCAGAGGTTGGTGGGGTGATATGTGAGAATGAGGGTGATCCTCTGGGGGCTGTTGTGGCGGGAGCGGGGTGTGAGGGATGTGTTGCGGGAGATGCGGTCAAGGGCGTTCTTGACGACTGTGGGGGGAAAGTTGCGGTCCTTGAAGAACTTGGACATCTGGGATTTGCGGGAGTGGAATGCCTCATCCTGGGAGCAGATGCGGCGGAGGCGGAGGAATTGGGAATAGGGGATGGAATTTTTGCAGGAGGGTGGATGGGAGGAGGTGTATTCTAGGTAGCTGTGGGAGTCAGTGGGCTTGAAATGGACATCAGTTTCTGGCTGGTTACCTGAGATGGAGACTGAGGCGTCGAGGAAGGCGAGGGATGTGTTGGAGATGGCCCAGGTGAACTTGCGGTGGGGTGGAAGGTGTTGGTGAAGTGGATGAACTGTTCGAGCTCCTCTGGGGAGCAAGAGGCGGCGCAGATACAGTCATCAATGTAACGGAGGAAGAGGTGGGGTTTGGGGCTTGTGTAGGTGCGGATGAGGGACTGTCACGTAACCTACAACGAGGCAGGCGTAGCTTGGGCCCGTGCGGGAACCCATGGCCACCCTCTTTGTCCGTAGGAAGTGGGAGGAATCCAAAGAGAAGTTGTTGAGGGTGAGGACGAGTTTGGCTAGGTGGATGAGGGTGTCGGTGGAGGGGGATTGCTCGGGCCTGCAGGACAGGAAGAAGCGGAGCGCCTTGAGGCCGTCTGCATGAGGAGTACAGGTGTATAGGGACTGGGCGTCCATGGTGGAAATGAGGTGTTGGGGGCCAGGGAATTGGACGTCCTGGAGGAGGTGGAGGGCGTGGGTGGTGTCACGGACATAGGTAGAGAGTTCCTGGACCAAAGGGGAGAAAATGAAGGCCAGATAGGTGGAGATGAGTTCGGTGGGGCAGGAACAGGCTGAGACAATGGGTCGACCAGGGCAGGCAGGTTTGTGGATTTTGGGAAGGAGATAGAAACGGGCCGTGCGGGGTTGGGGAACAGTGAGGTTGGAGGCTGTGGGTGGGAGGTCCTCTGAGGTGATGAGGTCACGGATGGCGTTGGAGATGATGGTTTGGTGCTCGGGGATGGGGTCATGATCAAGGGGGCGGTACGATTGCAATGCTGTTTTAAAGAAAAATCTTTTGGAGAAACTCAACAGGTAGAGAGAAAAACCAAGTTAATGTTTCAACTTCAACATAAATCACAGAATCCCAGCATTGTTGAAGTGGGTAATTTGGTCCATTCTGACCCTCCAAAGAGCATCCCACTCTATCCCTGTAATCCTGCACGGCCCATGGCTAACCCACCTAGTCAGCACATCCCTGGACACTCGGGACAAACTTAGCATGGGCAACCCACCTAACCTGCACATATTTGGACTGTTGGAGGGAATTGAAGCACCTAGAGGGAAACCAGAAAGACATGGATAGACTGTGCAAACTCTACACAGATAATCACACTAGGGTGGAATCGCACCCTAAACCCTGATGCTGTGAGGCAGCAGTGCTAACTACTGAGCCACCAGGGTGCCCAATATGGTTTGTTGTCAAAAATTAACTTGTTCCATGGTCTTGCTGCGTATTTCCAGCACTCTCTGCTTCTGTTTCAGAGCTCCAGCATCCACAATATTTCACATTTATTTCAGGATTAATGTTAAACTGGACTAGCTTTGAATGGAGTGCTGCTTCCAGTTCTAGGACCCTCACTTTAAGAACTAAGTGATGACATTAGAAAGGAGCAAAAAAGACCCACATGAATGAACCCAGGGATGAGAAAATTCCATTATATGGATAGATTGGAGATGTTGGTATTGTTTTCCTTAGAGAAGAGATGCTTGTGAGGAGATTTGACAGGGATATTCAAAATCAGGAGCGGCCTCAATTGAATAGATAGGAAAAATACTTGCCAGTGGTGGAAGGATCAAGAAGCAGAGATTTCAATTAATTAGTGAGATCAAAGTCAATGGAGACATGACAAGCTTTCTCGCACAGCGAGTGGTTAAGATCTGGAATGCTTGAAAGTGTGATGGACGCAGTTCACTTGAGGCATTTGAGGATTATTACCTAAAAGAGAAAAATCTCCTCTAGGGTTTCAGGGAGAGGATGAAAGATAAGCTCTTGGTGAGTTGCTCTTTCAGACCACTGTCATGGACATGACAGGCTGAATGGCCTCTTGTGCAACAACAATTCTGTAAATTTAGGATATTTTACAACTTTTTTTTTACTAATAAGCCTTTTTTCTGCTGGACATACCTGAATCTTCTGCTGCCAAAAGTCCCATCAGAATCTTACCCCCATTGTTTTGCAGATTTGAAGTTAAGCTTCAAATCAATGATTAAGCTTTCAGTCCTGTCTCCCAGCACCTTCAGTCTGATTTTACACCTGTAGTCTAGAGAGTATGTGAGATCAGTTTGCTTTATGTGCACATCTTTTTCCACTCCTTTACTTGGACCATACACATAATACAATGGACACTTTGTTAATAAGTAAAAAAGCAATTAAACTAGTTCTATCCATTTCACTGTCAGTCGCTTGTCCACAATCTACAGCAGATGTTTTATGCTTCCTTTAAACAAAACATAAGCTGTTATGTTTAACTTTGAATGTCACTGTCATGATGGATGAACTTGCATTTTCTAAGACCATCACATTTTTCAACATGAGCAGGGTGTAAAAATGTCAAAAAAAAAATTGGGAAGATCAGTCAGAGAATTTGGATGACTGTCTGATTTTGTTTTCAATACTGCAGTATAATTGAGGATAAGCGTACTTTTTCTTTTCTCAAGTGACTGCGATTTCATCGTGTTTAACCAGATGCTTGGAATCTGAGATTGGCCAAGGAAAGGCCAATCTGGTACTTGTTTCTGACAAATCAGAGCATTCCAAGGTTTAAAGTGCTTAGATTTATATTACTTGTGTTGCTCACAGAGTGAAGTTTTGGGAGAGAACAGAACGTGGTTTGCCTTAAAGAATCCTGTTTCCACTTGTTCACTTTCAGCACCCTTGAGATCTACAGTTCTATTTAGACCAGATTATGTACTGTATCAATGCAGTTTAAATTTTTTTGATAGCGTGGTTCCACAAAAATGTTGCAGTTGTTGTTTTTCAGCTAAATGGTAAATATGACAATGTTCATGTTTCTGCATTGCTCAAGCCTGATAGTGATCAATGGAGATGGTCACTATTAAATATTTTCATTCACTCATGGGACGTGGGTGTCGCTGGCTAGCCAATATGTTTTGTCTGTCCCTGGTTGCCTTGAGAAAGTGGTGATGAGCTGCTTTCTTGAAATGTTACAGTTCATGTGATGTAGTTTGACCCACAATACACTTGAGAAGGGCATTTGTTTATTTTGAAAATCCCCCAAAATAGACTTTGTGAGAGGGAAAAATGTGGATTAATTTGAAAGAGGCAGCATGGATATATTAGGGAAAAATTTTGTCTAAATTACTTACAGGAGTTTTTTGAGGTAACAGAGGTTTCATGAGGACAGAGCTGTTGATGTGGAGCGCATGGACTCCTAATACAATACCATCATTGAATCCCTGCAGTGTGGAAACAGGCCCATCGGCCCAACAAGTCCATACCAACTCTCAGACCAGCCCACCCAGACCCATCACCCTAATCTGCACATCCCATATACTACAGGCAATTTAGAATGGCCAATCCACCTAACTTGCACGTCTTTGGACTGTCGGAGGAAATCGGAGCACCCGGAGGAAACCCAAGCAGACACAGGGAGAATGTGCAAATTCCTCACAGACATTCACCAGATGGTGGAATCAAACTCAGGATCCCAGTCCTGTGAGGCAGCAACGCTAACCTTGTAAGGAAATGTATAGGTAATTGAATAAAAGGGACAGAAGGAATAATGAAATAAAATTGATTCAGACTGAGAAACAGAGTAATGGTGAATGGCATTTTTCGGGCTTAGGAGGAGATTTATAGCATTCCCGCAGGGGCCAGCGTTGAGATCCCTGTTTTTCATGATATGGATTAATCATTTGGATCTTGGGGTGCAGGGACATTTTCAAAACTTTCATTTGGCACAAAACTTGGGTAAATTGAAAACTGTGACGAGGACAGTATTGAACTTCAAAAGGACATTGACAGGTGAGTGGACTGCATTGGTAAGTGGCAGATAAGTTCAATGCAGTGAAGAGTAAGGTGGTACACTTTGGTACAAAAAACATGGAGAGACAGTGTAAAATAATGGATCCATTTTCAAAGGTGTGCAGGGTCAGAGGGACAAAGGTATACATATAAATGTGCCATTAAAGGTGGCACGACAGGTAAAAAGAACTGTTAATAAAATGTGATAATGGGAACTGCAGATGCTGGAGAATCCAAGATAACAAAGTGTGAAGCTGGATGAACACAGCAGGCCAAGCAGCATCTCAGGAGCACAAAAGCTGACGTTTCAGGCCTAGACCCCCTCTGATGAAGGGTCTAGGCCCGAAACGTCAGCTTTTGTGCTCATGAGATGCTGCTTGGCCTGCAGTGTTCATCCAGCTCCACACTTTGTTATCTGTTAATAAAATGTACCGTATTCCAGGCATCATAATTAGGGGAATAAAATACAAACATGAATGTTAAGCTGGACTTAAGTAGGAACTGGTGAAAACTTAGCTGGAGTATGAGTTGCACTTCTAATCTTCACAATTTAGGTACAGTGTGAATGCATTGGAGTGCAGAAGTGGTTCACAAGCATGGTTCCAGAAGTGAGAAACTTCATTTGTGAAGACAGATTGGAGAAGCTGGGACTGTTTTCAATGGAGAAGAGAAGTCTGAGGGGTAGTCTGATGAACATTTTCAGAATCACGAGGGGTCAAGACAGCCTCATTAAACAGGGAGAAACTGTTCCACTTGCAAAAGGATCAAGAACTAGAAGGTACAGTTTTAGTGAGTCTTGCAACAGAAGCAATAGCAAGGTGAGAAAATGTATTTTTCACACAGTGAGTACTTTAGATCTGGAATGTATTACTGGATGTATGGTGAATTGAGGATTCAAGAGGGCATTAGATGATTATCGAAATAAAAACTCTGTGCAGCATTATGAGGAAGTGTCAGAAGATTGGCACTGATCCGAAATGCTCAGAAGGATCATGCAGATACAATGGAGTGAATGGTCTCCTTCTGTACTGTAATGATTGTGAGAAAGTTAGGATTTTCTTTAAAAATATAGTGCCGTAAGTGTTGAGGGTATCGCTAATATTTCAGTCTGTTTATTTAACTAAGCCCCAGAATGTTTAAATTATGAAATATAGAGTTAAGTAGTGAGGTAAAATTATTGGATTTTAACATTCTTTGGCATAAACTGTACTGTGAAGATGCTGATATTGGACTAGGGTGGACAAAGTCAGAAGTCATATGACACCAGGTTATAGCCCTTCATGTTTATTTAAAATCAAAAGCTTTCAGGGTGCTGCTCCTTCATCAGATGAAGAAGGTTCTCCCATCGAAGGACAAACACTCAAAAAGCTTGTGATTTTAAATAAACCTGTTGATCTGTAACTTGCTGGTATAAACTGGGGTGGGAATACTTATTACACATATTTGTGTTTGTTCTTTTTCGGAATTTGACACTGAATTTGTGAAAATGTAAATAACTTGTCCTGACCGATGCAATCCTAAAATAGATAATACCCTAATGAGGTGCATACACAATCACACCAGGATTCAATTGATCAATGTAAATGAAAGTTGAGTGAAAGTTTAGCCTCTAAGTTGTGATTAAGCTAGATAGGTTCTTGATTAGTAAAGGGATCAAAGATTACAGGGAGAAGGTAGGAGAATGGGATTGAGAAACATATCAGCCATGATAGAATGACAAAGCAGACTCAATAGGTCGAATGGCTTTTACATCTTATGGACCAAAATCTGATCATTACACCTATAAAACAATATCATATGAATACTTAAGAACAGTACAAGTAATATTGATGAGGCAGACAATAAAACAGTTGACATCATATCAAAAAGATGCATGAAACATACAATGTGTAATTGTCGAGAGCTTGGAGAGATAGGGTACATTCCATTTGTAATAAATGTCAGTTGCTGTGGGATAACACCACTTCCACCCTACCTAAATATGTGTAGACTTTATATATTCCAAAAACTTTTGGAAACCATTGTAATTTGCTGGAAATGTACTTAAAGTTTGAGAAGATGTTTTGATTTGGAGAATTTCACGACAGTTTAAAAGAAGACATCAAGCTCCAATGATGTCATTCAGGTACATAAGATAGAACTATGGTGCCAATTGGATCCTAGACCCAAGCTCCCAGTAAAGGAATTCATAGATTCGTATTCTGCAGAAATGACTCTTTGCCCCATCAGGGCTGCACCATGGAACAGAAGTGACAGATGGCCGCGGGTGCGTATGAAGAATATGAGAGAAAAGATGCGGTAGAAAACAGCTGAAGAACACTGATGTTTTCAGTCTGTAAGAGATACCAACTCAAAATGTGAAGATTCCTAATTCCATTAAGCATCAATTAAATTATAGAATTTTCACATTGCAGAAGGAAACCATTCAACCGATTGCTGTCTGTAACGATTTTCTGAATGAATCTTCACCATGTCATTCTCCCACTTTTTTCCCATTATCCTGCACATTCTCCCTTTTCAAATAATAGTATAATCCCCTCTGAATGCCTTGATTGAATCTGCCTCCATCACATTCTCAGGTAGTACATCCTAGAGTTTAACTGCCAGCTGCATGAAAATGCTTTTTCTCATCTCAATTTTGCTTCTTTTACAAGTTACATTAGAATTGTACCATATCATTCTTGATCCTTGCATCTGTGAGAGTAGTTTCTCCCTAGCTACTGTGCCCAGACCTCTCTCTCTAACCAATCTTGTCTCAACATTCTCTCCTACAAGGAAAGCAGTCTTACCTTCTCCAATCTACATTTATAACTGATGTTCCTCATCCCTAGAGCCATTCTTGTGAACCTTTTCTGCAGCTTCTCAAATCTCTTCACATCCTTCCTAAAATGCAGCACTCAGAATGGGACATAACCCCGCAGATAAGGGTAAAATACTGCCCTGTAAGGGCTCACTATTAGATCCTTGCTCCTCTACTGTGTCCCTGTTAAATGTAGGATGCAATATCCCCTATTAATCTGCCTGTCACCTTCAATGACTTATGTACATACACATCTGTTCCTGCCCCCATTTAGATTGTGTCTCTCATTTTCCATTGTCTCTGCATGTTCTTTATACAAAAATGCATATATCACATTTCCCATATTGAAATTCGTATGCCACCTCTCCATTCCACTACCAAGTCTGTGGATGGATTTTTACCATTATTTGTTCTAGTGTTGGGAGACTGTGTTAGTTGGCATCTAATGCACCATCACACTGCTGAGAAAATACATGGAATATCTCAAGGAAGGTGGTCAGTTAAATGACACTCTATCAGAATTTTTAAAATTGCAGATATGCCAAAGCATAGCCGTAGTCATAATGGCCTACAGCTCAGTAAAAGGTCCTTCAGCCCGTCAAGTCTATGGTGGTATGTCAGATGACTGCCGTGCATACGGTAATCTGTAACTCAGTTTGCAGTAATGTACAATAAGTTTGCAATTGCATTGTGAAAGGAATTATGGGGCTAATAAAAAATCCCCTTTAAGAGTAATGTGATACTTATTGCCCATTAGGGATTTTAAACCTCTTTACCAAGAAGGGTAACGATGCAGATAATATTTTTAAATGTAGTATATTTGGTAAATTCACTCCTCAATATTTTCCAATCTTGTTTATTCAATCCAAGTGAAAAGTAGCACCTCTCATGATTGAATTTCATTCAATGCACGTCATTCATTTTCAGCCAGTAAATGTTTGAAAATAAATTATTCAAAAATAAATGAAAAAGATCAGAAAGGCACATGACAAAATAAACGTTGAGCCATTTTTGTTATAAAATGGTTTCCTTTCTTTCTTGCATTCACAACAAAAACATTCTAGACGTTTAGGATAGTAAAGAAGACACGGTGATGATAATTTTTGGGTCCCTGCAGTTATTGATTAAAGTCAGGAGGTGGCATAATATTTGTGTGTATTCATATTGCATTATTTGAATATATACACCTACCAAGAATCTTGACAAAACCATCCTCAAGAAGCAGAAAACATCAAGCTGAATATACACCCCAGTTTCTTAGCAGCTTTGTGACAAAGCCTTAGAATAAAATAAGGTTATATCAGGCCATTTTTCATTTCTCTGTATCTGACCCCAGAGATTGGCACACTCCACTGAGTCACTAATCAGGCAAAGGTGCAAGCTCAAGGTCGCTGCTGTCTCCCAGTGACCTTTCAGAAATGATGGGAGTAAGCTGTGCTGGGGCGCTTTTATATTTCATTCATTTTACACTACAATAAAGGTTGCCTGTGGGTATTTGAGACAAGGGTTTGTATGACTTCCATTTTTTGAATGACATTTTTTTTATTATTTTTACTTTATTTTATAAATACGTTTAAAGATTATATACAGTATAATTCCATTGCTTGGAAATCAGCTGCAGTTGCACAAACTGGTTATTTGTGCATGTCATTTTCTGTGGACTTTTTCTCCCCCCTAATTTATTTTTTGATTTCTGAAAGCTGAGAGCAGTTAATGCACCTCCAGCTATAACTTATGGCACCAATGAGGTCAGATGATGCACAAATTTCCTTTTTTTTCTCATCAGCCACCACTGACCCTGATTTTGCAATAAATAAATAAGTAGCTGACTGATAAGGCAGCCTAGCAACAACGAAAAATATGATTCCATGAATCTTTAATCAAGTAATCTAACACCCACTACACAATAAAAAAAACTGATGCCGTGTAACTGATAATTCCAGAATAATAAAGGAAGCTGTCTCAATGATACTTTATTTCAGGCATGTTACTGAATTCCACCAGTGTCGCATTAACCTTTTGAGGACTGCAGTCTTTTTAGGACTAATGTGAAAAAAAAGACAGCCAGATTTATTGAAAAATAGCACATAAGTGAATTTTACCAATTAAGCAATGGTTGCAGACTTCGTGGATTGATCTAATACCAGTTGAGGTTGTTCAGCACTCAGAATGTAGAGCTCTGTGTTTTTGCAGCTTTCCTGTTATGTAAGGATCTTCATTTTGTAGGCTGAAAGGGCCTTTTCACATTCAAAGGGGTTTCAAAAACATATGCAACTATGATATTCTCAGTTTAATTACATTTTCTTGACGAGTACCATGTATTTCGCTTGATGATACACCCTGTGGTTGAAATTATATTCAGCCTGCGGAAAACAAATACTTTAATTTTACAACATTGTAGTTCATCAGCTTTGTGTGTTTTCGTCGTAGTGGTAGTTAAAGCTCTGAAGTGCATTATCAGGCATGCAATGCCTGTTCTTCAGTGGTATGACTTGGCATCACTCAGTCCAGTATATTCTGATTTCTGTTGTTACAGCCTATCATTGTCTTATATCTTTGTATTTTGCATCTGTTTTTATGTATTAAAAGAAGTATCAACAAAATATGAATTCTTCACAGTGCTCTGCGTGGCATAATACTCATTTGTGCCTTCTTCTAGACTCTTGACCTCAACAAGAATGTACCCTAGCTGTAGTCGTGAGGATACAAGGAACCTAGTTTATGATTAGCATTGTTTCCAGCTTGCACTATGGGATCAAATGCTCCTTTCTCCCAGTAATGGTGCCACTGCTCAGCTCGGGTGTTTCAAAACCTGAACGTCACTGGTAAATCGTTCAAATATTCAATTCAGTTCCATGTTGCTGGAATTGGCAGATAGCTTCCAGAGAAATCATTCAGATCATTCTGTCTAATGACTAACTCCATCCATCACCCTGTTACAGAATAGAGCATTTTGATGCTGAAGTGGCAAGATTAAATAAAAATCTGATAAATATGTTTCATTAAATCATTTTTAGTAATGAATGGTGACAGTTGAATTAAAAATCAGATTGTTCTTTTGTAAAAAAAAGGCATTTTATTTTCTCAGTTGTCATCACAGCAGGTTAAAAGATCATGTAGCTAAATATACCACATACTGTAAAAATACCAATTCAGTGGATTTGAGAATCTCTGCAGAGATCATAGTTTTGGGGTTTGGTCCCAAAATTGAATCAGAATTCCCTTCCAGCCAAACCACAAAAATTCATTTTTTACCATAAACATGTTGATGATTGCATTTTTAAACAGAAAACACTGCCTGAGAATGTTCGAAATGGACGAGAAACGCCATCTTGTTTTCTTTTCTTCCTCTTGGTCACAGTAATTTGGCAGCTTCCATTGTGAGCACATAATAGCATTAATTTCTGCTCTTAACCTGATTCTTCCCTTTCAGTTATCACAGTGCAGAGCCTGTCCGTTCCACTCAGTCTTCACACTTCACTTCCTAAGTCAGCCAGGAGGAAAATGCTGGCTATCTGTACTCGCTTCACCAATCTCTGCCCCTTTCTATTGTCTCAAGCCTTGATTTGTCAAGAACCCTTTCCTATTTCTTTTCTAATAAATCCTATTAAGTCATAATAATTGTGCACAGTTGTGATACTACAGTGGCTGTGTTGTTGCAAGCAGCTGGATTGCAGAAATAGTCAAGGAAGGGCTGCAAAACTGGAAGCTAAGAAATGAAAAATATGATCACATATTTGTATATTTAGTGATTGCTTTGAGTAGAAGAAAACTACTGCCAAGCATTTTGGTCAGGAAATTAAGATTTGAAATGTAGGGTGTTTTACAGACTTGAGCAATCTCTTCTGTTTTTCTCCTTCAGTACCTCTAAGCAGCTATTACTGTGTGCTTGCTAAACAATGTTACTGTTATATCATTCCCATTAGTGACATTTTGGTCAATTGCATACAAACAAACAGTAATGTAATTCAGTATGACTTTTCGTATTTCTTTGAAAATTATTTGTAGTTCTTAGTTTACATTTTTGAATCACAGGATTTAGTGGTAACAGGACAAAGGTCACTCATTCTACAGTTTAGACAATTAATAAAATGTCATTTATAATAACACCAAGAAGGAATGGACAATTAGAGATTAGTTGCAAGCTCTCATAATCTCGTCTGAAAAAACATTCTGGTTTCCCATCTTCCCCACACTATCTCCACTACCCCCACCCCCTCACCTTTATCCTCCCCGATCCTTCATCATTTATGTTGCACAGTATTTCTCAGGTGGCATTTGGGCTTGTATAAGCAGCCATGAGGACTCAACTAAAACAGGTAGTCCCCGATTTTCAAATGTCCGACTTATGAATGCTTGTACTTACGCAGGAGATCCTGTGTAGGGATGTCTTAAATTAGTTTTAAAGATCCGACATATGGGCGATGTACTTATGAACAACTGCCTTACATTGTGTTGTATTGTACTCCAACTTCAGTACAAATGGACTTGCGAACATGCTTAAACATGGAACCCATTTACAACTTGTTACCGTCTGTACTTCAGTGTGTGATGTAAAGTACCTGATTGATATACCTCTTAATGCCATTTATTTTTGACTTTGGATTTTTGAATTTGAAGTAGTGGCATTAGGGTTTTCTGCATGTTTGAAGTGATTTAAAGATTAATTTGTTAAGTATTTCTGCAGCCATGGTGGTTTATTTTAAAATGTATTAGAAGAGAAAAACCTCCTGAATGTAATGGGTGTTTGTTTACATTGGGATAACTTTTCAACTGAACAAGATAAACAGTTCTGTCTTAGGCACCAGTTCCGAAAGCCAGGGTTTGATTACGTTTTACTTTTGAGTAAAATGATTGGTCAGAATCCTGAAGGGACTATTTGAAGCTTAGAAAGTTTAGACTCAGTTGTATGCAGGCTCTAGAAAGAGGCTGTCAGATTCTCAAGATTGGGAGTTGAAGCCACAGGTAAATCAAACCCCATAGATATGATAGAGAAAGCAATTCTGTCTGACATGAGATGATGGGAATTACAGATTGCATGAAGGGTCTAGGCCCAAAACGTCAGCTTTTGTGCTCCTGAGATGCTGCTTGGCCTGCTATGTTCATCCAGCTCCACACTCTATCTGACATGAGTATGGTAAAGGCAGTATTAACGTATTAATGAGATTATATTATTACCATGTGTTTTGAATTCTTTAAGTTTGTATTATATGTCACCTATTTGATTATGTTATTTTATCTTCATTTATTTTTCTTAATAAACTGTTTTATTTTTGAACCCAAATCTTCAGCTGTATGTTTACTTTTCAATCAGAGACTAACTTAATAAAGTTTTAAAAATAATCTTTCAAGCTAAGTTTCAGTCTGGGGTCTAACTTGCCCAGTAATAACATCTGTTGGAATTATAACAGTGAAAAGAAAATGTGGTGTGTATGATTATGTGTCATTAATGGTGTCAGGACAGGTTTACGAAGTTGTATATCAATCATATAATATTGTTTGCTTCATTACTAGGGGCATAATATACAAGAGCTGAAGGGTTATGCGGAACTTATAGAAAACTGGTTAGGCCTCTGCTCAGGAAGCGTATGTATTTTGGATACAACTACTTAGAAAGAATATTATGCTTTAGAGAGAGTGAAGAAGGGGTTCATATGAATAGTTTCAGCAATGAGAAACTTCTCACATGAGAATAGATTGGAGAAGCTAGGACTGTGATCCTTGGAGAGGAGTAGGCTAAGGGAAGATTTGGTAGATGTTTGCATGAGGTGCCTGGACATATTATATAGGGTGAAGCTATTCTTGCTCATAAAAGGATTGAGAACTGGAGGGCACAATTTAAATGCAAGGTGAGAAAAACTTGCTTCACACAAGTGGCTAGGGCCTGGCAGGACTACTTGAAAATGTGGCCAAGGCTTGCTCAGAGGATCAGTGCTGCTGTGATGTGTCTCCTTCTGCATAGTAATAATTTGCTGATATACTCCCTCCCTGCAGGAAGGTACTTCACTGTTGTCTTAATGGAAGACCATGTCACACCCATTATAAGGGAACACCACCACCTTCAAGTTCTGCTCCAAGCACCGTACCATCCTGACATGGAAACATATCATCATTCCTTCATTGTCACTGGGCCAATATCTTGGAATTCCCTCCCTAATGACATTGTCGGTCTCCCTCCAAGAGGCGGACTGCAACAGTTCAAGAAAGCAGCTCACCACCACCTTCTCATGGGCAACTAGGGATGGGCAATAAATGCTGGCCAGCCAGTGATGCCCACATCCCACAAAATGTATTTAAAAAAAACACTGTTCCATGGCACACTAACCAGATGCTCTTTTCACGCTGAAGTCTTTGAGTGCATTTCATTTTTGTCTCTTTGCCCACTGCAAATATCATTTCTGTATGCTCTTAAGGTTTTGTACAATAAAAGATTCATTTATTTGGAATCCTACTTCACTGTCTTGAAAATTTTCGTAGATGTACCCAATGCTTAGACCATCAAAGCTGAGGCTAACAATCTGGATCCAAGCCAGACAGTGAGACAGAAAGCACCACTCCTTTCTTTTTTTGTATCAACTTGTTCTGACATGTTATGACATGCTTCTCGAACAGGTGGAACTAGAATCTGGATCTTACGCCAAAAGCTAGTGCATAGATGCAGCAGGTAATCAGGAAGGCTAATGGAATGTTAGATCTTATTTCAAAGGAGTTGGAGTATAAACATAGGGATGTCTTAATGCAATGGCACAAGGTGCTTGTGAGATGTGCACTGTAAGCAGTTTTGGCCCCCTTATTTAAGGGAAGAAATCTCATTAGAGGCAGTTCAGAGAAGAATCAATAGGTGATTCCTGGTATGGAGGAATTGCCTATGAGCAAAGATAAAACAGGTTGGGAGTCTATTCTCTGGAATTTAGAAGAATGAGAGGTGATCTCATTGAAACATATAGGATTCTTAAGGGGCTTCACAGGATAAACTCTGAGAGGATGTTTTGCGTCAAGGGAGATCTAGAGCCAGAGGCTATAGTCTTAGACTAAAGGTGTGCCGCTTTAAGACCGAGATGAGGAAGAATTTCTTTTCTCAGAGAGTTATGGGTCTTTGAAATTCCTTGCCACAGAGGCCTGAGAGGGGTGGAGTCCTTGTGTATATTTAAGGCTGAGTCAGAGAGATCCTTGGTCAATAGTGAATCAGGGGCTATAGGGAAAGAATGGGAAAGTGAATGTGAGGGATGTTGGATCAGCCATGATCCTACTGAATGGTGTAGCAGGCTCAAGGGACTGAACGGCCTACATCTGTTCCTATTTCTTATGGATCGTTTTGCTCAGAGGTAAGAGCACTACCTCTGCACCATAAAACCCTGAAGACACTTTTTTTGATATTTAAAATTAACATGTCCTGTCATGTTGTAAGACACCTCTGGAGCAGGGGGACTTGAACCCATGTCATTTGGCCTGGGGGTAGTGGTACTACCACTGTGCCAAAAGAGCTACAAAGACTCTTTTGTTTTCAGATAAAGTTTATCAACTTCTTTCACATACCATTCCTACCTTAACTCTCTTTATACCAATGCAAGCAATTCATTAGTCACTGCTTAATTTTTAACAGATTCCCCTCCTTTTAAAGTTGGCTGGCAAACAATTCTTAAACAATACAAATGGAAATTAAACAAAATAATAGTTTTTCATATTTTAGATGTTACCTTATAATACAACCAATCAGTAACTGTTCTTATCATGTTCCATATAATTGAATCAACCTTCTATATGCCCCTTCTTTCTTTCAACCAAAAAAAAAGTTGAATCACAAAGTGACTCAAACAAAAATTGATTTTTTCATGTTCTTATAACCCCTCACGCCACCAGGCATCTCTCTTCAAGAATTTACAATAATTTCTTGGAGAAATTACTTTGTTTTTATGAAACAGTTGAGCAGCTGGTGACTTGAGCCAATGCACGTATTTTGGAGATCTCATTTCTTGATTGTATTTCCATAATATTTAACATTAGGAAACCATCCTCTGCCATCCATGTCAATATGGATCCGAGCCAGTCAGTGAGACATAAACCAAGATACCTTTCTTTGGTGGATAAAGTTCATTGATTACACAGTTTTAAAGCTTCTTGCACTCATCAGTTTTGTCTGTTCCCCTTTTAAAAATTACTTTTCATCAACTTGTTTCCCACTCCTAACTGTTTCATTCTGTAATTCAACTCCAGCAAAGACTTCTGCTTTTACCTTTGCACTGCTATGACTAGGTGAGGCATACTGATCAGCAACTCCCTTTAAACCCCTTCTTGGAGGGACCCAACAAATATATTTTATTTCTCTTCTAAGTACACAGCTGTTACACTTCAACTCATGAAGAAGAGCAAATTGAGGAGACAATTAATTACAAGGGTTTCTTGACTGAAAGAAAGAGGTTTTTTTATCTACTACCCTAGGTAAAAAATAATAAAAATGCAACATCTAAAAGAGACACTAACATACTAAATAACCTTAAAAATGAAGGGGGAAGTGCATCTATTCAGACAGGAAGGTAAAGCTTGTTGCAGTTTAAACTTGTGAGAGTAACTTAAATCCCAACAACGTAGCTGTTGTCTTGTCTGTTCAATAGTGGCTACGTTTCAGATATTGAGTCCTCAGTGAATGGTAGTTAATCCAAGTTGTTTTTGTTTTGTAACACACATTGACTTTTGAGGTTGAGAAAAGATCAAAAATCTCATGACACCAGGTGTCAGTCTGACACCTGAAGAAGGAGCGAAACTCCGAAAGCTTGTGTCTTCAGATAAACCTATTGGACTGTATGCTGGTGTCGTGTGATTTTTGACCTTGTCCACCCCAATTCAACATCGCACCTCCACATCAAGGCTGTGAGAGAGAGAAAGGTGGGGGTGGTAGAGGTGGGGTGGGGTGCTGGGGGAGGTCAAGAGGAGCTTTCAGTGCATTTGATGTTATCACTCTATGTTGCTTTCTTTCTCCTTTGTTCCTCAAAGACTGCTACTGATGTACAGTTCCTTTGTTGATTCTGGTGCTCGTTTCATTGTTCCATTCCAAACTGGACAGTTGGAGGTAATGTTTCATCTTCAGTATGTACAGTCATCATGCAAGTGTGAGTAAAGCAAGAGATGTGACTTTACATCTCACTGAGTTTCAGTGCATCTGGATTGAAGTTGTAACCACATTGCAGCCAACTTTGTATATTCCATGTGGGTTGCCTGGGCTTGTCAGGTGGTCGCAGAAGTGATTTTAGGTCAATAGTGTCCCTTTTTAAAGCAATTTTTAGCCCATGGAAGTCGCAGGTATTAAAGATGAATGATGAAAGTTGAATATTGATCATCTGTTTTCAATACGATCATAACAACGCCTTCATCTTTGAAGCCCTTGGGACCAACCTGTTCTCCCCACTAACAAGTTCCCATTAATATCAGCCAGGCCAGAACCTTCAATTACCTTAAGTATGCTCACTAGGATTAGCTCCCTTGAGACCACTACCCTCCTAGTTTTCTCTGCATCTTGGAAAACCTTATCAAAATTCATCTTTTCCAGTCAGCTTTTGGTCATCCCTCCTAGCCTTTGCCTCACCACACAGAGCCCATTTATTTTATCTACTACTTTCTGAAATATGTCTTGAGTTTATATTAAAAACAGTATATTAACATTTGTTTTGCCAATCATTCAAAATCCGTTTGAAAGCTGTAATCAATTTAGCAATCTGAGACAACAAGGTGTCGTGCTGGATGAACACAGCAGGCCAAGTAGCATCATAGGAGAAGGAAAGCTGACATTTCGGGCCGAGACCATACTTCAGAAAGACCCTTTTCTGAAGAAAGGTCTCAGCCCGAAACGTCAGCTTTCCTGCTCCTATGATGCTGCGTGGCCTGCTGTGTTCATCCAGCTCTACAGCTTGTTATCTCAGATTCTCCAGCATCTGCAGTTCCTACTATGTCTGAATCAATTTAGCAATACTTTGCAGAAAATCATTTAACTTGAGAATTTTGATTTGCACGCAAAATTATTTCTTTATCAAGGTGAACAACAATAAGGCCAAGGAGCAATTTCTGCATCATTATCTAGTTTATGCATCGAGAATTGCTAAGTTTGAGACAAAGATTCTTCCACTCTGCTGTGATAAATCCTTCAGCCCAGCTTTAAAAGAACAAATCTTTATGAACTAGTGTGACAATTTTCTAGCAACCCACTTCACCCACTCTGTAACCTTTGTGGATGAGATCGGAAACAAATGCCAAATTAGAGACTACTTGTCCTTTGGGTTGTTGTGCATTAAGGATTGGGTAGCCTCTTTACAAACCAATTTCACATTGAACAGTATCATTCCATCTTAATGGGCTGGATTCAAGCCTGTGTCCCAAACTCTCACTTGATATATGACTTTTTTTTTGAATTTTCAAATGAACTTCTTTCTTTTTGGTTGCATTTCCAAATAAAGACATACCAATTAATGAGCAGTAAGGTCCATAAAAAGACAAATATTGAGCAAATGTAGAACCTTGCTGGGCAAAAGTAGGAATTGGGGCATTGGGTGTTAGTATTGCAACATTGCCTTCAGTTTGATATCAAGTCTTGGAAGGCTTCTTGCCAGAAGTGGGGAGTTGTTGAATTTACCCTCATATCCTTTGAGGCTTTCCTTCAATTTTGACAATGCTGATTTATACCTGGTTTATCAGAGGCGAAGGATGTTGAATGACATGACTTAGTTATGGACGTCACACAAGTTCACAAGTGGCTCTCGAGAAAGGAAATATTTTCAAGTATTCCCTGAATGACTCTACACATTTTTTGTCTGCCATCCAATGGATAACATGAGTGGCTTTAAATCATATTACTGTGGCCCACTTTCATTAGCTTTCATGTGAGTGAGGATAGTGATTTGCATAAATGTCCCAGGGTCATGTATTTGTACTATTTCCAATCTCTTTGCTTAAGAGCTTTTAAGAAAATTCAGATCTATTAAAAAGCTTTTTGCACTGTATACTGTATTATTTTAATTATGTTATTCATTTAGCTGATGACATCTCTGCAGTTAAATGAATTTTTTACACTATACTAGTCTGTAATATTATTGATTTGATTTCTTCTGGTATGCCCTAACACACTGCTCTATTAAATCTCCACATAAACAATGCAAGATCTTCACGCAAATTAGCAAGAGTACTGAAATGGAAATTTTGAGTCCAATTCCCCTAAAGTGTCAGACATTCCCATGACTTTTGATGTTACAAGAGTATCTTCCATCCAAGGCCAGTAGTCAATAGTCCCTTAAGTGATATGTTTTACCGATCTCGTCTTAAGGCACAGTTGAGGTTGTGATGGTCCCCAGAATGATTATGAATTACGTGAGGTGTGAACTTAGGACAGTCAGCTGCTTCAGGACAGTGGTGCTATGCAGGGATGAAGTGAACTACATCAGAATAGAAATGCAGTAAATCTAGCTGACCTGTGTTTAATGAAGTGTAAGGTCGGTGCACAGCCTTTATTCTAATTTACAAATCTCACCATTGAGGGGAGTGGGGTTAAATGTCAGTCAAGGCCATGGTATTGGGTCGGTGAATTCCTGGGAAGAAGGTTTGAGTTCGTCAACAGGGTTATGCTTCACTCACTTGGTTCTGAAAGTGAACGTCCAGTCCCAGTTTTGCCCTTAAGTGTCAAAGCAGTGATTTTGTAAATCTGTAATTAATATTTAATTAATTTTAAAAATCAAAATGAGAACAATTCTATGCAATTATACTTTCAATAAAACACTGATATGGTTGTCCTGTTATTTACCAGAGTAGCAAGGTTTGTATGTCTCCAACAGTTAATCATGTGAATAAAAGCCAGAAAATCACTAAGCTATGAGCAGCCTTATGAGCATTAGAGCGTCCTTTTGTTTAAAAGGTCATTCATAACTTTGCCTTGTTCCTGATGCGCTGTCCATGTTATTGATTGATTAATGTATAAAGTGCATAGAATCCATTTGCTGTATGAAAGAGAATAAACTGGAATTTGTCTCCCTTTATTTTCACCTCTCACTAATGTTGAAGGGCATAATTTTCACTCGCTTGGTTTGGGGACAAAGTTCTGTTTCTGCCAAGTAATGCATTCGAAGGAACATTGATTCTCATCAGTGTCAGTTGAATTAGACTCAGCTGCTTGATGGGGACTTGTTCTCTTATTAACCTCCTGTTCTTCAAAACTGTTTTTGAGTCTTGTCAGATACTGAAGTATTGAGTGAAGAAGCTGAGTACACAAGTCAACACTTAGACATCATATAGAGGAACTTAAGTCTTCATCAAATGTCTTTTTTTTATCAGAGATGAAACACTATCATCCTTCCATTTTAAGCTTTCATGGATGATGCATTCTTCAAAGATAATCAAAATGACCAGCAATTTTTCCAGAAATATTGTTTGTACCTTTGGTCAAGATGAATCAGAAATGCAGCGGTGGAGTGTGATTAGTGCATGCATCTTATTAATTGCTTTACTCATAATAGAAATTAATTGAAAACTTTCATAACTAATATTTCACTTTATCAGATTGATAAGCATGGTTAAAAATGGAATACTATTTTGTAAAACTGCTATTTTAGCGCTTCTAAATTAGATTTTAGAAGTCTCTGTTTGATCCACCTAAAAGAATACACACTGGCACATTTTCTTCCAAAGTAGTTTCCGTATCAGAGAGAAATACTTACTTTCATACAACACTTTTCATCATAATCCAAAACACTTTACAGCCAATGAAGTTCTTTGAAGTACAGTCGCTGTTGTAATATAGAAAAACAGCAGTCAGTTTGTACACACCAACCTCCCACAAATGGCAATATATTAATGAGTAGATCATCTGTTTATGTGATGTTCCTTGAGGGATAAAGTATTCGTCTGGGCCCCAACACTAATGCCTCTGCATTTCTTGGAAGTAGTGCCATTGGTTCTTTTATATGCACCTGATAATGTCTAAGTTTGCCACTTCATCCAAAAGAGTGCATCTCTTATAGTGGAAGTCTCTTGCACTAGAGTGTCTGCTGAGAATGTTGAGCTCAAGGGATCAATTTTCCTTTGGGGACGTGTGGGGACTGGTCAGGAGCTGAACATACACAACCTGAAATACAGCATGTTGTGGTTATATGTACTGGTCAAGTAGTTTAATAGTCTGTAGATTTTATTAACTGCATTCAATCAGAATTTTTAAGAAGATCAAGGAAATGTGTTTTTAAGTACTTACCATAGCATGTATACTTACTCCAATTACACTGTAGTTAGAGAAAACCGTGTCACTACAGAATTATCTGACAAGATTAGACATGCTAAAGTTAGCTACTGTTTCTTACTTACTGATCATTCTGTAAAAATGTTTTGCTAGTACTCAGTCAGAATGAAGCAGAACCAACCAACTCTTCTTTGAAGGTTTGATTTTGCTGGAAATTTTTATTTTGGAAGCTTATTTTTGTGTTTACTGTTAGTATTACAGTCAACAATGTACAGTGAAGGGAGTTTTCAACTGAAACAACTTGATTTTCTTCGTTCAGTGAGGGCCACTGAGTTGAGAAGCTAATGTGACTTTTACACTATATTTATGAGGAAGATCGAATGTGTGTTGTGTGTGTGTAGAAAGGAGAAAAAAACATCTGGCACAACTCACAAAAAGGAATTGGGCAGAATGTTGCTAGGCAACTATTGGGAACAAATTTTGGTCACAGTTGCTGTCATACTGGATATTGCTGGATAACGGTGAGAGCCGGTGCCAGATGATGAGATCCAAAACTTGTTTTCGATTTTACCTAATCAAATGTGGCATTTTGCATGAAAGACATTTGTCTACATAGGTAGCATGCTGCAATACTGCAGTTATCACTAATTTTTAGAGGATATAATTTTGATATTTCCAGGAGTTTGCACAAAGCAATCATTAAAAAGTAAGTCTCATGTCCCTGGAAGAGCTCCTATTTAAAGAGTGTTATAAGTCACTCTTTCACATTGCCATTTCCTTTCATTTGCTGCCATCATCACACCTCTGACCCATGGACTATTCATAATTTCCAGTTTGACAACCCAGTAGTTTTAAATTGAGTAACAGAAAAGCAGTCTTACAGAGATGGGGTCAAGATTCTAAGCAAATATCAGTGTTCATTGTCAATGACCAAATTCTGGAAACAGTATAAAGTCAGCAAATTGAGCACTGTTGACTTCCAGACAGTTGTGCCTTTTCCTAAGAAGACCCTTAATTGGGTTGATGCTAGAGTCTCTCAAAATATATGGAATAAATTACTGCTGGTATTGATTAACGAAAGCAACCACTCCATTCAGCATACTTTCAGAAGCCTGTACTTCATGTGAACGCAATCAAATGCTAACATTCAGCAGATGAAGTCATTGTATTATCCAATGATTCACTCAATAGGCAAACAATCTACCTCTGCTTCCATTGATGTGCTGCATTCTCAGGAAATGAGTGATATTACACAGTTCTACTGTAGGTTTGACTGAACACAACTCTATAACCTCTAATATTTTTTGATCAACTGCACTGGTTTGTTAACCCTTTCTTAAGGAAATGATGTAAGTAATATGAAAACAAGTAAAAACAATGTGGATGCTAGAAATCTTAAATCAGAACAGAAAGGTCTGAGGATACTCAGCAGGTCTAGTGGCGTTGTAGGCAGAGAAAGAGAGTCAGTGTTCTAAGTCTAATATGACTGTTCTTCAGAACTCAAGAACATTATTTAGAGGAGGAGTCTAATTTAAAGACTTTAATTATCATGAGAAGCTAAGAGAATTGACACTTAGTAGCGCTTTAATTTAATGTTGAAAGAATTAGACAGTTTATCATTTTTTTGAAATTCAAATACCAGGGCACCCAGATCCCCCTGTATCACACTGTTGTGCAGTCTCTCTGCCTTAATAACATACTGCTTTTCTACTTTTCTTGCTAAAGTTGACGAGTACATATCTTTATCATCTGCCAAATTTTTGACAACTCATTAAACTTATGTAAATCTGTTTGAATATTCCTTATTCCCTCATCATAATTTACACACCCACATCTTTGTGATAAGAGAAAATTTGATAACCAATTCTTTCTCCCAGTTGTTGATTCAGGGTGTAAACAGTTGAGGTCTGAGCACTGAGCCCATTGGCACCAACTCTTTGTTTCCTTATAGCTAACCAAATCTCCATCGATGCAAATATATCAACGCCACCCCCCCCAACACCAGAAACTTGATATCACCTTTTAAAAGCCATGCGCCCATGCCTTAACTTTCTGCAAGTCCGGTTTGCTTGCAATAAGTCCCTGCTGAGCATCATCTTGAACATAAAATTCTTATCCTTGTTTTCAGTTCGTTCAGTTGCTTCCCTCCTTATCTCCGTCATCCCCTCCAAACCCGCAATTGTCTAAACAGTCTGATTCTCAAATCCTGGTCGCCTGTGCATTTCTAATTTGAATGGCTCTGCCATTGGTGATTAGGCCTTGAATTTAGGCACCAATAGCGTAGTTTCCCTATACCTCATTTCCTTCCTTTGAGTGACTCCCTAAGATCTATTTCTTCAACAGACTTTCAGGTCATCTAGCTCAGTGTCATATTTTATTTTATAGTATCTCTATAAAGTGGCTTGTGATGGTTTGTTATGTAAAAGTTGCTACATAAATGCAAGTTGTTGTTGCAGTTAAGTGAGTAGTGCAGATGTTCACATGCATCAATATGAATATAATGTGGTGTGGTGCTACTGGGACAGAGGGTCTGTGTTCAGCACCCACCTCAGGGTGGGATAATCATGGAAGAGTGTCCAAACAGGTTAATTAAAATGTTGCTTTTGTGGGCAGTGGGAATGTTGAGTTCTTGTGGCGCAGCGGTGGTGTCCCTGCCTCTGTGCCAGAAGGTCTAGGTTCAAGTCTCTCCTGCCCCAGGCATGTGTAATGACATGCCTGAACAGGCTAATTAAAAATATCTGGAAACGGTTAGATTTCAGGAAGTTTTTTTTCTTGCAATGGATCACGGGTCTCTGGAACAGCTGATGCTGTGAAAACATATTAGCTACTGGCTAGGTTCCTGGCTGTGACTGTTCTGTATTTTGAATCAACCTGTTCAGATATGTTATTGTACACCCAAAAACCAAGTGGGACTTCAGCCCTGACCTACTGGCTCAGAGGTAGGGTTATTACCACTGCACCGCATGACCCTTTGGCAGCATCTTACACACTGAGTCCAAAAGATAGGTGAGATCGTCACGATTCCTTAGGACTTATTTTGTGGTGGAAAGGAATTTCCCAGAATTTGTCTTTTTCCTCTTGTGTTGAACCTATATTTCATGACTGTACACTTGTTACTAGTATGCCTTTGTTTCACTGCAATGTTTTCCTGTATTTTTGTCCAACATACATTTCTTTCTACCCCTGTACATGTCGGGGCAATATTTCATCATCATGCTATTTCCAAAGTGTGGTGCTAGCCTTAAAGTCATGAGATTTTTCAAATATCCAGCCAATTTTCTGAATTTTGGATACATTGATGACTCGGCGCTGTGGCTCCACACTTTCTAATATTGCGTTCTGTCGAGTGGTTGCCCTGCCTCTGCAAAAATCTAGGAATTATTCTTGCAGAAGGTATCAGTCGCAGGTTGGTAAACATCTGCTTCTTGATATTGTCTTTGGGGCATTGCTAAAAATCCGTTTGCACTTCACAGTTGAATTAATGAGCTTTTCAAAATCTATACCAGTTAAATGGCTCATTAGCTGTTTGAAGCGAATCATTACTAGAGGCACATCATGATTGGCTAAATGTTTAATAATTAACATATTTGTGTTAGATGCAATAAAATTGGGTGTAGCCATTAGTTTGTCTGCAGGTCATAAATACTTCAAAAGAAGCATCGTACCTTTCTTTCAAAAATTCAGTGTTAAATGTAAGCCTCAGCGATCATTGCAAAGAATCTTAAAGCTGCATCATAATGGTTAGTTTTGATCAGGATTTATGAAGTGCCCTGACAGTTGCAAACACTGAAGAAGTTTCTCCTTAAAGAGAACCTGAAAGATGGAGATTATGGCTGGAAAGACGCAAAAGGTTGGTGAGCATCTGAACGAACAGGACTCATTAACCTGTCAAGTGAAACACTCATAAAAACACAATTCTGCGAAAGCACTCTCAAGACTTGAGACACACTTTGTTTTGCTTCTGGTTCTTGACAAACTTGGACATTCCTAAAGTCTACTTTTATTCTCAAAGTTTTTAATCAAAACATATCAATGTTTGCATTTGATGGGATAAACAGAAACTTGAAAGTATTACATATCAGTAACAACAATGTTTACAGTAATGTAAATGACACCTAACTAGCCCATAAAAGTGGTTCTTATGTGGTTTGCCTAATCCAAAGGGAGCAACAAGCAAGTCACTATATTCTAGAAGTCATGGCCTAACAAAGAATTTCACACTGATAGGCAATCGTATAATGCCCGCTATATGTGGGCAAACATTGTAAAATATAGTTTTTTACTTTCTTAGACAGTCCCTTTAACTAGGACGGCGAGCAGTTATTACAACCAGAAACCTAAACAACTTTATGCAAACAAAACTGTGCGCAGCATATCCATATCAGACATCATCTTGTTTATGTTTTCACCATTATTTCCAGTAGAGAAAGTGAACAAAAAGTGGAGTTTCTTCTTTTACTGACAACTTTTTGCTTAGCGGAAGGTTCATGCACTATGTTTATACATCTCATCAGATTATGTCCGGAGATTAAAATCTTAATTCTAACATGTCCTCTGCAAATTTCAGAAGGTGAGTGCTAGTTACCTGACATTGATAGTTATTTTTCCGCTTCTCTGATCCATTCTTTTTTTGTCACTGCTGGTAATTGACTGAACATTTTTTCTGCTTTCAGATGGCATTGTGCTTTTCACTTTCTGGTTTAGATTAGAAATATTACCATTAACACTCAAATTAAACATGGAATAGAAGGTATCTGGGAGTGATTATAATGTTGTAATGAACCGAGGGGTTCAGATGACGTCATAAACCGCAAGAGTGAAGTTGGAGCAATTTACAACAAATCTCTAACCCCTGATTAGATTACGTTCTTGAAATCTCTCAGTGGTATTTGTTATTTGCAAATTGTTTTCACTCAGTGTGTGCATTGAACAACAATTTGATTCCTGGCCAGTTCTTGAACAGTTAGAATGAGACACAAAGCTTTAGTGGCCCAGGCCCCTACAGAACAGCAGACTTGGACTGATTAACTGACAAACATCACATATTTGTAGCTGGTGTATCATTGGCACTCAGTAATTTAAGACGTGCTATGTTAACTTCAAACTTTGCATCTTTTGATGAAAGCATCAGAACATCATTGTAAGACAGCTTCTGTTACTCCATACTATTTGACTCAGTCTATTTACATATTGTAAACTAAAATGTCTACAAGCATGCAAGCTTAGTGATAACGAGAGAGGTAAGGAATTCCAAATTGTCATGGTAGTTTGGGAGTTCAACAGCACTTTATTCACCCAACTGAATGAGTTAAGCATAGTTTAAAAAGAATGCTTAATAAATTTGTGGTATTTTGTTTTGAAGTGTTTGAAATTTAAACTGTGGTCGCTAATGCAAAGGTAAGTAGAGACTTTTAAAGAAGAAGAATCATTTTGAATTTTCTTTGATGCTGTTCTGGCTAACCTACGAGGTATATTGCTGATATTCAGGCTAACCGCTCAGAGTATCAAACACTTATGTCAGTGGTTTTCCGTCATTGCAGCCATCGGCTGTCTCTCTTTCTCTCTTGCTGTTTCTCTCTCTCTCTCTCTCTCTCTGTCTCTCTCACACACACACACACACACAGACACACACACACACACACACACACACACACACACACACACAGACACACACAGACACACACACAGACACATACACACACACACACACACACAGACACACACACACGCACACACAGACACACACAGACACACACACAGACACACACACAGACACATACACACACACACACACACACACAGACACATACACACAGACACACACACGCACACACGCACACACAGACACACACACAGACACACACACAGACACACACAGACACACACACAGACACACACACACAGACACATACACACAGACACACACACAGACACACACACACACACACACGCACACACAGACACACACACAGACACACACACAGACACATACACACACACAGACACACACACACACAGACACACACACAGACACACACACACACACACACAGACACACACACACACACACACACACACACACACACACACACACACACACACAGCTGTTCAGCTTCACGAAGAAAACTTTTTGGAAAATTAGTTTCAATCTAGGCTGTGACCTAAATAACTTTCTCAGCAGCACTCACTAAAAATAAGGGAAACAAATAATCAGCTAGTGCTCAAAGGAGGAGCAAAATGATTCATATCCTGGAGGCCAGGAGACCTGAGAAAGTCCACATCTGGCCAGTGGACAGACTTTGTATTCCAGCTCAGCTTCCTCAATAATAACAGTGACCTTGTCCATAGATTTCATCACTTACGTAATCTGAGGCATTCATTGTAATCATATGATCATTTTGGATTTTTGTTTCTCTTATAAGAGTTTAACATCCAAAACTGGCGAATGGTGTGTTTGCTTGCAACAGTTCCTATATAGTGATACTTAATTTGGTGCCAGTTTTTATTAGGAACGTGCAGTCTACTAAATAAAGTTTGCTTCATTCAAAACTGTTGTCTAATGCAAATCTTTCAGTCTTTTTTAATGTGATCCTTCAGTTAATGGCCCTTTCCAAACAGGAGTTATTGGATTTTTTTTGGGAATGTACCAATGGTTTCCTAATCTACCACCCCGGTAGGTAATTTGTTTTACAATTCCAACACCATACTGCAAAAGGTGTTTCCGATAATTCCCATTTTCTTATGTTATCTGAACATTAAACATGAACATTAAACCGTGTCTGGTAGATTCTCGTGCCTAGCAGAGAATTTAACTGGATCCAAATTCCCTGTGCCTGTGAAATTCATAACAATTTCTGTGAAGTCTCTAATCAATATCATCTTCTCCAGAGAATGAATTTACTTGATTAAACAACTTTTGATTGTAACCTAGCATCCTAGTTCAGGAGAGTACCTTGTCATAACTTTCCACCTTTTCAGTAGTACATTGACCAAAATAAAAAGTAATCATCCAGAAACAGCTGGATACTACAACATTACATCCTTAAACTGATAAATCACCATGCCCAGCTCTCCATTCCCAAGACTTCTTTTGATCATCATCTGCAAACATTGCACTGTTGGTCTTACTGATCTGTGTACCTCTGTCCTGTTTTAGCACAACACCATTTAATACATGTCCCTCATTCAAGATTAATGGGTAATCAACATTCAAATGTCACCTGAATAACTGGCAGCAGAAGTGCAGCAGAGTGAACCAGGAGTGTGTATATGCCTGAAAACATAGACATTGTAACAAATTAGGAGGACTCCCAGCTCAGACTGCAGGCTACAGCATCCCATTAGGGACTGCTACCCTGGTCTGCTAATTGAATGCAGAAATACTAGAAGTCAACCTGCTAGGGTATGCCACAGGTCTGTCCAGAGACTGAAGATTAAAAAGCTTATGAGGTGTTCAGCACTAAATACCCTTATTACATTGTAGGGCCCTTGATCAAAGTATCAATTTTTAACAGAAAATTATCCTGCTGATCGTGTGCGTGTGGACAACTGCTGACCCAAAGAATTTGAAAGGATACCTGACCCTCCAAATGTTCACCCTGCTTTTCACCAATCTCTCCGTCACCACTTGGTAAAGAAGGAAACCATTTTGCTCATGTAGATGGAGAAGACTAACTGGTTGGCACCGAGGCAACTAAATCCTTTAAGTTCATTGATCATGAATGTAGCTTTGATTAAATTACCCTGCCCATTTGACAACCCAATTAAAAAGCATTCTCCTTTTAATGTGAATGTGCATAAGAATTGAAATCAATGTGTTTTTTTTTAAATGAGTCCCTTTTTATGAAGGAATTTATGAGGTAGGGGAGATTGTAAGTTCATAAACCAAATTGTTGAATCAAGGCTTGACTTAAATTCATGTTCCTTAATTGCACTGGGGCCTTCCCAGGGGCAAAATGGGAGTTTTGAAAGGAACGATCATCCAAAGCAGATCCTGTATTAATGTACTCATTACAGGAAATCCAGGTTGAGGCAGCATCTGTAACCTTAACTGCCAACATCATATGAGGGAGTTGGGGTGTGATGAGGGGTGGGGGGAGTGGAGGAATTTTATTTTCAAAAATGAGACATGTTTATGTTCAGCAATGCGCAATGTCTTTGGTGCCTTGAATCTCTGCGTTACTTTATTAACTAATTTTACTTCTGCAGTCCAGACACACATCTCGTCCTTTTATCTCTTGGTTTGTTTTTTCTCTTTGAATTTTCTCCTTTGAACCTTTCTTTGTATTTCAACATAAGCTTTTCACTTGCACAGGTTTTAGCGGTATAGTTTTAATAAGTTTCTCCTAGATTTGCTGTCCTCACTACCGTAGTAATTTGTGGCTGTTTCTGTCTTTTTCATAAGCTGGGTAGTTTATGCCTTCTGCTTAGTTGTGGCGATTTTACAAACCACATTTAAAATAGTATTCATTTATAACATTTACATTCTTGTGTGCTCCCCAAAAGAATTATTTCATGTATGCGTTTCGATCTCAATGGCGTTGAAATTGCTTATTTAATGCAAGTAATAAATAAATTAACAGATGACTATCAAATATCTCCTTCAATTTAATAAAGATTTTAACCCAATTAAAATAAATACATTCATTCATTACAAATATGACACTGTATAATTTTGGTGCTCAATTAACCAAAATACAATGTGGATCGAATTCAATCACAACAAAAATGAATGTGGGCATTGTGAGATGCATTTGGTCATGCCCCTAGATTGTGATGCAACTAATGCGTCAAGCACATGCTGCCTACTCATTTCAATGATCTCAGCTTCTAACCAACATGAAAAACATTGTTGATTCACTGGTTGCATTAGCATCAAAATCTATTATCAAGTGACTTATAATGGCAGAGCAACTCATTGAAGCTCCTTTGACAGCATCTTCCAAACCCATGACCTCTACCATTTAGAAGGGCAAGAGCAGCAGATCACATGGGAGCAACACCACCTGCAAGTTCCCCTCCAAGTCCTGTCCATCCTGATTTGGACATGAATTAACCTTGTTGTGACCACACCAGGAGGACAGGTGTATAGGAAAGTGGAGCCAAATGATCCCTGTTCACCCAGGATTGTGACAACTTGGAGTAAACCTTCTGGAACTGTAATAACTTATACATATAAAACACTGAGAAGTGGCATTGATTGGGAAAGTACAGCCTCCAAGGTTTTCAGACATTGTTCTGCAGGTTTGGGTGTAGGAGGTGAAAAATAGGAGCAATGCTCGATATTCACAGGTGCCAGGAAGCCTTCCAGAAAGACAAGGTAGTCAAAGCAGATCACTTCGAAGGTCAGTGCCAGGAATCAAGCCTAAAGCATCTGGCTAGAGAAGTTAAATAACCTCACATTGATGTTCAATAAATGCATCTCCAAATATCATATCCTACCAACTGCAAGACACTATTCAGTTCAGCTTTTCTATGAACATGTTACATTAATTTCACTTTTCTACCTGACTTTCATACACTCCACTGCATCCTCATCCACTTTGCACTGCTGCAGGCCTTGTACCTGTAGTGGAATCCCTGGTATCAAAGCATGTATTTTTTGAGACAGTCTCCACTTGAAAATGGAAACTGACCCTCCCCATTTCTCAGGAGACAAAGTCTGAAATTAAAATTGGAAACCTGTATTCCTGGGGAGACTGAAACTAGTTGAAGCCATAAGAAAGGAAGCAAAAACATCACAGCTTAGATGATAGACTCATGGATGCAGCATAGGAAGGCTGAATAAGTTGGAGTCTAGATCCAGAAACTGCAAATTGACAAAACTAGAATTGCTGCAGCTGTTTCTGTTACATGAAAATAATATTGGTGAGTCTTTTTCATCCAAACTATTGTAAGCAGAGGTTAAAAAGAAGGAGGTTCTGTGGATATCTGCAGTTTTTGGTGAAGACCATGTCCATAGAACTCAAGATCTTTGTGCACTATTGTCACACAGGAACCAAGCTAAATTCTACAGAAGATGAGCTAATATTTATGAGGAGAAAGAGCTTTGAAGGACTTTAACTGGGATTGATGATCTATGTGCTGAGTGGACTGTAATGTATAATTTATAGTCTATAATCCACCACAATTTGACCCGTATCAGTTGATTTGTACTTATGTTGATTCTAGGTTTTAGAGGAAAGGTGGTTACCCAATATATTATTCACCATTTGCTTCCTTTAGCTCTTGTTTGCTACAAATTATTTTGTTTCAAAGCTGTAGAAACTTGTAGCTTCATTGCTTTCAGTGAATGACTGGGATTTTGGGTTGTCGCAAAAAATGGTCTTAACAGAGATCACAACAAACCCACATATAACAGGTTTTACCCACTGCCTTCTATTTTCCAATCGCAGGCATCCCAAACACATTACAAAACACTCCCTTGCAGGACAAGGTAGCACACAGCTGGAGGTAACGAAAGATGCAAAGGCATCCTGTACGGTCATGGGATTTAATGTCATACATCAGCAGAAAAAGAAGATTTGTTAAAGGGCACAAAGCAACTGGTGGAAATTAAAGAGTGATTTTTGAGTTGGCATGTTTTCGCCAATGGGGTACTGGAACTGCTAGTGCTGGAGCCCCAGCTATGTGAACCCATATTAATCACTTAATTGGAGGGTTAAAGCGCAATGTGTCCAGATTTCCTGACTATGCAAAACTAAGAACAAAAGTAGATTGTGAGGGGGTAGATACTGCAAGGGGACATAGACAGATTGAATAGTGTACAACGTGAGAGGTTTTTTTAAAAAAAAAGTTGTTCAGATCCAGGGGAATTTGGTGTCCTCCTTTTCAGAAAAAAACATATCAGCACAGCCACAACAAGTGGTTTGGGATGCAAAATAATATGTTGACTTTTATTGCAAGCAGTTGGAGTCTTAAGTCCAACTCGAAGCCTATACTTTCCTAATCGAGGCCATTTCTCAGTGTTTCATATGTATAAGTTATTGCAGTTCCAGGAGCTTTACTCTAAGTTGTCACAGTCCTGGGTGAAGAGAGATCATTTGGCTCCACTTCCCTATACACCTGTCCTCCTGGAGAAGTCTTGCAGAAATTCTCCAGCATTTTCCATGAGAACGTACCTAGACATTTTGAACTCTCTACCAATGGAAGAATAGAAGCTCCAGAAGAAGAGGAATAAAGGTTCACTAACTATTTCTTATGGTCAGAAACTTATTCAAAGAAGATAAATTAAGTTGATAAATGAAGCTTAGAAGAGTGAGAGATAACCTCATTGCACTGTACAAGATTCTGAGAAGGCTTGACAGGGTAGATGCTGAGAGGTGTTTCTCTTCGTTTAGAAAGTCCAGAACGAGGGATATTTTTTCAGAATTTTAAAAATGGCTATTTAATGCTGAAATAAGGACAGATATCTTCACTGAGAGATCATGAACCCCCATTGGGCTATGAATGCTCAGTTGTTGTGAATATTTAAGATGGAGATTGATAGAGTTTTGAAATGTAACAGAATCAAGGGATACGGGTATGAAGTGTAATTCAGGTCAAATATCAGCCATAAACTTGATGAGTAGCTCTTAAGAGCTACATCTCACATTTTGTATGCTCTTTTATGTATGGTTGTGAGAGGTTAAGGAAGGGTGTCAGCTGATGTGTAGTGGTACCATTATAGCTGGTGTATTGAGCTGCACACTTGCAGCAGCCATTCACCATGTCTGCTCACTCCTGCTGTAATCAATGTATTGCTTTGCATCATTTGCCCAAAACTGTGCATCCATGCCACATACACTATTTTGAAGATCAAATGCCAGCCCAACCTACCACTGAATGGGCCAATCATATCCTAATATTGTCACCCTATGGATCTTTCCCACTTACTGCCACTTGCTTGGGGTGCAGAATATTGTGACTATTGTTAGATTTTACTTGCTTCATTCACAACAGAAGGTGATGGCCTAGTGGTATTATCACTGGACTGTTAATCCAGAGGCCCAGATAATGTTCTGGGGACCTGGGTTTTAATCCTGCCATGGCAGATAGTGGAATTTGAATTCAATAAAAGTATCTGGAATTAAGAATCTAATGATGGCTGTGAATCTATTTGTTGATCGTTGGGAAAGAACCCATCTGGTTCACTAAAGTCCTTTTGAGAAAGAAACTACCATCCTTACCAGGTTTGGACGACATGTGACTCCAGATCCACAGCAAAATGGTTGACTCTAAACTGTTCTGTGAGCAATTAGGGACGGGTAATAAATGCTGCCTAGCCAGCGGTGCCCTCATGTCGTTGATGAATGAAGAAAAAAAATTCTGTAATTTTCTTTTTATTCAGAACTTGAAAACATGGAACTGATGTAATAGTTACACAAACTATGCTGGACAAACTCTTCACTTGGTAGCAAAATTTAATTAAACCTATTATGTGTTTGTACAAATGTATACTAGCTCTTGCTGATTTCATGCTGGATAAGTGAACCTCTTTATACTTTTTATATCTTTGTACTATGTGTACTCCTCACTTGGTGTGGATAACACTGACTGCAGCACTAGTCTAGAGCTAATAACGCTCACTCCTTACAAACTGATTCTCATTAAAACTTAGTAGTCTGCACACTTCATCATTGAGGTCTTATATTTGCTCAGATTGTTGTAAAGTACTGTAAATTCACTGAAACAGAGCCCAGCTACCAGGAGTATATTTATAGAACAACATTTTCTGAATCAAAACAGAAAATGCTGGAAATCCTCAGCAGGTCCAGCAACATCTACTGAGAGAGGAACGCCGCTCTGAAATGTTAACTCTGTTTCTCTCTCCTCAAATGCTGCCAGACCCACCGAGTATTTCCAGCATTTCCTGTTTTGTTTTATGCCAGATTTCCAGCATCCACAGTGTTTTGCTTTTGGAGCAGCTCTTTTGGATTGCATTTAATTTTCTAGAGTAGATTTCCTTAATTTTCCCTGGATTATGCCGTCTGTCAGTGAATGGTGATTGTTGGTGGAATGTGCTTAATCATGTTACATCACAGGGTGTGGGTCACACTTGATGGACCTTCTGATCTTTTCCTTCCCATCAATTTTGTATGCATGTTTCTGATAAAAATAATCCTGACTGTTCATCATAATGCTGTTATGTTAACATTGATTTCTGTCACCGTTGAATATGACTTTTGCAAAATACTCATCTGAATTATAATTTATATGCCTTTATTATTTAAAGAAAAGGAGTCCACCACTTATTCTGCCTACTTCCAACTCCCCAATTTTAATCCTTGCTCCTTTGATATTACTCGTCGTGTAACAAGTCAAACTGCTGTTCTGTATTTTAGAGAAATGCTTAACGTCATCTGATCTTTTCTTTAAAAAAAACATATTTAAAATGCTTCTAATTTCAGCTTTGCTGTGCCTGAAAATAAATTACAATTTTTCCACGACTTTAATTAAATGACTGTCGTCGTGTTGCTTTCTTCATCTCGCCCCCTGTACCTTCCCATTACCTCTCACTGATAAAGAATTGCTATCTGTGGAATGTAAAGGAACCTTCTGGGTAGCAAGGCTCATGAAATTTGTCACAAGATCTCATTTTCTTCATTGCTAGACGTGATGGTTATAATTGATGTGGAGGCTGTTGTAATTTACTGGCCAGCCACAATTATCACTCACTCTCCGAGGTGATGTGACTGCAATTTAAATGCAGTGAAATAGAGAAGCTTTGCTGATATTCTTTTTCTGTGTATGTATGTGTGTGTGTAAGTTGGCCATGAGGAGAATTCTGGACAAGCACACCAATAAAATCTTTCTTATTTAATCCCTCTGTTATGATCCAGAATGCCTCACCTGCTGATTTCTAGTGGGGATGATTAGATATTCACCCAAATTAGGTTATTCCATATGATCGTTTGTTTTCCTTTTTCATTTTGAGGTGCATTCAACAGCTCTGAAAATGTTGGCAGAAGAGTTATCAAGGCACATTTACATTCTTTTGGGGTGACAGGGGTGATGCTGTAGGAGCAGCAAATTTGATTATACATTTAAAATTGAGTGTGACTTTAATAAAGCGCAAACAGGCTTTAGATATCCAGCACTGTACTAATAGGAATACAGGGGCAGAAAAAGGGCTCAGTCGTCCGTGCTATTATCTTTATAGCATAGGAAAACATGCTGTAGGCAATCAGCATGAAATTCTTAATTGCTTAGCCTACTTATGTTATGCTCCAGGGACAAATCCTGCAAATAAAATTGCCAGTAGGACCCTCATGTTAGTGCTAGGTCCCTGCTGTATACAAATGATTATTTTTAACTACTGCTTTGTTTTATAAGAATGCCCGAATGCTTTTCACCAATGCTAATAAACCATGATAATGTTAAACAGTCAAAGGCATCATTGCAAGAGGTATTTAGATGATTGAATTGTGCATCAAATTAATAATAAAAAAAATCAAAGCAACTAATGTACGTTAGTGGAAAGTATTAAATGCAGAATTAGATTCCTATTTTTAAAAATATCATGCTTATGATGTAAATGCGGATCAATGAGTCTTAAAATGCAACATTGATCTATAATAAAAGTTTAGGAAGGTTGAAGGCTATTTGTGCATAGTAATGGAATTCACTGATAGAACCAGTTTCCCTTGTTACTGAATCCTGCCACACCCCAGGCCTAACTGCCCTTGACGGAACAATTATTGGCTTGAGTTAATTATATGGGCAGTAGTTAGTTGCACGTATAGACATATTTTGTAAGATTTTTGTAAAAAATTGGTAGATAGGAGCTAGAGAACTCTGTTACTTGTAATTTTCCATTACCTCTAGAACATTCTGTCTGACAACGGCATTTACATAATCTTGTATTCACAATTGCACAGCCCTTAGTGAATGCAGGGAATTCAAAGTTTCAGATTAAAAGCAAAAAATAAACTTTACCTTACTTTCTCATTCTTCACACAAAATTACCACACTGTGATGCTGGAAAATATAACTGTTGGCCTGAATGTCATCTGACTACTTTTACCTTGTGACGATTCTACTGACTAAAGCTGCTGTAGAAACATAGAAACACAGAAGAAAGGACCAGGTGTAGGCCATTCAGCCTTCAAGCCTGCTCCATCATTCATCATGATCATGGCTGATCGTCCAACTCAATAGACTAATCCTGCTTTCTCCCCATAACCTTTGATCCTACTCACTCTAGTGCTATATCGAGTCACACCTTGAACACATTCAATGTTTTGGCATCAACTACTTCCTGTGGTAATGAATTCTATTGGCACACCACTCTTTGGGTGAAGGAATGTCTCCTCATCTCCGTCCTAAATGGTCTACCCCGAACCCTCAATCTGTGACCCCTGGTTCTGGACACACCCACCATCGGAACATCATCCCTACATCTATCCTGTTTAGTCCTGTTAGAATTTTATAAGTCTCTATGAGATATCTCCTCATCATCTGAACTCAAGCGAAAACAATCCCAACTAAGTCAATCTCTACTTATACGTCAGACCTGCCATCCCTGGAATTAGCCTGGTACACCTTGTTGCACTCCCTTGAAAGCAAGAGCAAACTTGCTCAGAAAAGGAGACCAAAACTGTACATAATATTCTAGGTATGACCTTACCAAGGCCCTGTATAACTGCAACAACACATCACTGCTCCAGTACTCAAAACCCCTCACAACGAAGGCTAACATACCATTTGGCTTCTTTACTACCTGCTGCACCTGAATGCTTAGATGGATAGCTTTCGTTTTCAAATGCAAAAGAATAGAAACCCTCATCAGTAAAAATGTATCACCAGCTAGAATTGGCAACTGGTGAATGGAAAATCGCAAGCAGCAGAGCTCACTGTTTCTTGTTCAATTTATATTGCACTTAGATTTCCTCAGCTGATTGCCCACAAGTGCTGTTCTTGAGGCAGTATAAGAGAGAACTCCATTATACAGCATGTTTCATTCAAATAATTCAGGAAGATTTTTGCAAAAGCTATCTGTTATGTACCATCACCTGTCTCTTTCCCTCTGGCACACCATCATCTTCCAGGTCCTATAAGCATCAGTCAATTATCTGCACCCACATATTATGACATTCCTACTTCCACTTTCATAGTGTTGGACTGCTCCACCCCTACCTTAACTCAACCACAACTGAAGTTCTCATCAGTCCTTGCTTACCTTTAAGCACAACTGCTCAAATGCTGTTCTGGCCAGTCTCCTCTCTTTTACTTTTCAGAAACATGAACTCATTTAAAGCTCTGTGGCCCATATCCTAAATACACCAAGTTCAGTTCACATATCACTCCAGTTGTTGCTAGGCTACATTGAGTTTTAGATTGACATAGCTTCACTTTTACTGTTCACATCCATTTTTGTAAAACCTGTCATAACCTCACCTTCCTTTACCTTTGTAACTACCACCAGCCCTACAACCCTCAAAGGTGTCTGCTGTGCTCCAATTTCAGACTCTTGTCATTCCTGTTTTTAATTTTTTCTCGAAAACCTCACCTTCGCTGTGCAGGCCTTAAGCCCTGGAAACTTCTGTGTAAGCCTGTTTGAATATGCACCTCTCCTCTGTTAAAATGTTCCTTCAAACCCCATCTCTTTCATCAAGATTTATCTGTTTGAGTGGCTTAGTGTCATACTTTTTAATAATGGTCCTGGAAAACACCCTGTTATACTTTACATTAAAAATATTATCTGAAAGAAAATTGTCATTTCAGACAATTCTCATTTGGGGAGAGGGCACCAAAGAGCTAACCAAGGCAAACCTTAACACCTACTTGGCAGCATCTATAAATTTGGACTCTGGCACAGGGACTCACTGAAGTACTTTAATAACTTAGAAACTTCAGTCCCCTTCAATTTTTTTTTCCCTTTCAGAAGGAATGCAACTTTGGCTTTTTTGCAAGTGGGTCCTCATTTCGGCAGAAGCTCTATGTGAGGGAACAAACTGCCTGGAACAGAAATTTTTTTTTCAGACCATGAGTTTACAGCAGGAACAACCATGCGCTGAAAGTGACTTCCAGAATCACAAACATGTTGGTAGTTGTCCCTTTGAAAATTCTCCCTTTTTTTTCTCCAAATGGAAAGTGCTGCTAACTTTAGAAATATATTTGGCTTGGAAAAAAAAGACAAACTTCTGGCTTTACTGAGCCCCACTCCTGACTATTTTTGATGGGCTGTCAAATTTGATTAAGTGTGTAATTCATCTTTCTATTAAAAGAGTCAGGTTCCTCATTCTGTTTGAAAAATCCAGCCATTTCTGTACTCATCAGCTAACAGCCAACAAAGAAACAGGCATACATTGCGAATGTTAGCACCCAGTGATAAATTTTCTACAAAGTGCTACTGGTTGCGAAAACAATTACTGGAGTGTTGGTATTCCAGGTTTCAAGATGCATTCTCACTATTTATTCCCATTTGATCTGGTTTGTCTTTTTTGATCCAAATGTAATATTGGCTAAATAAACCGACTTTATCCAATTTGTAAAGGTACTTTAACCTCTAATGCCTATTACCAGGTCTGGGCAGTGTGCCAACACAAGGCAGGATTTTATCCCTTTTACAAATAACCATGGATCAGGACCATTTATGGATACAGAGGTAGGGACTACTGGTGTGGATGGACGATGAGGGTGCCTCTGTTTTGAGGCACTCTCGGAAGAAATTTCAATTTCTTTAAAATTAACTGTGGCCATAGCTGCCCAGCCACTTGCATGGAGAGGGAACCCCTATGTTCCCAGTTGTAATCTGCTGATCTGATGAGGGTGTGCTATCTAAAAAACGTTTCTCTGGACAATCACTGCTCCTGTGCATCCAGCTGATCTGGACCTGCTGGCTTTGGCCTCTGAGAGAAGCAGCTCACTCCTATGAAGATCCCAACACCCTTCCCAGTCTGCCTGTAACTGGACTGTTAATAATGGCATTTTCTACATACTGCTGTCTGGTAGCTGGTCTTTGTTCACTGTACTCCAACACTGGCAGGATTGCCTGGAGGCTGGAATGTGATGACTCACTGACCTGGCACCCTCCCATGAATCTTTCTTCTTGGTACCACTGTTAAAACCACCTTGGCTGAACCAGGAAAAGTCTGCACAGAGTCTAAATCTAAACTATACAATAAGCATTGTCATTACTCATCCTTGCCTTAGTGTGAAATTGATGGTGGTCCATTTGATTTTTCTGTTAGCAACTGTTGTTTTCTCCTGGTATCAGTAAAGCAATACTGGAGCCAACATGTTAAGGTTATGGCTTGTTTACTTAGGCAATGCATTTGATAGTCAGCATTTGCTACATACCGTTAACATTCCTTTCAATGATAGTTAACTCTCTCATTATGTTAACATAGCTTTCCATTACCATAGCATTCACTAAAATGATACACCCCCAGAGAAAGTCAGGAACAAAAGAACTTCCATGGTGCCTTACATGACATCAGAACACCTCAAAGTATTTGCAACCAGCGAAGCACATTGGAAGTGTAGTTGTGGTTGTAGTGTAGAAATTAACAGTTGTTAAGTTGCCATAACAAGGTTGCACAAACAGTGAAAAACTGAATGACAAGATCATTCGTACTGGTTAATATGTCGATGTCAACCAGGATACCAATAGGGCTCACGTCATCTTCCATTAGTGGCTTTTATTTCCATCTAACAGATCATACAGGGCTTCAACTAAATGTCCTTCCAAAACTTGGTACTTACGACAATGAAGCACCCCATCAGTAATGCACTGCATTGTCACATTGAATTCATGGTTAAGTTTCCAAAATGTAACTCGAACTGACAACCCGCACACTTGGAGTCCCAAATTCTACTGCCGATTTACTCCTTGAGCAATTCAAAATTTCTGCAACTAAGTAGGTGTTGTTCAGAGTTTTCTTCTCTACATATGGACTCTGGATCAGATTTTATATAATTGAGCAAATGCACTAGATTCCAGATTGTGTTTCCAGATTCAGTTTCCAGTGTGTGCTGGAGCAGCTCATTAGATCCCAGATGGTAATAGGAAGGTCAACTGGATTAGACAGGTGAAACTAATCTAGGGTTCCACTTCTGATTCATATCCAATGGAAAATAGATGGATTGCTGCCAGGTGAATGTCAGACTTTACTGTGATGCACACTGAGCAGCCTGTTTAGCGCTCACTATGCAGGCTTTCGTGTGAAGAATAGTTACTTGGATGAGATAATGCAACCCGGCATTAAAATTGGAAAGAACAACGAACAGCCCAGCAAGTATTCCTGATGTTTTCATTGAGAAACTGAAATTGAATTACATAAAACAGAATTTTAAGTTACACAAAGTAGTGTGTGTATGAAGTCAGCCTTGCTGCTTTCTCCACGACACTTTCCTGAAACCAACAGCTGTTTTAACACACAAAGCTGAGAGAAGATATGTTTTGTCAAAACTTTCCTCCTGGTAAAAGCAATGATCATGCTGAGACCAATGTCTAACCAAGAAACATGTATTCCACTTACTGATCCCAGTTCAGAAACAGGAATAGTCAGACTGGTTCAAGCAGATGACTGCAATATTCTGGTGGACTATGAAGCAAGCTAGATGCATCAGCTCTGTGTGATACTGTTGATTAGGCTAGTGCATGTGAGATTATCTTTGCTGATGCTTCCATTATGGTGATCACAGACTGATTATAAAATATTTAATTAGCTGACATTTGTATGATTTGTGAAGAAATATCCATAAAACATTATTAAAAACATTTGTCAAAATTTGCACGTAATGGAGCAAAGGTTTTGACCATTATGGTTGTAACTATAGCTGATCTTTATTTGAAAAAACATAAATGATGAGGATGGGGTTTTTTTGATGCTGCTGCAGTATGTACCTCTTTCTGAGTCACCCTCTGTTGAGCTTTGAATCTAATTTTTGGCTTTGTACAAAGTTGCTCGTTACAGAATTAGGTGATTCAACGCAGAAAGAGGAGAAAAGTTAGAGGTCAAGTAATATAAAGGCTTATACTCAATACACATGCCACCGTCCAGGGTTAGTTCTTCTGCTGCTGGTGCCACAATGCATAAAGAGAGAGTTACAAATAAAAGTCGAAGATAAAGATAAAGTGCATTACCCTACTGGTACCAGTTAGCCAAAAGCATTTGGGATTCTACTCCTTGGTTGAAGGAGGGTCCGTAGGAGGCCAGCTCAATCTCACTGGGATTCACTTCCTCTTACATTGCTGTAAACCTCCATTGACTGTTGCTGAATTCACGCTGTCTGGTCCTTCCAGTTACTTCAGGAACAATGACTAGTAAGTGACCGCAATCTAAGAACTTTTCTACAGACACTAAAATGGAGAAATAATTTAATTTTGAGTATTAGTGAATCGAGATATACTCTCAGTTCCAGACGAAGGAATGCTCACATGGTCTACAAATTTGAGGAAAAGAGATAGGCAATTCAAATCTGAGATCAGTAACAAATATAGAATTGGTTTAGATAGCTATAAAAACTGACATTTATAGGAATGAAAAGAATCCAGGAAACTCTTTATTTAGGAAATGCATACTTCTTAGTTCTGTATTTTGAGTTAACTGAAGGTTTTGATGGTCTGGTGACCTAAACGAAGACACTTGTTGATGTTGAAATATGAAAAGGAGTTCACACAGTTCAGTCTACTCAATGTGTAATATCTCCAGCTCTTTTAAATTCATTAACCTCACATTCATTTTGATATTGACAGGCAAAGTAGTGTGGATTAATGTTTCAGGAGTCTCGTCCTCTGTGTTCAGCCCCTTTCAGTAGGCTACTAAATCTATGATAAACTGTATTTGGAGCATGAAGGTCAACACTTCTGGTTTGGTAGTCCCTGGCTGATGATTTGATCTGACTTGAATCAAACTAACAGATAGTTCATAAAAGAGAGTTAAATTGCAACCCATGCTGATAGCAAGGCCTTAGTGAAGAGCATGTCACTTAGTTATATTTAAAGTAACAAATCCTTTCTGGTCGAAGCTCAAAGTTATTTAAAAAAACAATTTGAATCGCAATAATTCTGGTGACACCCACAATGTTTCAACCATTCCCATATTATTCCTTTAACAAAAGTAACTTATTTTAACCAGTTGTTTGCTGGTTGAGCCCAGCATTAATCAAATGAAACTAAGTTGGAAACATCAAAAGATGTGAGACCACACATACTCCAGTCATGCCAGCAGCTGTCTATATTTATGATGGGCTGTGTTGGTTTAGCATCATTTGGTGGATATTGCAATACAAAAGGAACTTTTCAAGCTTCTCACAATGTGAATTCCTGCTGTGTTAATCTTCTTTATGATGTGTATCAGTGCCAACAGGTGATTCCTAATAAATGTACCATACATCATTATTGAATACTAATCCTTACCATTGTGCTACAAAAGGCAAATACTTAGTTTATTAAAGGCTGAGCACAGTCAGATTGGTAATTTATCCATACTTTTGTGTAAGTTCTATATTTCCAGGTTCATTTTTCCCATTGATTTTTATAATCTATGAAAAGAAGCAGGGAATTATGAAAACAAATTGCAGGAGAAACTCAGCAGATCCAGCAGCTCCTGTGGAGAAGCTCGAGCCCAACAAAACTCTTCTTCGGAACTGAAGAGGAATGGAACAGTAATGAGTTTTATGTTATTGAGAAACGGGAGAGTGGTAAGTGTAATAAAGGAGTTGGTCAGGGATTGTTTAAAGGTCAAGAAAGATTAGAGATCATTGAACTAAAGGTAAACGGTGTGACAGTTCTGAAGAGGAAAATAGTGCATTGGTCCAGATTAGTTGTTAGTAGCAGAATGAAGATCAGCTCTAACTAAAAGCAAAAAACATAAAAATTAGATAGGACATAGGGGGCACTGGTGCAAGAGAGAGAGGGCTGCTGAAGGGAGTGGGTAGTTGGAGAGGTGAAGCAAAGTGGGAGAGGACTGAGCTCATGGTCTGAATTTGTTGAGCGCACTGTTGAACCTTGAAGATTGTAAAGTGTCAAATTGGAAAATGAGGTTCAATTTACATCAGGCTTCACTGGACCATTGGAAGAGGCTGAGGACAGATGTAAGAGTATAACAGCAAGATGGTGGATTGAAATGACAAGAGACATGAAGGCTGGGTTCATGCTGGCAGATTGAGTGATCTCCTCAAAGCAGAGAAAAGCACATTGGCAGAGAGGAGCAAACACAGTAGACTAGTTTGAAGGAAATACAAATAAATCACTACTTAAGTTGGACAGTGGGAGGGACCAGTTTGGTTTAATGATCAGTCCTGAACTTATAAACAGAAATCTGCTGTGACATAACTGATGGCATCAAACCGTGTGACATGTGATGAAGATAAAAAGTCATGTTTGCTATCACTTGAGACAGAATTAAAAGATTTTATAGGCTGTAAATTTTTTGCCAGTGGCTATAACTGTCAATGTAAACAATTCTTTACTGCTTGAGAACATAAAGATTGAAAACTGGGAACAAAAAGGAGAATAGACTCCAGGCATCTAACAGCAGCTTCTTCAGCAAGAGAAATTTTCTTTTTAACTTCAAAAGTGGAAACTGTTTTAACTTCGGTGAGGTAACAAAATGATAAAATTAAATGGAAGAGCAAGCAGTTTTAAAAATGACCAAAAATGGAAAGGAAACACATGCATCCACATATACACACATATTCGCTCTCTCTCACACACGCACATACAGACTTACGTACTCTCACACATTTTCACACACATTCTCACATGCGCACATTGTAACACACACGAACATGCGCACACACACACACACACACACACACACACACACACACACACACACACACACACACACAGCCTCGATACCTAGATACTGTACTCCTGTGGACACTTTTGCTGTGACAAAGCACAGAACTTCCAAACTAACCTCACTTCTCAAAAATGGGACATTCTTTGCATCAATGCCGATACGTCGCGTTATCTGGTGATGTAATGGTTAGGATTTGGCACTTTCACCACCGTGGCCCGGCGTCGATTTCCAGTTAGGGAATAGACAGTTGGGTGACATGGTGGCGCAGTGGTTAGCACGGCCGCCTCACAGCACCAGGGATCCAGGTTCAGTTCCACCCTCAGGCAACTGCCTGTGTGGAATTTTAACATTGTCCCCGTGTGTACGTTGGTTTCCTCCCATAGCCCAAAGCTAGTTGGAATGGCCATGCTAAATTGCCGGTAGTATTCAGGGATGTGTAGCTAGGTGAGTTATAGGGGGTTGGGGATGGGTGTTTTGCTCCAAGGGTCGGTGTGGACTTGTTGGGCCAAAGAGCCTGTTTCCACACTGTAGAGATTCTATGATTCCATGTTGTAAGTTTCTTCTGATAACTTTAAAATGTCTGTTCATCTGTTCTGCTTGCAATAGTTATGAGTCCAGCTATCAGTGAAATCCCAATCGGTTATACTGACCACAGCTCAAGTCAGTTGATTTTTTAGCTTTTTAAACCATGCTGACTTGATCTAATACATTGGTCACAGACGCTGTGGAAAATGATGACATTGCATCAATCACAACTGCAATCTCCCTGCTCTGGCAAACCTCACATCGGTCCAACAGAATGCTTCAGTTTTGTTTCTCAGTTTGCGCTGCATTGATTAGCTTGTTTCAGCCACAACGATGGTCAGTCCCCTACTTTGGTGCCTCTGCCAAATGAGAGAAAAGCCCATCACAATTGACACTAATGATCACTATATTATGTCGTATAATGGAAAGTACATGTAAGTGAAATAAAATTAAGCTTGACGATGAAGCCGTCCACTGTTAAATAGTCTGTTGACACTCATTGTCCATGCTCACACTTGTAAACCAGCCACTTGGGCAAGATTACAGAAGCATGCAAGATTCTTTGAATTATTAAACTCAGCTTCGTATTGAGCTATCATAAACAATCTTGGGAACAATGTTACTGATCAGTGCTAGCTTTCTAATTATGTAGAATTTATTTTAAGTCATTTGTTATGTCGCCTTATATTGTTCCATGAGTCGAAATGGCAAAGTGGTGTTACTTGTATAGTAAATTTAAATCGATCCAGCTAATTATCCTAATCTGCATGTATAAAATGGAGGCTATTACTGCTTTAGATGAAAGGTTGTTTTAGGAATCAAAGGCAGTTGTTAAACTTGCCAAACATGGCCCTTTAACTTTTAAGCATTTAATTTTCAAGACGTTGAGTTTTAACAATCCCAGCATTCAGTTTTGCACACAGGGATTGCAGCCCCTTATGCAATTCCCATTAGAAATTACTCGAACAGAATATCTCAAGAGTACAGGCAATCATTGCGATTGGCTTGTTACATTTTATGTGCAATTATATAATACCTTCAAAACAAGGTTAAATATTTTTATAGTTTTCTGTGGCCATTCAAAGGTAGCACTCAGATAAATGTAATTGCATCTTTGTCTCCATTTACATCGTTCAGCGTTTTAATTCCTAGGAGTTTTTTTTTCTCCTTAATTTTATTTACTCTTACCTCCGGAAACTCGTGTGGTTTACCACAAGTGCACAATACAGAGATTGCTTGAACAAGCTCATGCTAAAAGATTTTATCTTTGTTCCCCTTGTCGGTATTGTCTTTTTTAAATGTGATGCTGTATTTGAACAATTACTACAATATCACAGTGAATGCTAATTCATTCAGCATCGATATGTTAACCCCAAACAGTTTAATCCTTAAATGCTAGCATTTCAGTTTTAAACTTCAGGAATACATCACAGCAGTACACCACTTGAGGCATAGGTCATCACAAAATAAGGAACATGTAAGAACCATAGACGTTCTAACACTAGAATTTCTACAGACCAGTGTATCTTAATGTTGCAATCCCCAATTCATGCCTCCAAGATTACTGAGGAAAATAAAACAGTCAGTGTCCAGTATGTGTGCATGTTAACAGGAGAGGCTTCATATTGTATGCATTTGTAATCCACTGTTATTTTATAGAGTATCACTGTTGTGTAAAACTACAATGTAACACGCAACTTATGTGCCACTCAAAGATATGTTAAAACTTGTGTGTAAATCTGAGATTTTGCAGTTGAATGTTTGGAATGAAATGGAATATAATCACTACCTTAGGTTACTGATGCTATTTATCTAATCAGCAAGAGAGGCAGAAGAGCAGAAGAGGATGCTTTTGTTTCTAGCATGGTTACCGCACCTTCTTTGGTTTTGTGCCACTTGTCAGGCACGTGCGGGGTCGTGTGCCAGTAGTTGGTTGTCTTTAGCTATTAGTGATATGCTTCTGTGTTGTTGAACTTAAGGAAGTCAGTGTTACACATGAGAAGTGACAGCCTTTTGAAATGTTCAGTCTCCCAAACAAACATTGTTGAAGCTTGTTTTTGATCCCTTCATAGCAGTTTGTAATGTTACAGCTGTTCATAGTAATTCTGAACTTTCTAAAGATACAGAATACCATTAACAGGCGTTTAATATAACATTGAAAAAAGTTTTTCCTAAAAGCTGCCATGATCAGTGCTTTGGTCCCTTAATAATGCCACTGAATTGGAAGATGACACAATGCTTTTAGCTAATGGTGAATGTCAGTACATATATAAAAACCTAATGCAAGTGTGGATTCTTTTTGGAGATATGTTGAGAAAAATAAACTCTGTTGGTCACAAATCTTACTAAAACGTCCCACTGATTGTTAAATAATTGCTTCAGAGAGGATTTGTTTATTGGAAGCAGAAGGGCAGGATTGGTTTGGTTTTCATTTAGAATCATAGAAACCCTGTGGAAGCAGGCCATTTGGCCCATTGAGTCTACAACAACTCTCAGAAGAACATCCCAACCAGCCCTATCCCTATTAACCCACATTTCCCAAGGCTAATCCATAGTCTGCACATCCCTGGACGCTGGGCAATTTAACAGGGCCAATCCATCCAGCCTGCTTATCATTGGACTGTGGGAGGAAACCCACACAGATATGGGAAAAATGTGCAAACTCCACACCGACAGACACCTGAGGGTGAAATCAAACCCAGGTCTGTGGCGCTGTGAGAAAGCAATGTGCCACCGTGCCACCCCATTTTTTAAAAAAAGCATTTCAGTATCCAAGTTACAAATTTTACAAAGAAGGTAGGCATCTGTGGTAAGTGCTGGATTCCAGGAATCTTCTTTGGCAATGGTAGTGTTCAAACAAAAGCCAAGTGACATTTCTGATGTTCTTCCACAATGTTTAATGTTTGACTCATCAAGGCTAAATTATGAAATATTGAATGTTCCCATTGTGGCAGTAACTCCAGCCCAACAGCTTCAGTGATTGGACAGGGAAAATTAGTTCTGGAAAGGTGAACTTGTGTACCACAGGCAAGTATGCAAGCTTCATTTTCTACATAATTATTTTCAGCTCAGTTGATGTTTGAAAAATTATACTCTGCCTTAGTAATGTCAGGAAGGAACATATTTCCTGAACTCTATCCAGTCAGATCTGCTGTTAGTTTAGTGTGAGACTTCAGTGCACATAGCCCTTTGCTTCTCATCCCATCCATCTGGGTCAGTGCGGAGGAACACCCAGCAATTCAGGAGGTACATTACTCGCCTTTTGAATTCTGCAGTGCTGCAATCTTCTATCTGCTATCTCATCCCACTCTATAACTTCCCTCCTGCAACCAGCAAGACTTATGGTCTATGCTGTCACATTGTATGAAGCACCTTCCCCCAGTCACTCTGAGCTGCCACAAACTCCCAAACTACTAACTCTATATGCTTTTTGCACTTCATACTAATTCGCCTGGGATACCTCACCATGTCTCCCCCACTAACATCAGCACAAACAACTGTGCCAGCGTCTTTCACCTCATTCAAACCATTTGCCTCATTTTAAGAGAAAACAAAAACGACGGAAGCTTCCATGTCTTGATACCTTGAGGACGGTTCCAGTGAGTCTGTGTGACCAGTGTAAGAAACAAAGCAGCTCCTCAAGAATATGATCATTCAGCGTTCTGAGCACACACAAATGATATTTAAATAGCATCCATGAAATATTAAGGCAAGGGGGTCTATTGGATGCCTATACGGGGAGCTTGCATTTTGTTGATCAGATCTAGATGTATGCTGCAAAAATGATTTAGCACACATTCAGTAGAAGTTTCTCCATGTGGTAGCAATAATGAAAACACCCCCCAAACCACCACCACCAACACCCATTTTCTATATTACCCACAGAAGGTGGCATTGCATGGCGGATAATGGTATGTATAGTCCAAAGTGTAAAATAAGCTGGGCCAGAATCTTGGAGAAGGAATGGAACCTTGGAAGGTGGTTGTGGATTGTGAAACAAAAGTTAATATGTACAGCTGACCTGACATTACTTGTGATTCACAGCCATGATTAGGATTAATTTGTAATGTTTAATGATCTGGTCAAGTTTGTTTCTGGCCAGAATCTTGAGTCGAGACAGTTGATCAATGCATGAATATACAGAATGCAACTAGAATTGTGTCACAACAGAAGTCAATAGCGTAATTAACAGATTGAATGGCAGGCTCAGCCTCTTGGCCCAGGCAAAAATATCTCACACACACACGCACACAACCGTGCTCTCTCACACACACACACTCTCTCACACACACCCACACTCTTTCTCACACATGCTCACTCTTTCACACACATGTACGCATACACACACACATGCGCACATGCACGCACACAACTGATTGCAGTTCGTATTGACTTGACCAAGGAACATTCCTTTAAGACTTTGATCCATGGCCATTAGTTGGAACACGTATAGTGTGGCTACCATGTATGTTGCTGGTACATGGTGCAGGTATGACATGGATGTGGCATGGTGCCATACAGCAACATATCTTCTCTGTTTACTGATCATTGCTGGCAAACATGACAGGCTGCCTAGCTTTGTGTCTGTGCTAAACGGCAAGGCACAAATCCTGTGAATTTGTAAGTTCCGAATGAAGCAGCAGTGCACAGAAAGGCAAAACAGTTATTCTGTGGGCATCCAAGTGCACAAAATGAGTGAGCACTAAGGAAGTAAGCTAACAGCTCTGTGATGCACCTTGGTCCAATATATGAAATGAGTTCCTGGCCTGGCAACAGTGCTGCAGTGTAAGGTGTTCTCCAGAGTGCAGTATCGAAGTGTTGTAGTTCCAATGCCAACGACCAAAGTAAAGCAGCAAACTGCAAATAAATGAGGTGGGATTAAGTAATCATGTGATGTTAATGCATTCAAAGAGGCTCTAGCTGCTGACTAATGAGATTTCTGTCTTGCCATTAAAACCTTGAGTGGAAAATCGAACATTTTTCTCCTCAATGTTGAGAATCTCATTATTCCGTTCTTGCCAAATGTTACCAACTCTCCATCATCCACATCATTCCAGGGCTGGAAAATTTCTGCCATTAACTGTTTCTCTGTCCACAGGTGTTATCTGAGCAGAATATTCAGCATATTCTGTTTTATTTTAATTCAAGATTCCGACAGTAGCATCATTGCAACAATATTGGTACATTCTGGGCAGATCATTTTGTGTTAAATCTCTTATGTTTAAACAGGCATATAGTGTAATTAGGCTAGATGGTGTTAAATATGCAAACTGATACCTGGACTATATTTCAGTTAAAAATAGAAATAATTGTGGCAACAAGAATAATAATAAGAATACAGTAATTTCCTAACTCTGCTATACTGTCCCCACGAGCATATGACTGTCCTACACATATAGTAGTTTTTATTGTTACCCACCAATTAATTTGTGAGAATACGGGTTGTCAGTAAAAGCCATTGACAAATGATTGTACAGAGATTGGGGCCCACTGATACCACAACGTGCAGGTTGTGCATAAGAAGTAGCAATGTTTTGGCACTTTCTAAATACACTTTCAACAATAATTAAACTAACATTGACTGTAAGACTAACTTCCTATCCCTCAGGTTATAGGTGTGATTATTGAATCAATAATTTACTGCTACTACCCATTCCAGTGCAGTCAATATTTGTAACTTATATGACAGGCTTATATTTGATGTGTCTTTAATGCATTCATCCTTTCCATTATCTTGTGCAATGGCTTCTTTCTGTTTTTTTAACACACTGACATTTCTTTGACATGGTTGTATCCAAATTCTTCAAACATGGCTGTTTCTAAATAAAACTGACCATCATACCTGCATCTTAAAGAGCTATTTTGTCAATTGCCTTCAGATAGGATAGCTTGAAATTTATTTTGGACACATAAAAAATTTAGACTGCCCAGCCTAACGTGTAAAAGTCAAAATTTGAAACCATTGACAGAAGTTAAAAGGTGTATATTTACGTGGACAGATCAGAATTTGAAACCAGTATCCCTTCACCTTTTGTCTTGTATGTTTAAACAAACCTTACAGCGAATGGCATCTGCTGGCTAGAAATTGATTACATTAATTGATATGCCAATAAATGATCTTGTTATATCCGCCATTGGTTAGGAAGGTGGGTGACAAGTCACACTGATCAATGGAGCCAATAAAGATTTCCTCCATTAATGAGCAACACAGTAATTAATGTTATCCATAAACCAATTAGGCTCGGTAGAAAATGTACTAGTTAACACTGAAAGTTGCTCAGGGATCTCAGAGTACTGTGGTAGTTATTTAATGCCAAAGCTTTCTAGATTGTTGGCCAACAAAGTGTTTAATTTTGATAGTATTGCTATTTGATCATCAGTAGTTCCAGAATATCTGTGGACTCACAGCTCTGCATAGGGCTACAGAATGTTCCCCCAGTGTTAATGACATCTGTGTAAGGAAATAAAGCCTCTTATGTGTGAGGTGTCCATGACAGAATAAAAAGGAAATGAGAGAATAAACGTGAAATAAGTAAGCTGTTCAGTGGCAGAGAATGTCGATGCCTACACCTGCTCAAGATTTTTCTTTGAATTGTTAGATATTGACCCTCAAGACCCCTGTGGATTTCCTAATTGAAAATTAATATTGGATCAATGCAGCAAGTCATTTGCATATTGATCATAAACAACTTTGAAGGCACAAACTATGTGGAAAAGACCAGCTGGATCAATAGGCCCCTTCAGTAGACTTCAGTGTAGTACATCACATTACACCACACTGCACTAAAGGTTAATGACTCAGAGCAGTTAAGTACCATTGTTGCTCAGAATCTACAGAGGGAGGTTTTCTTTGTAATGCAATGGAAAATTGACGAGTCAACTTTAAACTTGGATTGAAATGTGAAAATGTGTGAGCAAGGTACTCATAATGATTCTGACTTGTAGAATTTGCATGAATGGAAAGGAACCTTCCCTAAACTAGACAAAACTTTTAGTTACACATGTTTCAAGCAGATATTTTAAACAGAATTTAATCATCTCCAAAATATCCATATCAGTATATAAAATGAGTATTCTATTTCGCTAGCAATACCAATTCCAGTAGTCCTGTGTAAATAAGTATTATTAATAAATACATTATTAATGAATAAATCAAAGATAGGTTAGGGAATCAAGTCCAGTTCAGATTTATCATTGTTCATGCGTGACCACTGTTCAACAGGTGTCACTAAATGGCAATCATTGGCAAATATTCTGCCTATTTTTTGTCAACTCCCTTGATTTCAAACACCCTTGCTCTCAGTGCCCTTGTTAAAATAAGTGTTAAACTATAAGACATGGAAGCAGAAGCAACCCATCGGACTCCTCCACCATTTGCTGACATCATGACTGATTTGATAATTGTCGACTCCACTTTCCTACCTTTTCCCCATAAACCTTGATTCCCTTGCTGATTAAAAATCTGTCTAGATGTGTTCATTTCAGTTAAGCCCCTTCTAGAACATCCATTCTTGAGTGTTGATAAAATATCTGTTGATAGTTTTGTATATTGGAAGCGACGTGTACCAGTTCAGTTTGCTTGATCCATTACTTATTTCCATCTTATAGTTCATGATAAGGTTCTTGACTCTTTTTTTATAAGTGCATGAGCTTTGGCAGTGTTTTCTGAATGGATAGCTGTGGGATTAACAAATACATCTCTGTATGTAAATGTGAGCATCTTGTAAAATAATAAATGAGTACTCAATAGGATATGTTACAATTTCCTGTAATGTGATCTGTGAAACCCACAGGAAAATAACAGAAGTGACAAATTTTAGCCACTTCTCCAAGCTGCTCTGGCAGTCTCCAACCAAGATTATGGCAACAAACTAGGTACCAAATGGTGATAAAAGAATAGTCTACGTGGAGCAGGAGTGTCAATGATAATTCATTTTTTTTTCTTAATTTCTCATGGGTTCTGGGTGTTGCAGCCTGACCCAGAATTTGTTGCCCATCCATAATTAACTTGATGCGGTGCCAGTGAGTTGCTTTCTTGAACCACTGCAGACCTTTGGGTGTAGAACACCTGTAGTGCTTATAGGAAAGGAATTCCAGGATTTTGATTTAGCAACAGTAGCAAAATAGAATTCAGTCAGGCTGGTGTATGACTTGAAGAAGAACTTGCAGGTGGAAGTGCTCCCTTTCATCTTTTGCGCTTGTCCTCCTGGACATTAGAAATTGCAGGTTTAGAAGGTGCAGGTGGAGGAGGCTTTGTGTGTTACTGCAGTGCATCTTGTAGACAGTACATGCTGCAGCCATAGTGCATCGGTGGTGAACAGACTGAATGCTCGAGGTGGTGAACAAGGCACCAAACCAGCAGGCTGCTTTGTTGTCAAGCTACTTGAATGTTGTTAGAGATGCACTCATCCAGGCAATTGGAAACATCCATCATCCTCCAGACTTGCTCTTTGTAGAGAGTGGACAGCCATTGGGGAGGCAAGTTGTGCATTATTCAACAAAGAATTGCTAGCCCCTGAGTAAAACCAAAAGAACTGTGGATGCTGTAAATCAGGAGCAAAAACAGATGTTGTTGGCAAAACTCAGCAGTTCCGGCAACATCTGTGAAGAAAAAATCAGAGTTAATGTTTTGGGTCGCGTGACCCTTACTGAGAACTCAGTTTTTGGCCCTAGGCCCTTATTGGCTCTTGTTGCCGCAGTTTTTATATGACTGGTCCAGTTCAGTTTCTGATCAATGGTAATCTCCAGGATGTTGATAGTGGGGAATTTAGCATTGGTAATGACATTGAATGTTGTGTGGTGATGGTTAGATTCTACCTTGCTGGAGATGATCATTTTCCCTCATTTGTATGGTTCCGTTTTAACTTGTCACTTATCCACCCAAGCTTGAATGTTCTCCAGCTCTTTCTACATATGGACTGTTTTAGTATCTGTTGCTGAACATTGCGCAATCATCCATAACCATCCTCACTTCTGATCTAATGATGGATAGAGGTCATTGATGAAGCAGCTGAAGATGGCTGATTTATTTTAAAGTCTAAATAAGCATGCTTAGGTTCTTATGGCAGTGTGATGGTGACCCTATGTTTCTACATAGAGCCCTGGGTTCAAGTCCCATCCATTTTCAGAGTTGTGTAATAGCATCTCTGAACAAGTTAATTAGAAAGTATCTCCAAGTAGGCTTACTACAAAAGTTGATTTTTTTGAGCATTGACAATATTTTGCATAATTTGATGATGTACTATTTGGAAATATCACTTTATTTGAAGGTGTCATAGCATTTACAGAGCACCCTTTAAATCACAATAGCTGCAATGTAGACCAATGTACAAATAATTTTGAGCTCGACAAAGCTGCACAAGCAGCAACATGATGAATGGTATAAATTTATTTCGTAACACGCAGGAGCAGAAATGGGCCATTTGAGCCATCTGCTCCTTGGACGACGGAGAAATGTTAGCCAAGGCACCAAGAACTCTCTGCTTCTCTTTGAAGAGTTCATTTGTTAATTTTACTTGAACAAACACATTTATTTTCCATCGAAAGAATTGTACATCCAATGCTGCAGCACTCACTAGCTGCCAGTTTCAATGATGGGTTCAAATCCTGATGATGGAATGCAACCCATAAACTTTAAATTTAAGTGTAGTAGTGCCACTTGCCTAATCAAGGCTGAGACAAGTTCATTTAATGAGATGGAGACTGAGAGGTCCAAAAAGAAATGAGATGGAGACTGAGAGGTCCAAAAAGAAACTCTATCTCAGGCAACCAGCTAGTAACTGATGTCCATTTCAAGCCCACCGACTCCCACAGCTACCTAGAATACACCTCCTCCCACCCACCCTCCTGCAAAAATTCCATCCCCTATTCCCAATTCCTCCGCCTCCGCCGCATCTGCTCCCAGGATGAGGTATTCCACTCCCGCATATCCCAGATGTCCAAGTTCTTCAAGGACAGCAACTTTCCCCCCCACAGTAGTCGAGAATGCCCTTGACCGCGTCTCCCGCATTTCCCGCAACACATCCCTCACACGCCACAACCGCCCAAAGAGGATTCCTCCTCATTCTCACACACCACCCCACCAACCTCCGGATACGACGCATCATCCTCCGACACTTCCGCCATCTACAATCCAAACCCACCACCCAAGACATGTTTCCATCCCCACCCTTGTCTGCTTTCCGGAGAGACCACTCTCTCCGTGACTCCCTTGTTCGCCCCACACTCCCCTCCAACCCCACCACACCCAGCACCTTCCCCTGCAACCGCAGGAAATGCTACACTTGCCCCCACACCTCCTCCCTCACCCCCATCCCAGGCCTCAAGATGACTTTCCATATTAAGCAGAGGTTCACCTACACATCTGCCAATGTGGTATACTGCATCCATCCGGTGTGGCTTCCTCTATATAGGGGAAACCAAGCGGAGGCTTGGGGACTGCTTTGCAGAACACCTCCGCTCGGTTTGCGATAAACAACTGCACCTCCCAGTCACGAACCATTTCCACTCCCCCTCCCATTCTTTAGATGACACGTCCATCATGGGCCTCCTGCAGTGCCACAGTGATGCCACCCGAAGGTTGCAGGAACAGCAACTCATATTCCGCTTGGGAACCCTGCAGCCCAATGGTATCAATGTGGACTTCACCAGCTTCAAAATGTCCCCTTCCCACCCATCCCAAAACCAGCCCAGCTCATCCCCTCCCCCCACTGCATCCCAAAACCAGCCCAGCCTGTCTCTGCCTCCCTAACCTGTTCTTACTCTCACCCATCCCTTCCTCCCACCTCAAGCTGCATCTCCATTTCCTACCCACTAACCTCATCCCACCTCCTTGACCTGTCCATCTTGCCTGGACTGACCTATCCCCTCCCTACCTCCCCACCTATACTCTCCTCTCCACCTATCTTCTTTTCTCTCCATCTTCGGTCCGCCTCCCCCTCTCTCCCTATTTATTCCAGAACCCTCTCCCCATCCCCCTCTCTGATGAAGGGTCAAGGCCCGAAACGTCAGCTTTTGTGCTCCTGAGATGCTGCTTGGCCTGCTGTGTTCATCCAGCTCCACACTTTGTTGCCTTGGATTCTCCAGCATCTGCAGTTCCCATTATCTCATTTATTGTGTTAATGTGCTTTACAATTGTTATTTAAACTTAAGATTATCTTTGACTGGCTTCCTGAAGTGTCAACATCTGCTGTTTTCCATCCCAATATTTGTTGCCTCCTTGAGTCTAAAATAGTTTGACAAGTTCAGAGTTTGAATTTGTTTTTAAAAAGGGTAATCCCAAATTGAGAGATAGAGGCTCATGTCTACCAGAAAAATAGAACGGCATAAATGAATAGAACCAAAGATATTGATCAGGTTTTAAAAGGTAAGGAGGCTATTATCCAAGGCTTTCATCAACTTTCAAAGCAGTGAGAATGGTGCAAGTAGCTGACACTTCAGGTCACTAACCAATCTGAACAGCAAAACATCTTTTGCTGCACAATAAAACTGGCTATAGATCTTTTGCAGTAAAAGTGCAGAAGTTGAAACTAACAAAGCATTCAACTTTGTGCCATGAATAAGTAAAAGAGGCCGAATAAAGTTGAAGAATGATCTCTGCATCATCAACCTGAAGGTTGTCATTGACCAGAAACCAAACAGTATCCACAAGAGCAAGTCAGAGCTAGGAATCCTGCACCAAGCATCTCATTTCCTAACTTCCCAAAGTCTGACCCCCAATGACAATGGACAAGTCGGCAGTGTGATGAATACATCCCACTTGCCTGAATGTTTGTAGCTCCGACAGAAGAAGAAGCTTGACACCCTGCAGAACAAAGCAGCCGTTTGATTGGCACCACATCCACGAACATTCAATATCTCCAGCACTGATGCACAGTAATAGAAGTGTGTTCTATCAACATGATGCACTATTAAAATTCACCAAAGCTCTTTAAACAACACATCCCAACCCCACAACCACCTAGAAGGACAAGAGCAGCAAATACATGGGAATGCCACCAACTGCAAATCCCCCTCCAATTCACTCACTATCCTGACTTGGAATTATATTGTCATTCCTACAGTATCACTGGTTCAAAATCCCAAACCTCCGTCCCTGACAACATTATGAATGTACCTACACCAAATGAACAGTTCAAGAAGGCAACACCATTTTCTCAATTTGGGATGGTCATTAAATGCTGGCCCAGCAAACAAAGGCCACATCTCCTGAATTAATGAGCAACAGCAATAATAATAATAGAAATACTTCAAAATATCTTTAAATTTGAAGAAAGTAGAATTCTGAGATCTGGCTGACTTATATAGGGTTCAGCTGGTAAAGAAACAAACATTGGACTCCTGGCAAGTGTTAAAACCTTCAGTGTATTTTCTTCACATTAAATTTTAAACTTATAAAAGTAGGAAGCTGAAGTGTTGAAAGGCTTTGTCAAATCCCAAAGTATCAATCGTTCAGCCATAATTCTCTTTAATGTACATTTTATGATGATGTTTTGCTTTAATCATCTTACAGTAATCTAGAAAGTCCACCATGACAGTCCTTGAAGATGTAGAAATATTTCACCTTAGTCCCTGAATCGAAAAGCTTAGATTTTACCGCACCTTGGGTAGGCAGTAATCTAATGTTTAATAGTCCCCCCTGAATAACTAATTATGTTTATTGCCAGTTTGCTACCTGGGTTTGGAATTGAAATTGATTGTGAAGGTAGTCAGAAATGCTGTTTCGTTTTTTTTGTCATGGACCTGTCACATAAATAGAATTAAGTTTGGAAATGATGGCACTATAATCCAGTTTCCATCTTAATTTTCAAACTAATAAATGGAAAAATCATGTGTGATTGTCTTTGTTAGAACAACTATTACTCCAAAACATTTACTGACTGAAATAACACAACAGAGGCCGGTATCCTGTCAGCAAGTCACCCTTTACTTACATATGGAAAGTCCTTGACACTGATTCAGCTCCCTCAGAGCTAGCTCCCAGAGTGAGAGGGTGTCTGACGTTCCTTTTTTCATCTTTCAGCCAGGGCTCCCTAACTGGACCAGAATAAAAGCCCCAGTCAGGGAATTCATATTCTATGAGGTCCACCTGGCTGATCCCATTATAATCATTACATTACCCAGCTTTGAAACTTATCTGATGCTTAAAACCTGTGGCAGGTTTTGGGTTGGGACAGTGTCATCAGGGTTTGAATGAGAGTGTATTGAAAACAGTTGCCTAGCAGGGGCTTTTCATGAATTACTAATTTTTGATCAGAGAACCCATTCACCATGAGAAGTTTGTGAAGGAAACCTTCCTGTCTGGAAGGAATTGCAGCCTGATATCACAGGTGTGGGAGATTGTCTTTAATTATTGCTTGGTTGGTTACCTGCTACAATTGGTAGTCCTTTTGGCTCCAATTATGTCTTCAGGAAATGAACATTTTGGCATACCATGTCATACCATACCAAATTCTGATCCTAATGTTCCAAACAGAAATGCTTTCACCCATAGTTGTCACCCTTCCTATTTTATATGCTTTCCTTTTCTTTCACAGTGAGGCTTTCCTTTGTTGATGCTGCCTTGATTTCTTCCTGGTTTACAATTTAATACTGCTCCTTGAGTTTTTTTACCATATTGCCTGGCATAATGAGCAATGCAATTTTTTCAGTTATGTGCGAAGCATTATTACTGTGGTGGCCAGTGTAAGGCAGGAAGCCAGGCTGCATCCGATTACTTCATTATAGGCACTTTCATTGACTTTGCTGCACTGAGTTGATGAACTGGGACTGGGGACAAGTGTGCCTAATTGAAAGAAATAAATTCTTATCACAGGTGGCACAAAACGCTTGCCTCTGTTTAAAAAGGGACACAGAGGATTGGGTTGTTGAAACAACAGTTAAACTTGTTTTACCACTATCCTGCCACTTCCTTCGATTGTATGAAAACAAAATTCCATCTTTCATCTACTAGAGCAATCAAACAAACTAATGTGTGCATGTTATAGGTTCTTTGTTGTAAAAGCCAGATAATTTAACATCTTTTATAAAATAACGTTTCATGAATTCTATCTTGTTCCATTATTTGTACTCTGAATAATCATTGTAAAATAAAAATTATTATTTGGTGTTTGTTGTACATTACATAAAAATGAAGATAATCTTGAATCCATTTAGTAGGAAGTACAGGGCCAAAATTGATGTGACTACATCATCTTTTGTGAAGTGTCCTGATAAAAGCACCTAAGGTGATTCTGTCAGTTTTATTCCATGTTTCTTTGGGATGGGATTTTAATTTCAGAGAGACAGTCCGACTGAGAATCATTGAATTTCGGGTTTGGAATCATCAGTATTTTTCCGGAGGTGATAAAAAGTTACAAAATCACAGAATGTCGCAGCATTCATTTCTAGCGGCAGAGCTTTGTTTCAACATTTGACATGAAACAGATACCAGCAAAATGAATTGACGAAAAAAATGTATTTAGTTTACGATTTCCACCGTTTGTCTCCATTTATATTCTTGTTCTGGGCAAAGTCAGAATAGTTCTTCAGGTGTGCAGCATTTCAGGATTGTTTCTTTGCTGATCAGACGAAGGTTGGAAAAAACAAATTTCCATGAATAATTTCATCCAACTGCAATTGTTCTCTGAGAAAGTGGTTCTTAAATAGGAATTTTTCTCAATACAGTTCAATTTGTAACATTTCTGTTCCATTCAAAAATCTATAGCAAAATAAATATTCCTCCCATTAATATGATGCAGTTACTTCATCCAGGTTTGCTACTTCTGCAAGACAATTTGACAAATAGTTTGGATTTTATTACAGCCAGCCATTTGCTTATGATCCCTTACGTGTGAACTCATCCATTTGATTTGATTTTAGATATACAAAATTGACTCAAAATTCACAGTTTGACCATTGCCAAAGGGATGCTGCAGTTGTGTACAGTTATGAGGCTGTCTTTTGTGTAAGATATATCCCAAAATGAAAAGACAGAAGTCCTACTCCTACTGCAAACTTGGAAGGCAGGTTTTGGTCACATAGTATTCTAGCAAGTCCATGTAAAAACCCCAAGGAAAGAGTGAGCTTTTAATGAAAATTGTGCAGGATTGAAGCTTTTCTGCAGCAAAGTAACAGATAATGATAAGTGCATTTGTACAGCACAGCACAGTTACTTTCTTTAAAAAAATACGTAACTGATGTATATATTTAATTGTTCACACAATGGCTACCTCCAATTGTGTGGTTGAGGCACACACGTGAATGAATGTCATGAACAGAAAAATTGTAAGAATTGAAGAGCATGCACTTGACATCAGTGACCTCGCTGGGATAGATAAATGCAGCAGACTAAGGACTAAAATTGCAGTCAGTTCAGATTATTTTTTCCCAGGGAAGTCTTTGTTGAATAGAGGAAGCTTGAATTCTTCCTCTGCTGAAATGATTATCAGTAGTGGGGGAGTGGGGGGTGTTGGCGATAGAGAAGTGGAGAGAGTGGAAATGCAATTACTCAGATCCTTCCACTCCTCTGAAGCAAGACAGATTTAAACATGTTGGCTTATTACGCCACTCAGTTTCCTGTTGGACACTCGGCTTAGCTATTTTACCTTCTCTAAAATGCCATGAAGATTTTTCACATATCAGGGTATCAGAAGGTATTAAATAATTTTCCTTTTAAAATATATGTTGTATAATATCTAAATTTGCGTAATAAACAGTAAAGCACACAAAAGGTAGTGCATACTCCTTTACTGACCCGCAAATAAATAGCCTGTTACAATTCAAATGCTGGTTCGTAAATCTGATATACCTCCAAACACCAAGTCGTAAAATCTACAGCATTCTTTGTCCTATGTGAATACCTCATGCAAAAAATGAACTGTGGCACTTCAAATGTAAATAACAAATGATAGAAAATTTGCACCATGTATTTTGTGAACAACAATGGTTAACTATTTGTAATTTGCACGATTATAAAGGGGTTCAGATTTGAACATCCTTCTGACAATACATGGCCTTTTTTGAATGAATCTCTTGGTCACATTTCTTCTACTTAATTACATGATGATGTCCAGTATATCTGCTGAAATTGATTTTCTCAAAAAAATTAATACTTGCAAATATTTATAATGATTTGAGTATATACAAATCTTATGAAATCTAAGATAAATGTACAGTCTAGCTTCATGGTCAAAAACAGGACATGGCGTTAAATTGCCGTAACTGAAGTTTGATCAACTTTCAGCTCTTTTTCCCTATTGATTAACAAATCATACACTTTGACCCGTGGAATGGTTTTAATTACATGTCTTGAAGTTATAATAACACCAAAGTGTGAAGATATCAGGTACACGTGAATTCTGTCGCATTATGCATAAAGAATATGCTTTGATGTATGTGTAAAATCGGGCTGAGAAGTAAAATGAATGGTCAAAACTATTGTTCATTCTAATTTTGATTTTGTGATCTAACACGAAGCCACAGTAATAATTATAAGGAATAGAAACTGGTTTATTTTCCATCCAGACCATTGACCCTAATCCATGTTATGAATGACCTTTCTCTGTGTTTTAGGAAATCAATTTTTTTTGCCAGTATGACAATGTGCAATTTTAATACAAGAAGAAGAGCCATGTCACCTACTTGTTTTGCTGTTAGTTATGGCTGAGGTTTACAAATGACCTTGGGGAAGCAGCGCTTGGGCTTGCAGAATCATAACAAGGAGGTGTCTGTGCCTTTTCTGCTTGATGAATATTCCTACCACTTCAGGCATGCTGTTATTGTAGGAGATGGAAGCTTTGCAGGAGTGAAGTGCAGAATGCAATTAGCCAGTCTTGTTTTTTGCACTGTGACCCGGAATGTATTCAGCCATTGTGGACTGTAAACACATCGGTTAAACGGAACCAGGAAAAAGAGAGAAAGAAATACATGCATGCCATATAAAAATCATTGTTTTAGCATTGTTTTAGGTTAAAGTGTGCCAGGTGACAACCCCCAATCTCTCAAACAATCATTATTCATTCTGTGGTGTTTCCTGTGTATTTTGTCAGGTAGTTGAATCACTTGTATATTCATCAATAGTTTGTTTGAACGAGAGGTTTAAAAATTAAGAAAAATATGCTTCTGGTTACTTGGTTTGGAAAATCACATTGCGCTAGGTAATTATACTCTCTATGAGATCAAGTTATCTTCCGATTTTCCAGAACAATGAATGTTGCATGGAAGGTATTGCAACAGTACATCCATGTTTCTACTGTGTCCCAGTTATTTTTACAGATTGAAAACATCTTGCTTTGATTAATTAAGAAAAACAGAATTACATCAGTATTTTGTGTTTTGTGAAATTGGCCACAGGATTAAACACACAGAGGTTAGGTTCTTGTGTAAGAATTATAATGATTGAAGGTAAACGCAACAAAATGGCTCCATGAACCGATCTTTAAGAAGTAGTAAAGTGGAGTGTGGGATGTTGGTAAGTTAGATTATTTTAAACTAGTCTAGTGTTGGTCATGGGATTCGTTTCAGCCAACCTGGTACACAGACAATACACAGAGAAATGCACATGAACCCGGCCATCTTAGTGAACATTGATTTTCACGCTCTGTATTTGATAATTAGTGGGCAGTGGCATAAGAACAATGACTATTGTTTCTAGTTTTGTATATGTGTGCATCCTCAATTCCTCCTCCCACCTGCCATTTGTGGCCCTTTACTTTTTATTTGGGGTTACTAATGGTGGTGTTTGTTTGTACGTCCAGCCAGTTCCCGGCAGCAAAGTGAGGGGGCAGTATAATAGCTCACTTACATGGTCTATTCGGACAGCTATGTTTTCAGACCTTTTTGCTCTGCTTTGAGGTCAGGAAGAAATGTATGTATCATGTACAATCCCCGGTGGTCTTTTGGTTAGAAAGGAGTATGCATCCGATCTGCAGGGTGGGTGGGAAAAGTGTGTCCAATCCCTCACGATCCCATTCTCGTTGATTGAAAGCAGTCTCCTCACTTGTGCATTGACCTCATTATTTGGATTTAAGATTCTGAATGTTGCACCCTCAATATCAAAAGCCTGAATGCATCCAAATGCACAGTATGGGGGGATGGGACGAGCAGCTTGTTGAAAGAGTTTCTTGGTGCGCTGAGGATTCCACATAATAAATTCACTCCCTTTGTTATTTGCGGCCAATTAATATAGAACATACATTGAACTGGAAACCTTTCGTATGCAGCAGGCCATAGATTTTCAAAATAAATTGCTTATATCCAGATTAGGTTTACATATAACAGGACTAGATATACAGGCTCTCTGGAACAAATTAGAATGGTGAAAATGTGCTTATCTCAGGAATTTTGTTAGATAAGATTTGCATATAAATGGATTAATGTGAATATCCATATACACTCTATATGAAAAAACATACAACATCATGAATAAATAATTATCAAAATGACTAAAATTAAAAGGACTATTTGTAGCATAGTGAAACTTGATTATTAGACTCAATTTTAAAAAAAACTACTTATTAATTTCAACACAAATTAGCCTGTTAATACCACTGTAGAACCAAATTTAATATTTGGGTTAAAGTATCTTGAAACTAGCTTGAAATTAACATACAAACTAGCTTTTTTTCACAACTGAAGCAATTGTGTATGAACCTGTCATAACCATCCTTTAGCTTATGAAAGAAAATCTATGAACTTTGTGCTTATCTTCTTGCTTTCTCTTATTCTCTTATCTTTGCCACAGCCCTTTCTGCCTTATTCCGTTATTAACTTATTTTAGCTTTTTTTGAGAGCTGCTAATGTTTTCAATTGTATTACTGTTTTATTTAATTGTTTTTCAACGATTTTATTTGGGATGATTTGATTTAGAAACCCATTTATGTTCTCATCTTCATTGATGTCACAATCTTTCATATCAGGTCTGTTTTTTTTTAATTTAAGAAGTTCTGATTCTGACCACTCTTTAATTCTCATTCTTTGTGGAAATGCATTTTCTTATTTTGACATAACTTCTAATCCTGACAAAATAATTCACCTAAATTGAGAATCCAAAATGAATGGACAAGTTCTTCTATCTGTTCATAGGATGTAGACTCACTGGCAAGGCCAGCAGTTTTGTATATCCCTAATTGGCCTTGAGAAAATGATGGCGATGAGCCGCTGCCTTGACCCAATGCAGGCTGTGTTGTGGGCACATTCCACCCTGGTCAGATAGGACATTCTGCGATTTTGAATACTTAAAGTGATGAAGGGGGTGCCAGTCCAACAGACCCCTTTGCCCTTGAATGTGTGTAGCTTTTTGAGTGCTGCAGGAGCTGTACTCATCCAGGCAGGTCAGGAGCATTTAATCACACTCTTTACTAATGCCTTATGGATGATGGTAAAGTGTCAGGAGCCTGAAAGTGAGTCAGGCTAGGTTTCTGGTCAGTGCTGACCCAAGGATATTGATGGTGAGAATTAAATAATGTTTGTGCTGTTGATTATTGAGTGGAGCTAGTTAGACCTTCTGATTTTGTACTTTGCAATGTGTGATAGGAATATTCCTAGCTGCTTATCAGTGTGAACCTGAATGGTGTGCTGCAGGTCTGCTGCATGGCACCATGGACTACTTTGTTTCAGCATATCTGAGGATAATGTAAATTTAAAACTGGACCTACCCTGCAGTCAATAAACTTTTGGCGTATCAAAAATCTCTATGGGTGTGCAAGTAAGAGGGATAGGGAAATTAAGACTGAGATGCACAGTAAGACACAGATAAACAATTCTTCCTCAGTCAGTTGGTATTTCTTAATTAAAAATTAGTGTGGACACACAACGTCATTATCAGCCGAGAACAATCTGCTTCTGCAGCTGTGTTATCTGGCTGAGATAGCAGATCTAGTGAAGTATGTATGGAAAGCTGGTCCCACATGCCCTTAGCCTGATTTTCCACGTTATCCTGTGTGAGTACATTAAGATGAGGAAAATAATATGTGGCCAATTACTCTTCTGAAGAAGGACTGTGATGTGGATGAGCAAAAGTAAAGTAACTTCTGGTCTTGTAGTCTGTGGATGCAGCCAGCTCCATGATACATCTCTGCCTCAAAGTAAATGTTTTATTTCGATTTGCGAGGAAATGAAGCTTTTCAAGCATTAACCTATAAGCGATTTACAGTTTTTAATCAGGTACATGTTAATGTATGTTAGGACATAGTAGTATTAGCAAGACAAATAAAAAAATGCAGCTTTAAACAATTTCGAAAAGAAAGCAAGTTAAGTCAAGATTTTAGTGGTTCGGCATGAGCCAGATTCTGTTTGAGACTATAATAGGTTGCAGAATGTAGGGACATCTGACGGAGTGAGCAACACAATTTAAACATGACATAGTATGGAGCTGGAGGAACACAGCAAGCCAGGCAACATCAGAGGAGCAGGAAAGTTGATGTTTCAGGTCGGGATCCTACCTTAGAAGACCCTTCTGAAAATGGTCAAGGGGGTCAAGGGTTTGACAAGTGCTGTCTGTTGAGTTTTGGTGAATTTCTACAGAATATTGGGTAGATGATATACACAGCTGCTGTTGAGTATCAGTGTTAGAGAGAGTAGAGTAGATGTGGTGCCAATAAAGTAGGCTGGCTTGGATAGTTTCAATTTTCTTGAGTGTTGTTCAAGCAGCACCCATCCAGGCAAGTGTTGAGTATTCCATTACACCCCTGATTTGTGCCCTGTAGATGGTGGACAGGCTTTGGGGATCCAGGAAGTGAGTTACTTGCTGCAGAGTTCTTACACATGACATGCTGTTGTAGCTGCAGTGTTTGTATGGCTAATCCAGTCCAGTTTCTGCTTAATGGTAAACTCTAGGATGTTAATAGTGGAGGACTCAGTGATGATAACACCATTGAATGTCAAGGGACAATTGTTTGACAGTTTCTTATTGAATATGATCATTACCTGGTTTTTTTGTGGCACAATGTAACTTGCTACTTTTCAGCCCAAGCCCGGATAACATCCAGATCTTGCTGCATTTGAACATGCAGTGCTTCGGTTTCTGAGATGCTGTGAATGATAGAGCAATGAAAATCCCCACTTCTGACCTTATTCTGGAGGGAAGCTTGTGGATAAAGCTGCTGATGATGGTTAGGACTGGAACACTCCCGTAAGAGACTAGGAGCTCTTGTGGTGCTGTGGTTAGTGTCCTTACCTCAGGCCAGGCTTCAGGAGCCACCTGCAATAGAGATGAGTTATAACATCATTGAACAGATTGATTAGGAGAATAACCTCTAACAAACTTCTGCAGAGAGATTGTGGAGCTGAGATTGCTCACCTCCAACAACCTCAACCATTTTACTTTTTGCCAAATATGATTCCAACAGGACAGCTTTTGCTGGGATTCATCGATGCCAGGCTAAATCAAATGTGGTCTTGATGTCAAAGACGGTCACTTCCATTCATCCCACCTCACCGAGAGAGACTGGACAACATGAACTGTAATCCCCTTGGTTGTAACTACCAGAGGATAGAGTTACCGTAATGAAACACAGAGACTAACAAATTGACATCTTTCTTTTGCGAGGATGCAGTACTCAGTTGCTGTGTTTCTTACTGGGAGAAGACCAAAGTACCCAGTTGAAATTTCAGAATCCCTCTACAGTGCATGTAGAGGGCATTCAGTCCATTGAGCCTACACCGTCCGTCTGAAGACCATCCACCCTATACTTGTAAGCGCATATTTACCATCATAACCCACCAAGCCTGCACATCCCTGGACACTACAGGGCAACTTAGCATGGCCATTCCACCTAAGCTGCACATAGTTGGACAATGGAAGGAAACCAGATCCCCTGGCAGAAAAGCACGCAGACAAATTGTGCAAACTCCACACAGACAGTTGGGTAAGGCTGGAGTTGAACCCAGGTGCATGGCACTGTAAGGCAGCACTGCCTGAGCCACTGTGCCACCATGCTGACCCTACAGCAAATCTATGGCCATTGTCTCAAATTTGGCTTGAAGGCAAGATGTCCCAGTAGGAGAGGAATATATTACTCTTTACATCGCTGGAGTATGATTTCTGGCTGTTGCGGAAGCAGCAGTGTTACCAGCATCTGTTCTACAAGCCTACGGGGTAAACTCTGTCATAACTGGAGGAAGAAGAACATGGGGAATTTAAAAGAACTAAAATTTACGGTAATTATACCATGCATTTTAACTTGGTTTTGTTTTTGCTGACTACCCTGGAAGAAGTGATAACTCGATGAACGGATTGTTAAAGCTCTGATGCCTTCTGCAGTGTAAATCACAAATCAAAATTGTGATTTTTGTCACAGATTCGTATGACAAAATTTACTCGCAGAATATATTTCCTTTTCTGAAAAAAAGTCCAATCAGATAGGGTGGTGTCTCTGCTTTGGAAGGAGTGTAATTGGGAGGAGAGGCTGCAACTTAAGATTTATTTTAGTTTTCTTAAGTTTACTCTTTTTTATGATTTGGTCGCCATACACCAGATACCAGTAGTTAGAATGGAGCTTAGATAAGCCCCACCAGAAAACACAAATAAATCTTTGCAGACAGTAAATACCAAAGTTTGAAAGGGAAATAGTAATTTAACTCTTTTGGGGCTGAAGTTCTTTTGAATTATATCTCCTGAACGATGTACTTTTGGTTTGCTCTGGCTGCACTGGTGCCAATGAGTAATCTGACCTTTTCCACACCCTTCTAAAAGGGCACTTGGTAAGCTCAGAGTGTGCTGAGGTACAGTTATGAGAATGCCACATTAGCTTCCCAAGAGTTTTCCTGCTGCAGAGACAAACAGGCTGCAGCCCTGATTTTCCTCATGTTTAGAGTTTGTTTTTAATGTGTAGAAATGATAATTTTGTTTTAAAAACAGTAAAATCGCTCCCATTGATATAATCAGTATCAGACTGCTGCCTGTATCACTGAACATTCCTCTGTGTTCAAGCAGTGTCTCAATGATCACAAGTAGAAATGTCAAATACTGAAACTCTTCAAGCTTCCTTAGAAAATGCAGAGTATTTGCATGAATTTGTGTCTTGTTTGAATGCTGAGATCTGACTGTGGATAATTTGATACCATATTGGCATTAAGTTCTTGATTTGGGTTTCAGCTGTAAATTTGACAAACAAATTTGAAAAGACATCCGAGAATTAAGAGAATTTTTCAAGCAGTGATGAAGTAACAACTAGAAGCTCCCACACTCCCATTCTCATTAATTATTGCGAAGTCAGAAAAAAAAATCAGTCTCAAGAATGCATATATGGATAACAACATTCGCTGAGAGAAATATCCTTATGAGCATTTCAATTAAAAGTAGACTCAGTAATATATGAGCTGGCTTGTCACTGTTGTCCTTGAGTGGGAATCTGTCTTCACTTTGGCAAGGCTGACACACAGCCTTGTTGTTGTTTAATTAATACTCCAGTGTTCTTAATCTTCACCTCATAACACATTCTCAAGTGCAAACTTCAATTTGTGCCAAACATCGTTGAATAATCAATACAATGAAAGAGTGAACATTTTAAAGGAGGATGGAAAAGTGAGAAATTACAAACACAGCAGGAGCACTAGTTCACTCTGAATGGCAATGCAGAACCCTGATTCTGTTTGCATTGATGCTAGTTGCATGCAATAGGTTACCTTTTTTGAGATTCCGTGTCGGAGAATCAGCTGCTAAGGTTAGTATGAAACATTCCATTTTCTCATGATTTCTAAGATCGCAAATCAGATACATTGACTTCTACATGTGACATTTTCATCTGCACTCCTATGGAGAAATATTCTAGATGACCACATTTATCATAAAACTTTTGGAGAAAAACTGAGCTTTTTCCATTTTCCCTCTCCCAGTTTACTCCCTATTTCTCTTAAAGACACCAATTTGGACTGCAGGTTCATATGTGTCCATTCAGGGTGTGCAAGTGTCAGTAAATTCTGACCACAGCAGAAATAAAGGTTGAACCAGGGAGATCGTAGCTAATAAGAATGATTGTCCTTGCCATCTTGCTTCTTTTGCTAGTTTGGAGGTACTGAAGAAAACTGTAAATTGTCAGATACTGCCTTGGTTAACTTGAACTGATTCGACCAAGATCAAAAAATTAATTTACCACTTTTGCCAGCTAAGTATCTTAGTGGTGCACGAATAAATTATTGGCCATTACAGGAGCGTAGAGTTTTCCTTACTTTAAATGAAGCATTTTATTTGTTTTAATCCCACAGACATGTTCTGATGAAATGACAAATGCTCATGATTGTTATAGTGTTTAATAAATTGGACTGTTATTCTAAACCTGACACAATCATTTCCTTCCCATTATTTCAAAAAATCAAAGAAAACGTCTGAACAAACGTTGTGTGAGTTGCTTTGAGGTGAATATACTTGGCCATGCTTTGAATGCCTTTGAATACAATGTAGGCCAACAAAACAGATCACATGATTAAAAATATAAAATAATGGACTAGAATATGCTGGAAAAATAAGGGCAAGTTCAGTGCACACATTGTTATTAGTATGTAAATTGTCCAATAATTTATGATGATGAAGAGAGCTGGGAATTGCCAGAAATTGCTGGGCGATTTGCACCACTTCACCATCAGCCTCACTAAACAAGAGCTCACCCTGAATCTCCCTGTAAGTTTCAAGAACCTGCTGCATTTGCATTATTAAAGCAAATTAAATTCGCAACAGAACGATAGGTGAATCTCTTAATCCAGTTTCTTTTTATTTCCCTCTGTATTTCTGTCTTTGTCTCTAGTATGTCTCTAATTCACTCAATTACCTTCTCTGTCATTCCTGTTTCCTTCTCATTAGTTAAGGAGATAGACTGTTGGTCCCTCCATTTGCCAAGGCCACAGGCACTCTTTGACCTCTCCGTGCCATTATCTTCTTGCACTTCCAGCAATATGCGACGGAAAAGTTTATTTTTGAGTGGCCAGTGAGGAAAACAAACTAACACAGGTTGCACAGTGAGATGCTATGCTCCAGCAAATTCTGGATGATTTTTGCATTGGTGATAAAGGTTCATTGTTTTTGTTTAAAATATGATCGTGAAAGTAGAAGTGTCTAGGATGGCTTGTCCTTTTTGTTTACTGTTTATCAAGTGAATGCTTTGCAATTAAAATATGTTTTTGGTGGACTACATCTAAAGGGGATGAGCTATTAACAAAGGGATCTGACAGTTTCAGGTTGGTGACTTTTATTCTAAATGAAAAATCAATATGTTTTTCTGGGTTATATATATTCAGGATGGACTGATATTTCCATCATAATGGAAAATAGGTGACCTGTTACTCCCTCCCTTGCCATATCTGTGCCATTGCATTTTCCAATCCACTGGTGAATATTTCAACATGATTTGATTGCATTTTGTGACAGCATTGAAGTCCTCAGTGCTAACCACACTTCAAGCAACTAAACAATGTCAGCTGTTGGCTAGTGTTTCACACATATTATGTGGAAGCTAGCCTTCAGGAAGAGATATGAATAACTGTCTTTCAGCCCAGGCCCAAATAAATTACCAAATTGTGCATGGTGTATCTGTACGGCCATATTTCCAAGACTGTAAATTTCTGGACATTTAAGCCACTGTTAAATGGAATTTTATGTATCATTTTGAAATCCATGCAGTCATAGATTTTCTGCTATAAGTTGCAAGTTATCCTCAAATCTTGATGTAAGAACAAAAAAAAATGCTGAAAAGAAGTCTAGTTGCTTTCACAACATCTGTGGGGAAAGAAGCAGATTGATGTTTCAGATCGGTGACCTTCCATAAGAACTCAGAGAAAATTAAAAATGTAATAGGATTTAGTAAAATGAAGCTCTGTGGGAAAACAGAGCGAAATGGAAGATCTCAGATAGGATGGATGGTAAGGCAGGAAAGATTAAATGAAAATAAAAGTGTTCATGGTGTAAGCCTAAAGGGAATGACCATGCCACAACTTTAGATATAAAAGATGTATCTAGAGGAGATGGTAAATGGTACAATTGTAAGCAACTGCTGTCCAAAAGCAAATTAAATGGGGGAAAGAAAGAAAAGCCAGAGAGACATACCAAAACCAGCAAAGGAAAGGAAACACAATGGGGAAGAGGTTCCAATCAGATATTTTTCATCTCAATGTTGAATCCAGAAGCTGGGCAATATCTAATGTACAGATGAGGCTTTGATCTTTGAATTTATATTGAGCTTCATCAGAATGGCCAGAATAGGAGCAAGGTGGGGAATTAAAAAGGAAGTCAAATTTGTACCTGGGATGTGCCTTGATGTAATTAAAAATGTAAAACTTTCACAAAATTTCCTCAAAATAATCCCAGCATCCCTCACACAACATGAACTTCAGCCTCCACGTTGTCATATTCTTCGAAAGCCTCTTACACGGGCATGGAAATGATGCCATGCTCATATTTTCTTAAGCAGTAGCCTCTTGTACTGCCACCTTTATAGTCCCAATTTGATCATCCCATACCCACAATCCTCTGGAGAAGGGCAAACAAGTGATGATTGACATAATTCCCTGCAATAGTCGCACAGAGACATATATGAGGAATCAAGGTGACTCACCTTTACATATGCTTTCTCTCCATGCGAGACACCACCCTGTGTCTGCCTGTCCCATCCACATATTTAAAATTTACTCTTGTATGTCGAGACTGTTGCATTTTTTTCTGCAACCTGTTTTGAAGCTTCCAATTCATTTGGTTGATTTTTGTTTCCTCTCTAGTCCAGTTTGCATTCATATGGGTGAAAAAGTCCTGTAGAACAGAGGAAATTGAAACAACTGATCCCATTCTCTTTTTCAATTTGCTGCATGTTTCTGTCTTGGTCTGTAGATTGGCTAAAAGTGTCAGATATCTGAAATGGCAACATCTGGAGATGCAGGAGCATCTAAAAAAAAAAGACTGGTCCATCTTCCAGCATTTTCTGTTTTTATTTCTCATTCATATGGACTTGCTGGAAAATGACTTATTTAGATTCATCTCACAATTTCTGAATTGTAGTCAACGAGCTCGTTCCTTTCTGTTTTTCGCTGGCAGAACCATATCATTCACTAAGTTATGAGCCAAAGTTCATAACCAGTGCAATATGAATTCAACCAAAGTCAACAGCATCCCAAATTAACAAAATACCTTGATATTAAAAAGCAGCCAATTTACGTGCAACTCATGAAGGTTATTTCGCATCAAATTATTTGGTTTGAGATCTTTGACAGAAGTTCGTTCACTGTGCTTACACTCAAGTGTCTTGTTTTAGTTCTTCGAGACTTCCCAAAACTCTGATTAACTCAGCTGTAAATGATCTGACTAAGAAAAACAGTAAGGCTTTGCGAATAAAGCAGATACTCTGAATTAATGGTATGAGGATTAGACCACATTGTGGTTAAAGTAGGTTACTTCGAAGTATTGATACGAAAAAAGACATCTATCAACATTTGAGCATTTCCATTCATGATCAGATGCTCTATTTTGACCAAATGTCCCAAAGAAATAATCACCAATTCCTCATCACTTCAGTTTTCTGCTTTTCTGTTTTTTACATCTTTCACTCAAATTCCTGCCATCATCCTTAACCCCACCCCCCAATCAATGACTTATTGTAATAAAGACTATTAAAATCCTACAACTTTCATTTCAGTTTGTCACATGCGAGAGTGGCCAAAGGTACAAGAGGAAGACATTGGGCAAGGTTCAACAACATGCAAAATTGTGGGACGTTTAAAATCTACCCATTTGCACAGAATTAAGATCAGACCAATATATAAATAGATATTGATGTTACATTTGGATTCCGTTCAAAAATTCAGTTCGTAATTTTATAAAAATATTTTCAAAAGATCTTGTGCTGAGGAATTTTGGAGCTGTGGAAAGATACCATTCCCATTCTGGGCTCATGTTGGCAGCATCAAGCATTCCTAGATCAGATATAACAGAGTCAGATGAAGATTTAACCTTGCACTACCACATGTCAATACCATATCTCGTTCCCAACCACAGAAAAGGACTTTGTGTTATTCTGCTATGGCATTTATTCCACGTCCTACCACATTTAGGACACTCCTGAATGAGTTGGCTAATTCTTACAGTATTAGAGTAGTTTTGTCCATGCGCTCATTTGTACTCAAAACTAAATTGATGCAGTCCAAATCCATTTCATTCCTGTTCACCTGAGCTGGTATTAACCTATGTTGTGGGAGTGAAATGTGGATGTCTTACCAGCAACGGCATCACAAAAACTTTTCAACTAGATATCTGAAGGCTGGCCATTTTTTTGTTTTTAAGGAATGCTGCTTATGTCAAGATTGAAGTTGCAATTAGACATCAACTTTAGCATCAGTGTAAAATTGTTTTGGGTTCCCATCAGTGGAAATGTGACAGACCATCAAGCATACAAAAACTGTAAGACTCACCAGAAGATTAACTCGTGCTGTTTGAGTTTGAATTTAGTGTAGTATAACTAAGGTCATCCAATTGTGGTCATCCTCTTGAATTTTAGCTTTTCGACCCTCATTTGTGGCCGTTAATAATTCATGCTTATCCTGGAAGGTACACAAGCAGGAATAGACCTCTCATCACTTTAGTCTGCCTTGCCATTCTAGATCATCTACCTCAATCTCATATTCTGACACTATCCCCATATCCCTTAGTGTAATTCGTAACTAGAAATCTATCAGTGTTGTCTTGAACACTCTTAATGACTGAGGATCCTCTGCTTTTTAGGATCAAGAATTCTAATGATGCATACTAGCTTTGAGTAACTTATGAAAAAGGACACCTAGGCTCCTTTGGACATCAACATTTTTCAATCTCTCCCCATTTAATCAAAGCTGTTACCTGTATTCCTCCTACCACAATGTATATCCCCCCATTTAGCAACATCATCAGTATGCTCTTTCCCGATCACTCAGCCTGTTTAAATTCCCTTGAAGCTTCTTTGCATCTTCCTCACAACTCACATTCACATGTATTTTTGTGTCATCTGACAACTTGTAAACATTATACTTGGCCTTCATGTCCAAATCATTGATGTATGTATTGTGAGCGGCTGTGGCCCAAGGACTGATTTTTACACCACTGGACAAAATGTGCCAACTTGATAATTGTCCATTTGTTCCTGCTTTCTACCTGTTAACCAATCCTCAATCCCTGTTAGTATATCAACCCCAATCCTATGTGCCTTAATGTTGTTTACTAAGCTCCTGAGTGGGACTTTATCAAAAGTCCTCTGAAAATCTAAAATACAGTCAACACGGCTTTGTGAGGGGTAGGTCATGCCTTACAAACCTTATCGAGTTTTTTGAGGATGTGACTAGAAAGGTTGATGAGGGTCGAGCTGTGGATGTGGTGTATATGGACTTCAGTAAGGCATTTGATAAGGTTCCCCATGGTAGGCTCATTCAGAAGGTCAGGAGGAATGGGATACAGGGGAACTTAGCTGCTTGGATACAGAATTGGCTGGCCAACAGAAGACAGCGAGTGGTAGTAGAAGGAAAATATTCTGCCTGGAAGTCAGTGGTGAGTGGAGTTCCACAGGGCTCTGTCCTTGGGCCTCTACTGTTTGTAATTTTTATTAATGACTTGGACGAGGGAATTGAAGGATGGGTCAGCAAGTTTGCAGACGACACAAAGGTCGGAGGTGTCGTTGACAGTGTAGAGGGCTGTTGTAGGCTGCAGCGGGACATTGACAGGATGCAGAGATGGGCTGAGAGGTGGCAGATGGAGTTCAACTTGGATAAATGCGAGGTGATGCATTTTGGAAGGTCGAATTTGAAAGCTGAGTACAGGATTAAGGATAGGATTCTTGGCAGCGTGGAGGAACAGAGGGATCTTGGTGTGCAGATACATAGATCCCTTAAAATGGCCACCCAAGTGGACAGGGTTGTTAAGAAAGCATATGGTGTTTTGGCTTTCATTAACAGGGGGATTGAGTTTAAGAGTCGTGAGATCTTGTTGCAGCTCTATAAAACTTTGGTTAGACCGCACTTGGAATACTGCGTCCAGTTCTGGGCGCCCTATTATAGGAAAGATGTGGATGCTTTGGAGAGGGTTCAGAGGAGGTTTACCAGGATGCTGCCTGGACTGGAGGGCTTATCTTATGAAGAGAGGTTGACTGAGCTCGGTCTCTTTTCATTGGAGAAAAGGAGGAGGAGAGGGGACCTAATTGAGGTATACAAGATAATGAGAGGCATAGATAGAGTTGATAGCCAGAGACTATTTCCCAGGGCAGAAATGGCTAGCACGAGGGGTCATAGTTTTAAGCTGGTTGGTGGAAAGTATAGAGGGGATGTCAGAGGCAGGTTCTTTACGCAGAGAGTTGTGAGAGCATGGAATGCGTTGCCAGCAGCAGTTGTGGAAGCAAGGTCATTGGGGTCATTTAAGAGACTGCTGGACATGTATATGGTCACAGAAATTTGAGGGTGCATACATGAGGATCAATGGTCGGCACAACATTGTGGGCTGAAGGGCCTGTTCTGTGCTGTACTGTTCTATGTTCTATGTTCTACATTACCTCCATTGGTTTCCCCTTATGTCTGTCCAGTGAAATTCTCAAAAACCTCCATCAGAGATGATTTCTCCTTCGTATATCCATGTTGGCCTCCCTGGTAATTATTTTCTAAATATCCAGTGATCACAATCCTTATAACCAAATCTGTGCTCCCTACAACTGACATCAGGCTAACAGGTCTGCATTTCCCTGTTCTGTTTCTCCCAACTCTTTTCTCAGACAGTGTGGTTAGATTTCTAACCTTTCAATCTGTAGCCACCAGTGCAAATTGAAAGAATTTGGAAAGATTGTCATCAATGCATTCACTATCTCTGTAGCCATTTCTTCTAGTATGTTGCTGGAGGTCATCAGATTCTGGGATTTGTCAATTTTAATTCCTCTTAATTTCTCTAATTTTTTTTACTAATGCTACTTTCTTTCAGTTCCATGCTCTCACTAGACCAGTGAATCTTAATTATTTCAGGAAGACTTCTTGAGTCACTTTTCTGTGATTGCAGACAAAAAGTATCTGTTTAGCTTCTTTGCCATTTCTCTATTTGCTAATATCAATTTTCCAGTCTGTGTTTGTAATGGACACATGTTTGTCTTTGCTAATCTTTCCTGTTTTTAATCACTTATGGAAGCATTTACAAGCTGTTTTATGTTTCTTTCTATTTGGGATTCATGTTTTAATCCCTCTCACTTTGTAAAATGTCTTGGCCCTTCTTTTCTGAATTCTAAAAGCCTCCCAATGATTTTTTCTGTCTAAAAGGAATATATTTTTTTGAAAACTAAGCATCAATTCCTTAAATACTAAAATTACCTATCCACAATCATACATACATTTCAATACATTTTTCCAATTCACTGCAGCCATTTCCTCCAGACAACTTCATACTTGTTGTTTTAGGTTTAAGACCCTAGCTTCAGATTGAACAACATCTTTTTCAAACTTCATAAAATCCCTACAGCATGGAAGCATACCATTTGGCCCATTGAGTCCACACCAACCCTCTGAAGGGCATCCCATCCAGGTCCTCCCCCCACCCCGAACCTTATTCATGTAATTCTACATTTTCCATGGCTAACCCACCTAGCCTGCACATCCCTGGACGCTGGGCAATTTAGTATGGCCAATCACCTAACCTGCACATTTGGGACTGTGGGATGAACCCAGAACACCCAGAGATAAACCACACAGATACAGGGATAATTTGCAAACTTCACAAAGACAGACCCCTGAGACTAGAATCAAAACTGGGTCCCTGGTACTATGAGGTATCACTGCTACCAATGAGCCACGCTGCTGCTCCTTTTTTATAAAGAGAAAGAAAACTTCTTGGTAAGTTCTGTTACACTATGATGACCAATTCCTGAAAATTCTACATTAACAAGCCTATTAATTAGCCCTTTCTTGTTGCATAATGATAGAGCTAAAATAGCCCGTGACCTAGATGATTGCCCAAAATATCACTCCAGAAGGTCTTCTCAAACACAAGCCAGGAATTCTTCCTCTACGTTACTGGTATTCATTATATTTTGCTCAGTTGAGAATTAAAGTAAATTATGATTACCATATCTCTTTGTTACATGCACCTCTAATTTATTGATTTGTACTGTGTTTTTTATTGTTTGGTGGCCTATAAATCTCTCCCACCAGTCTAGCTACCTCTTGCTGTTTCTTAACTCCACCCGAACTTTGTGCTGCTAGTCTGAGATCCTTTCTTACTAATAGACTGATCTCATCCTCGTTATCAGGTCTGCACCATCTCCATTTCCCATTTGCGTGTCACTACCCACTGGGATTACACACCATAAATTGAGCCCCGCTATTTCTGGACCTATACCAAATGTTAAAGTTCTTTTTAAAGTACTCACAATTCCCCAATTTACCCATCTTTCAGACCCAGGTTGATAGAAAGCATGAATCAGGTTTTTGCACCAAGTTATTATTTGTTACAAGTTACTAAACTGTAACCAGAAGAAAACAGAAGTAAACCAATTATAACATTACTAACTAAAACTCTAATCCTCTTTAAAAAGTCCCTATATGCTCTCACACACACACACACACAAGACACACAATTAAGAGGGTAAATAGGTTGTTGGTAGAGGTAGAAGAGCTAGAAAGTTAGTTCATTGGTCTCCCTGATTGTGAAGTCAGACTTGTGATGTCTAGTTGTCTTTATTTGAAAGCTTTCACTGGTTTGGAAGAAGTACAGAGTAACTGAATCACCTGTCAAATAACTGATTTACCAGTTCAAATGTCACAGCTTTCAACAGATCCTGCAGGTAATGTAACTGATTTTCATGGTTTGAACTAAGTTTTTGACTGCAGCAAACAGGTAGCTTCTGGGCTGGGAGAAGACCCTCACAGCAATTTTTCTTTTCTCCCTATGCCTCTAACTTGGTTCCAGCTCCAGGCAGCTCAGCCACTGAGAACAAATCAACAATTGTTGAAGAGCAAAAGGCCTCTGTGATTGGTAACTGTCATTTCACTAACCCATAGACCAATCAACTTCTTATTGCCAACAAGGGCTGCATCAGCTCACAGTCCAGATCAAGCTGAATATCACTTACTGCTTGTTCAAATAATTACTTACAATGCCTGCCATGGGTATTGGGTTATTTGATTTTAAAATTGCCACCACTGTTTCAAACAATGGTTGCTAAAACAGTTCTTTCACAATTCAATTCCAGCTTTTTTTCTAAAAAAGAAAAAAATAAAAAGACAGAAGTCCTTATAGTCTAATCCTCCTAAAGGAAGAAGATCCTTGAATATTCATTTCTGTGTTTTTGTCACCCTGTGACTGTAATGCCAATTAAGTCTTACTCTTTTTATTTCTACTAGTGCTATTAATTTACCCATCTTGTTGCGAAAGCTGTGTCCATTCAGATCGAGAGATTTTAATTCTGCCTTTTTTAACATAATTCTCTAATTTGACCTGAGTGATTCAAGGATTTGTTTCTGCTCCTCTATACTTTCATTTACAGCGGTTCTGTCTCCCATACTCAGCTTTGTTTTTCTCCAGAGATAATGGGAACTGCAGATGCTGGAGAATTCCAAGATAATAAAATGTGAGGCTGGATGAACACAGCAGGCCAAGCAGCATCTCAGGAGCACAAAAGCTGACGTTTCGGGCCTAGACCCTTCATCAGAGAGGAGGATGGGGAGAGGGAACTGGAATAAATAGGGAGAGAGGGGGAGGCGGACCGAAGATGGAGAGTAAAGAAGATAGGTGGAGACAGTATAGGTGGGGAGGTAGGGAGGGGATAGGCCAGTCCAGGGAAGATGGACAGGTCAAGGAGGTGGGATGAGGTTAGTAGGTAGATGGGGGTGCGGCTTGGGGTGGGAGGAAGGGATGGGTGAGAGGAAGAACTGGTTAGGGAGGCAGAGACAGGTTGGACTGGTTTTGGGATGCAGTGAGTGGGGGGGAAGAGCTGGGCTGGTTGTGTGGTGCAGTGGGGGGAGGGGACAAACTGGGCTGGTTTAGGGATGCAGTTGGGGAAGGGGAGATTTTGAAACTGGTGAAGTCCACATTGATACCATTAGGCTGCAGGGTTCCCAGGCGGAATATGAGTTGCTGTTCCTGCAACCTTCGGGTGGCATCATTGTGGCACTGCAGGAGGCCCATGATGAACATGCCATCTAAAGAATGGGAGGGGGAGTGGAAATGGTTTGCGACTGGGAGGTGCAGTTGTTTGTTGCGAACTGAGCGGAGGTGTTCTGCAAAGCGGTCCCCAAGCCTCCGCTTGGTTTCCCCAATGTAGAGGAAGCCACACCGGGTACAGTGGATGCAGTATACCACATTGGCAGATGTGCAGGTGAACCTCTGCTTAATGTGGAATGTCATCTTGGGGCCTGGGATAGGGGTGAGGGAGGAGGTGTGGGGGCAAGTGTAGCATTTCCTGCGGTTGCAGGTTGTTTTTCTCCAGTCTGAATTCCTTTCTAGGTTCCTTGGGCCCTGAAAAGCTAGTTTAAACCTTCCCCAACAGCACTAGCAAATCTCCAAGTAAAGATTTCAGTCCCAATTCTGCAAAGGTGTAATCTGCCCGCCTTCTACAGATCCCAACTAGCCACAACTGGCCCCAAAGATCCCCAAAAATGCAAAACCCTCCTTCTTCTTGAACCATTTCTCTACCATTTGCTCAATATTCATATTTCTAGACTGACTAGTTGTTATACTGGGGAGCAATCTGCCTTTCAGGTCCTTGCCTAGCTGCATACATTCTACTTTCAAGACACCATCATTCTTCCACTGTGTCCTTCAGGCTCATTCCGACCTCTGGCTCTTCACCTTCTCTAACAGGATGTCCCACAGCCACTCTGTGAGATCCTTGAATTGCCCTCACCTGTACCCAAAATGGAAAGCCAGTTAGTGAATGTGATAGACTCAGGGGACTCCATTGCCTGCCTGGTCTCTCTCCTCTGCTTAGGGAATACCCATTCCCACTCAACCTGCCAATTCTTAATCTGCGGTGTGACCACTTTGTTAAATGGGCTATCCATGTCACACAATGATAGAGTTTTAACAACACAGGAAGAGGCCCTTTGGCTCGACATGTCCATGCTGGAGATCAAACATCCATTCATTCAAATCCCATTTTCCAGTCCTTGGGCAATAGCCTTATAAGCTGTGGCTTTGCAAGTGCTCAACTGAATAGTTCTGAAATATCATAAGGGTCTGTACCACCTTTTTAGGCAGTGAGGCCCGATACCTACAACCCTCTGAATGGAGAAACTTTTCTCCAAATTCCCTCTAAATCTTCTCTTCTTCCCTTACTATACTCACCAGTTATTGACCCCACACAGAGGAGAAAATTCGCTCTGTATTTACCCTACCTTTGTACACCACAATTAGATTTCCCATGCCCTGCCCCACTTAACCAAGCCTTCTTTGCTCGAAGAAAAACATCCCAGTTTATGTGATCTGTCTTCATAGCTGAATTGCTGCAACTCAAGCAACATCCTGGTGGATCTCTTCTGCATCCTCTCCAGTGCAATCACATCTTTCCTCTGATGTGGCATGCAGAACTGCACACGCTCCTTCAGTTGTGACCTAACTGACATTATATACACAGCTCTGTCATTATCTTCTTGCTCCTGTATTCAGTGCCTTGACTAAGAAAGGGAAGCATCCCATATGCCTTCTCAGCCACCTTATCTACTTGTCCTGCTGCCTTCAAGTATCAATGGACTTGCTCATTAAGCACTTCCTGTAGTTCTACCGTTCGATGTGCACACCCTCACCTTGCTACTCGCCCCAAAATACATCATCTCACATATTTCCACAGTTCAACCCATCTGGCCAGCCCATCTATGTCACCCTGTTGGCTACAGCTTTTCTGCACACTATTTACGACACCACTAATATTCTTGTTGCGAATTTACTGATTATGCCGCCTACATATAGTTCCCAGTTTTGCCGATGCACCACCGTGACTCTCGGCCCCATTATATATTGAGGTGAAATTAGGTATTATTCCATTTTGCTTTGTCTTTTTAAGTCCTTTACAATTTCTTGCTACTCTGCACTTCAACTGGGACGGTGGATAGCTGATCCATTTCACAACAATGACAGTATGTCTGGAGTGAAGGCCTTATGAGGAAAGGCTGAGGAACTTAGGTCTGTTCTCATTGGAGAGAAGAAGGCTAAGAGGGGATTTAATAGAGACATTCAAGATGATCGGAGGATTAGATAGGGTTGGACAGCGTGAGTCTTTTTCCGTGGATGATGACGTCAGCTTGTACGAGGGGGCACAGCTAAAAATTGAGGGGTGATAGATTTAAGACAGATGTCAGAGGCAGGTTCTTTACTCAGAGAGTGGTAAGGGCATGGAAAGCCCTGCCTACCAATGTAGTTAACTCAGCCACATTAGGGGCATTTAAACAGTCCTTGGATAAGCATATGGATGATGATGGGATAGTGTAGGGGGATAGGCTTAGATTAGTTCAGAGGTCGGCGCAACATCGAGGGCCTGTTCTGCGCTGTATTGTTCTATGTTCTATGTTCTGTAACTTGTGTGTGAACAGGTTGTGGTAACTTTTAGTCCAGTTTCTCTTCCCAGCTTGTATACAAACATGCCATTTTGCTCAACATCGCCCCCTTGCTGCCCTCTTGAAATTGGGGAACATGAATCCTGCAACCTGTCGGCTTCATGGCATGCTGCTGTTGGACTCCAGAGTCTAAGCACACTGCTTTTATCACAATGGACAGTCAGGGGTGTGTGGGTCATAGGGGGATGGGTCTGGGTCGGATGCTTCAAGGGGCGGTGTGGACTTGTTGGGCCGAAGGGCCTGTTTCCACACTGTAGGGAATCTAATCTAATGATTATGAGTGCAAAAGCGACATCTGATGCAAAATGGCACAGCGGTTGAACTCAGCCTTTACTATAGGCAGTCATAAAATAGATTGCAAATGTGTGGTGGAGCTATGTGTCAGATATTGCCATTTATGAAGGGGCAGGCCATTGTCTTAATGATAGATTTCAACTTGGGCCTAAATTCAGACAAACATATCTGATTTTCAGATCAAATTCATTCACATCTAACGTCAGTGGTTTATCTCTTTTAACCCAATGAGCGTCTCAAGAAAGTAGATGTGAATTTGTACAACTTTCTCATACACGTAGCTCAATTTAGAGAGAATATCATCCTGAATCAATCATGGATACATGCTACAGCGCTCTCCTCCCCCCAGTATCAGTAATATATTGCTTCATAAAACGCCGACCCCCTATTCTTGACCCCTTCTCAGGCCACTGAGCGCCCAGTGTATAATGTAATGTGTGTTGTATTCTAGTCTCCAGCTAGCCTTGCTCTGGACATCCAACGGCACGTACATAAAACTGATGGAAGAGGCAATCAAAAGCTGCAGTGTGAAATACCAGCAGAGAGAGAAATAAAAAATGTTTTAATTGAAGCAGTGTTGGATCATCTGCAGTCACTGTATAGTTCTCCAGTGAACTAATCTGATAATGTTTGTACAAGTTAGATCTTCGATACTCAGGGCTGCTGCAGCTGCTGTTAAGTTCTTCAGAACTAATACCAAGAAACCTCAAGAATACTTACTTTCTTTTCTCACTGAACAGCTGGAGAACTTAATGAGCAAAAATCTCAATCAGCTAACCTGACCTGACCTGACCTGACTTTGCATATTGTCCTTAATAAGGACTTACATTAAAGCATTGAAGAAACTGTTCATTCTTTGGGAAGTGGAGGATTGTCATTGTTCTGGGGCCCCCAGTCACTGCTGTTTGTGATTAAGTTGATGTGTAAAGTTTTGCTGTTTGCTGGATTCGGCTCCTTCACAGCATTGGCACAAAGTGCTCATTCACATTTAGATTAGTCTAACAGCTTCAGGGGTCAGTCTAAGGTCAGACTTAGTAATGATGTAAGGAGAGGCATGTCTGGGATTCTTATTTTGAACTGAAACACATACCAGGAACTGTTGAGAAAGATGCATCCAGTAAAAAAAAATGAGTCTCAGACCTTTGGGGTACATTCCTTATGCTTGCTACCTTAAAAGCCTGTATTGCTTTTTTGAAAGCAACTTTCCCTTGCACACTTGGAATCTGTGGACATATTTACTAGGCCTCAGTCTTACAGATTTACAGTTTTAAGGCACTGTTTGTTAAGAGAAAGTTGTTTGGGCTGCAGAATAGACGTAAACAGAGAACACAGTGCTTGCGAAAAGCCGTCAATGTGCTGCAGCAGTCGGGAGATGTGTCGAGAAGGAGGTGCACAAGATCAAAAAAAATCCAGAGTATGCATGAAAGAATCGCAGCATGGGAGCCAGCTCTCATTGTCTGTGAGCGCACTCCTGCCAGTCGCGCATGTCGTTTCTCATTTTATTACAATAAAAAGGCGCAAGGAGTGTCACTTCGATAACCACAAAGCTTTTTTTTGAAAAAAAGCAGGTTACCCTTACTTTCAAGGCGCAATTGTGAAGTGGTTAAAATCCACAAGTTAGGGAAAAGCATTTTTAAAAATAAGCAGTTGATGTTTTGTTTCTTTTTGCAAAGTGAGCTTGGCTACTGTGGTCAGAGTGTAATGTAAATGGACTGACTGAAGGGGACAATAATATCCCATTTGGGGTTGTTGCACAGATATTTCACAGGCCCAAGCTAAAGATGAAATGTGGATGCCAAAGTGATCTTTGACCTTCCTGAGTTACTTCATACAGTATTATCTTTTGATGATATTGGTATGTGAGGTTCCTTCGCTTTCTCTCCAAATCTGATTTATTTTTTGCTTCCTTTGATCTTTTAAAAGAAAACTTGGGTTTTCAAAATTGGCTTAAGGTAGAATGTTACATGAGTAAGGAGTCTTATTAAAAATCAGTGCAGCACAGCAGGAGAAGAGGTGGTAAAATATCTTTTATATGACAGATCTCATCATGAGGTGAATGTTCAAGTCGTCATGGGGACTGCCTATTGGAATCCTGCACTTAACCTGAGATTTTAATTTGATGAATTAACGTGGTCCAAAACAGTGCGTGCGGAAAGGATTATAAGATCCTCCTTTTAAAGCACTTCTTTTTTTTGTGTCAAGCCTGGTATCCAGACACCAGGGTGAGCTATATTATAACCATGTGCACAGGTTGGGGGAAGGGTGGTGGTATTCTGGAGAAACAGGTTGACTTTGAATGTCTGCTTGCTTAGGGTGACACCTATAGGTTAGACGTGGAAATGAGTAGGTCGGTTAAACAACAATTGGAGGTTTTTGATCCACCTGTTCAGACATGTTGTGCCATATATCTGGGGAAGAGGGGGACTGTTTCCTGGACTTTCTGGGCTAAAGATAGGAATATTACCATTATGCTACAAGAGCGCTAAAACAACAATTGTATGCTGGTAGAGTGTGCTTCTTATTTCAATCTTCAGCTTAATTTGGGCATATTTTATACTCTCCCTTTTCTCTAAAGTATTCTACAACTTGCTTTAGTAAACTTAAGTGCAACTATTCCACTGTGCCATGCATAAATTATCAGTGATAATGGACATACCTCAATCCAAATTGAGTGGTTCGGATATGAAAGCAACAGGTACATGTTAGAGCCATCCGAGGCACTATTGTAGTGTTTCAGAATGGAACCCAATATAACCTATGTGAGACATTTCCATTCTGCACACTTTGTAGGTACTGTCTTGTTCAGGTTGAATTATGAATCACTATCAACTTGGAAGAAGTACACTTCTTAAAAACATATTTCTCTCCCTCTAGAAGAAAGTAATGAAGATGTGGAGGGTCCTAATGAGTCCATCCAGGAAGCAGAAGATTCTACCAAAGACAAAGACAGTGTGGGCGAGAAGGAACCCATCAAAGAAACAGGTAGGACGCTACATGCTGCTTCAATCTAAATGCATCCATACTTTATCCTGGGAGAGATAATCATGAACTTTTACAGGAAGTGGTTCAGTGTCTCCAAACTATATCAGTGCATGCCACCAAATACAGCACTGTGACCATCTAAAAGCTCTTGACAGCATATAAAAGGTATTGTTCTTAATTTTGTTTCTTCAATATGCAACAATTCCTTATACGGTAGAAAGAGTTTCAAACGAAAGCCAAAATAAACCAAGCCAGCATAAATCACAAAAAGGTAGCATACATGTTTGGGAGGTTTTAAGGAAGTCAAATGGAATGTTGGCTTTTATTTGAAAACCAGCAGAATATAAAAAGTAGTGAAGTCTGGCTAAAACAATGCAAAACACTAGTTAGACCATACCTAGAATACTGCGAGTTTTTTCATTCCCTTAAGTAAGGAAAGATGTATTGGTATTGAAGGCAGTCCAGAGAAGGTTCACAAGATTGATCCCAGGTGTGGGGGGATTGTTTTGTGAGGAGAGGTTGAGTAGTTTGGACTTGTTCTCATTTGGAGTTGAGAAGAATGAGAGGCAACCTTATTGAAACATAAAGGATTTTTAGGGGTCTTAACAGGGCAGATGTGGAAAGGCTGTCTTCCCTTCGAAGTGAGTGTAGGGTGAGAGCATAATCTCAGAATATGGGATTCCCCATTGAAGATAGAAATGAGGAGTAATCAGAAAATCTGTGGAATTCTTTACCACAGAGGGCTGACAAGGCTGGGTCATTAACTATATTCAATGCTGAAATCGATAGATTTTTAATCAGTAAGGGAATCAAGGGTCAAGGTGAGTGCCAGGAAGTTTGAAATGAGGATTATCAGATCAGCCATGATCTCATTGAATAGCCCACTTCTGCTCCTGTATCTTGTGGACTCAAGATCATGAGTATACATAGTGATGCGCAGCAGTTTGGATTGAGTTATGTCCGGTCAAATTTGAGCTAATAGGTTCCTGAAAGTAGGCAAGTTAAGCCAAAACAAACAGGTGAATAAATGATCATGGCTGAAATAGCATAAGTCTGCACTTGCAAAGGTGAGAAAACTTGGTTCCAACTCTCTTTGGATTCAGACTGCCCAGTTTATTTTGCATTGTAGTTTGTGTTTGGCTATTCTTGTTATCATATTGAAGTTAGTTGTTTGGTGACTGAATAACAATGTGGCATTTTACTCTTTCAAGTTGTCTTTTAGTGCGTGGTATGTTGCGGGTGGAGAAATGACCTGGGTGTTTATCGCATGAGCCCAAAGACATATTGAAACTTCCCTCATCATCATGCTGCAAATCAGGACAATTATTTTAGACATTATTCCAGATAATTTTTTCTCCTAATATTTTATTAAATGCTGAAAGACAGTGAGTTTTCCTCACAAGTAAAACACTGGACACTGGAACTCATTTAAGCTCAAATGTTCCCAGCCTTAAGTTCAAATCTACTTGTCATTTGTTGATTCTGTTTTGATGGGTGGAAGTACTGTTCCTGGAGACTCACTACTGTATCATACACCTGAAAAACTGCTGGACCAATCATAGCATAATGATGACAGATAGGCACAGTGACATTAAAAAGTATGGAAAACAACCACATTAATTAAAATGATCAGTTATTCATGAAACATTTAAATATTCATCACATTTGAAAAAGGTGCAAAGAAACTATTACCCTTTTTAAATACTGTAATTGCATAGTCAATGGAATCTGTAGCAGTCTCAGTTTAAAAAAAAATTTAGTAAAATGACTACAAATCGAAGGAATGTAATAGAAAGAGTTTGGGATTTCATGTAAAGGCAGTTTCCATTAATATTGCCAATCAATTTAAAAAATAATTCTTCTGAAATTGGTCTAAAATATTAGCCTAGCATTCTCCGTAATATGGTTGCTTACTTCAGCACCACACTTCTATTAAATTCCACTTGTGTCTGGCCTCAATTTGCTATAGGAAAAATTATTCTCTGATAACGCAATCTCCATAATAACTAGTTTTTCACACAAAATGCTTTGTGATTGCACTGTAATTCTTTTAGATGAAAATTGCTTTATCAGGCCATAAAAATGAATAAAACCTTATTAAAATGATGCATTACTTTAATGAAATGATTTATGAAGTTTTGTGAGCATTTAAAGATTAATAAGAATTATAAAACTAAACAACACCGACCCGTAAATGGTCTTTTCACCTGTGTGTTATTTTCTATAAAATGAGCTACAAAAAGGTTACAGTTTGGCTTTTCCATTCACTCAATTTGCTCCAAATGGTCTCCCCACAAAAATGTACATTTATCACAAAGATGTTGCATATTTTTTTAAAAATTAACTCTTTGAAGGCTGAATTTCTTCAAAATACCTTATATTTCACACAATTTCTTCATGAATAACATAGTTTATGTAAAATTCTGTGAGATGAGATAAACAGTAGAAATTCAGTATGCAGCTACTTGGTGATTTTTTTAATCAATTCTATAAGTATTCTTATTATTAACATTTAGAATTAAAGCAAACTACTGCAGAAGCAGGAAGTTTAAACAAACATAGAGACTTATGGAGACACTCAGCAGGTCTGGCAACATCTGTGTAGAGAGAAACAGAATTAACATTTCAAGTCCAGTATGACTCCTTCAGTTCCCCAGAAAAAGTCATTCTGGACTGAAAACATTAAATCTGTTTTTCTGTCCACAGATGCTGCCAGATTTGCTGAGTTTCCCCAGTGTTCTCTGTGTTTGTTTCTTATAAATAACAATTCATGTAACGTAGCCAATTGTAAATAGCTGTACAATTTAATGGGGTGGAGATCCAATTCATTGTGCATATAAATGTATTTGTGCATGCAGGTGTATGACTCCATAACATTTGCAATAATGGCTGGGTTGGAGCTCCTCAGAAGACTGTAATAAAACAAAGATTCCAATGACAGCATGAACTGCACTCAATGTGTTGCCTACAATTCAGTGCCTTATTTTACACAAGTTACAGTATTTATACACTTAGGAATGTCTTGACGACTAAGATTGCCTTGTCCACAAGCATCCTGTATGACATTGTGTGAAGCTGGATGACCACAGCAGGCTAAGCAGCATATCAGGAACACAAAAGCTGACGTTTCAGGCCTAGAACGTCAGCTTTTGTGCTCCTGAGATGCTGCTTGGCCTGCTGTGTTCATCCAGCTTCACACTTTGTTATCTTGGATTCTCCAGCATCTGCAGTTCCCATTATCTCCTGTATGACATTGTTTGTTTCAAAACTGACAGTGGATGTGAAAGGATGAAGAGCACTTATCAGCAGTTGTAACAAAACCTTCTCTGGTTTTTAATGCTATGTGACCAATGATCCATAATTATTCTCCTTTCACTAATACAGGAAGAGCAATTATAATTTTTTAAAAACCATATAACTTCCATCTCCTGGTGTAAAGATGGTTTGTGTCCAAGCTGTTACAGGCTCTCATTTTGCAGACAAAAATCACCTGTAGCACATGTACTTCTGATAAAATCATGATTTCCATCCTAAAGAGACAAATCTCTGTAGAATTACTGAGACTTCATGGAACTTTGTTAACTGCAAAATTTACCATGAAATTGAGGCGTGTTAAGCCCTTCCTATGCTATAATCTTGTGTTTTCTTTGAGAAACACAGGGTCCAAAAGCCTATTAAATAAATGGAGGCAAAATGACTAGAATAGACCATGTTTGGTTTCCTATATATTTGAGAGCTGCTGATTGTGTTCTATATCTCCTCACCCATCAGTTAAAATTTCTTCAATTATAAGGATTGGGGAAACACACCTCTGCAACCGATAAAATTTGCTTATGCTTTACATAATACCAGATATGCGCAACAATTCAGCAGTAAGTTGTATGAATGCCTTTTTTGTAGTTTCATATAAGTACAAAAATTAAAAATATGTTCAAATTTGACACTAAATATAGGCTTACAGTTTAGTTCTGCGTAGGAAATCATTGCTGTATAAAGCACCAAATAGCTCATGATTTAACAACAGAGCTGCTACACTGATATGAGGACATAGAGACAATTGTTTTTGAAACTACTAGTAAACTTGAGCTTGCAATTTTGTTTTTTTCATATGTATATTTCAATTAGCCAGGTGACTCAATAATTAACAAATGCTCATGCATTTTTCAAGGTTAAGACAGCTCATGGATTTAGTGCTCAATTTTGCTACAGCCGTTTCTATTTCTAGCTGTTGAAGCAGCCAATTTCTTCAAATTAATTTAATGAGCAATATAAAATACATGAAACTTTGTTGAGGCAGGCAATAAAATATTCTCATTTACTGGAGGTGATATTGAAATTTGCAGCTATTCTGGACTTTTACACTTCCCTGCATGAGAGACTGGCAAAGAGAAGGCCCACAGACCCTTCCTAAAGGGGGTCTCAGTGATTCAAGTTCAGATCTTGTTCACACTTATCTGTTAGATAAAAAAATGTATATAGGTAACTGTAGCCTTCCCCACAAACAGTATGGAAAGTAAACATGCCATCAACTAAGTAATCTGGACTGGAGGCACATGTGAGAAGATGCAAAAGTGAAGATAATGTCCTTCTTAGTCAGCAGAACCTATCCCATGGAATATTACAACTCAACAATACCTTGCAAAGAACTATAAAAGATGATTGAATTCCTCCATCCAGTGCTTTTCATATGCTAACTTGGCATGTAGTATATGACAGGCAAAATAGAGAGGCAATAACCAGCAACCTCTCAACCATAATCTATTAATATAAGCATCTATCATTATGGTCAGAGTTATAAGGAAGTAGCAGTTTAATGGAAGACTATGAAAAATAAATGAAGGAATTGTGTAAAAAAATGAAGGGTAATACCAACAATAGGCAGGTAGCAACCAATATTGTCAATTTCATTGATTAACTGCTAATAATAAGTTTCAAGAATAAACTGATTCTGAAAGTGTCTAATTGTTTCTATGCCCTATTCCGTTCCACAAGTTCCTGTACTAAAAATAAAATATTTATGAAACTATGGCCTAAAGGTTGAAGTTGCTCACCTAACGTTGTGCGATTAGTGAAATGGACCGTTTCTGATTTGAGTTGGAGAGAGAGGAAGGGAGAAATAGCTATTAAAGATGGTATTAATGGACTGCAAGCAAAGAAAAGTTGTCATGGAAGTGTGTTTATGGTGTATAGTGCTGGCAGGCATGATTTCAATAGGCTTTGACATGTTTAACATAAATGTATACAGCAGGGCTCCTGCATTCATGAATAATTCCTTCAGGCCCCATGCCTCCCTAATTACTGAAATTGAAAAAATAGGTCATGCGCATCTTTACTTGAACAGCAGTTTTTTTTTCCTTCTCTGAGTGCTGGATGTGCAGAATATATCTGTGATACAATGAGCTAGCTGGACAAACAGCTGAAAGGGCAAATAGAATGTAAAGGTGAACAGTAATGTGTAAAAAAAACATTTATTTTAATTTTAAGCAAATCATTTCATTTAAATCATCTGAGGAAGAATAAAGGATCTTGTACTCACTGTCAGGCAAGTTTTAAAAAAACACGTTGGAACCATTTGTCTGATACCTTGTACAATGTGCTTGAGAGTATTTTTATTTATTTTCATCTTTAATGTGATACACTAAGGAGTATGACATATGTATTTGCGGACACAAAAAGAATGAACTTTCAAAATGTAATGTATTGCATTACTTATTTAAATAATTATAATTAAATTATATAAGACAGCTTCCTTTACTATGGCTTTAACTGGGTTTTGTTTTAAATTCTTCAATTATCAAATCTATACAATATCAATAATTTATTTTCACAGAATCTTGGCTGTAAATTAAATTTTTAATTTTGCAGTCAGCTGTGGTGTTACTAAGATTTATAAGCCAGGCCAATGTCTTACTCGCCCACACCATAATTAAATCTATGCCAGCTTCCTGACTAATATCGTAATGCTATCAACATAGAAAACCCACAGTGGAACATAGAAACATAACAGAAAGTTTCATAAATTGTAAACAATGTTTTTAACCTCCCATCCTCTTTCCCTTTTCTTTACCTTTGAATTTTGGATTAAGCGAATAGATTACCACATCCATAAATATCTCCAAAGTTGTCATCTATTGGTGCCCCTTAGTCACCCAGCCATTTAACATGCAATACTTTGAATGAAGAAACCACTGCATACTCTTTACTGGTTAGATTTTTTCTCCTGCTCCCATCATGATATGGCTAAGATCAGCATATGTCCCCAGGATGAAATCTTTAGTGTGAATACCAGCTGAGACCGGAATCTGAAATTGGGTCCCTTTGTTAAAAATCAGGATCCCCTTGTGTCAGAGCCACCGAGACTCCAACCCACCTCTTGAAAACCCTACTGTCATCTTTCACAATAAATATAAATTGACAAGTTAATGGTAAGGCTGAGGAAAATGCAAGAAGATGCAATGTAGGTATGATTTTTGAATCTTATTCATTGGTGCCTGTTTGATGACCTACCTAGACTGCAAAATCAGAACTAATGAGTATTAAAGCTGTCTAATATACCACGGACTTCACATTCAATTAAATCACTCAAAAGGTATTTTTCCACAGAGCCATAAATAAAGATAGAAGCCGATTGCTGTAGCAAAAATTAACCTAATAGATGATACCTAAAATGTTATGAGAAGCTGAGAATCATAAAGGAAAATGTCATAAGGGTTAGTTTGTTTGCATTTTTAACATTCAGCACTGCACCAATGAAAGGTCTTTGTAAGTAATGTAGAATGCCTGGAGCATTGTAGGGTAGAATAATGAGCTGCAATATTTCTATTCTGGATAAATAATAAACTTTAGACACTTCAGACAACTTAATCCAAGAATACATTATATCTTAATGAGAGTGTACCTGACTGACATTTTTCTGTGAAACCAGGCATTTTTACAGTTTAATGCAATGCCTGGGCCAAAATTCTCAGTTCTGTCCCAGTCTTGAGATAATGCTTCAAAAAGACACCTAACCAAAGGAAGCTTTTATATCCCTTTTATTGGGCAATTTTGACATTCTGCTGATGGCAGGATTTGCATTTTCATTTTTCACCATATAACCTTATGAATAAAAGTATTGTGACTTGTTCAGATTCAACCTTTACCATATGTAAAAATATATTTAACTCAGCCAACCAAAAATAAGAGTAGGTGGCAAATATTTGGTGAAATTTCACCCACAAAATACTGTGTAAAATATTCACCTTGCACACCATCATAGGCAGAGTTGAGGAGATTTTATGACGTGCCATTTTGGTAAAGATCTGCTGAAGATATGCCCATGAAGCTTGGCTAGGTTGTATGCTGTTGTTAACTTTGGAGCAGGTTAAATTCAAGAAAAAGAGGAGATGAAGTTCTTTATGAGGAATAGTTTTGAAGGATTTTGTGACTGAGTTTGATAATGTACATGCTAAGTGGACTGCCAAGCCAAGTTGTAAGATATCTCCTAGTTATACCAATATTTAATTTATTATTTATCATTTCTGATCAAATGTGATTTACCTGTTAGACATAAATTAACTTATGTTGATTCTGGATGTTAAAGTATAGGTGGTTACTCAAAAAAATAGTGTTTTCTTTGCCTCTTGCACAGTAAGTTTTTTTTAAATCATGGAATCTTATGGCTTCATTCTTTAGTGAATAACTGACTTCTTTTTAAGAAAACAAGCTGCTAGTCTCAAACATGACTTTAATACATCAACACTATCTCAGAAAGTCATCCAGGAACTTGCAATCAGTTTCAATTCAAGTTTCTCATGTAGAAGGAGCAGGAAAAGGTAAAGATGTAAATAATGCCTACAAATTATTCACCAGTTAGATCAGGTTGTAATAATCAGAGTTAACCTTGCCAGACAGTCAGCACACTGTTCTCATGCAGTAGAAATTGTTGTTCCCTTTGGCAAATGGTACTTTTGTGATTATGGTATGATGAGCAAAGATGCAACACTTTGACGGCATTGTTTCTTTTTTCCACCAATACTCAGGGTTATGTAATGCTAGATTGGGGTTGAATGGGGGAATGTTGTTGCTCATAGCACTTGACCTGCAGCTCATTCTCTAGAATTAACCTTCCATACTGTTGTCAGTGGTTGCCTCAACTCAATGTGCTGCAGGTTATGTCTCCACATAAGCCAGGGTGCGTGTATCGTATTGTGTTGAAGAACTTCGGTTCATCTTAGTTGTATTTAATTAGAATTTGAGTTAAAAATATGGGAAATTTTTATTCTATGCAGAAGTTACTTAAAACAGCGCATCTGTTTTTATTCTTGCATTAAGCTTGATGGGACTGTGCTCAACACCCCAAAATTCAGCAATTCTGGTGATCCATTTCATGGAAATAAAACTCTTAACACATGCAGAGATCCATTTGCTTCTTGCAGGGTTTCCTGTTATGACATGAAGCTCTAATAATGTAATCAATACGAAAATGAGGTTTCCATTCTTGTGTGCAGGATACATTGTCCTCTTACTATTAACTACTTGTCATTTTCCTCATTTCAATCCAAAATCTATTTATTTTACATAATTATTCAGCAATCAGAATGATGATGGCATTGTGGTACTGTCACTGAACTACTAATCCAGAGGTCCCTCCATAAGGTAATGACACAGGGTCAAATCCCACAATGCCAGCTGATGGAATTTATATTTAACTGATCAAAACAAAATTCTGGGGTGAAAATTAACTAGCAATATGGAAAAAATGTCCATGAAACCAGAGAGAAAGGATGCATCAAGATCAAGATCCTTTCTGCTGAAGCAACGTGCCAAATACCTATCAGCTGCATCCATCAGCCCCTGCTCAAGGGTCACTGTAATATGTAAGTTGGGGCTGGGGATCCTGTTTACCTGACTACTATCGTTGAGTACTTGTCAGTCGAGAACCTTGAGCTGGTGAGCCAGTCAGCCCGGCACAACAAGAAGACATGCTTCATCCCATCTTGTCATCTGCAATGATGAGGAGTTCAACAGGTTGCTGGGAGGGATCACCATCGCCCAAGTCAGGATCCTGCCCAACATCCAACGAACCGGACACTGAGCGAGGATTTATATCTAAAAGAGGAATGAGATCAGAAAACATATCAATAGTGGTGATCATGAAATTGCCATTACTTGTCCATCTGGATCACTAATTCCGTTGGCTTTGGACTCTCAGTAATGTGATTGACTTTTAATCTCCCTCTGAAATGGACTAGCAGGCCACTCAGTGGCACTAAACTGTCGCAGAAAAATCTTAAATCAGTAAAACTGAACATGCTCTCTGTCCTCAATGAAAATACGAGAAGAATCATAGGCACACATAGCCTAGCTGTCCCTGCAAAGGTCTTTATATCTTAGGGCTTGTGCCAAAAATAGCTGTTCTACTGATTAATCATGCAACTGCCTGTAACAAAGTCATGTTCACAAAATCATACCCTGCAGCCAAGACCCCACTAGGACAATTCATTATTAATTCCAGACTACATGAAATCTCCTAGCATCAGGTCAAATTTGAACAAGGAAACCTCATACTGATTCCAATTTACTGCTGTCCCTCAGCTGACCAATCAGTATTCCTCCATATTGAGCACCATTTGGAGAATCAGAGAGATTGGGAAGAGCATAGAATATACTCTGAGTGGGGAACTTCAGTGCCTACCCATGCATAACTGAAAAAGAAGTGCCACCCCAGTCAAGCTATAATGCAGGTCAACTTGCATGCCAAACTATTAAAATTCTGAGGGTTAAAATTGACCAGAAACTGAAACAGAATACAAACAAGGGACTTAAGTGATTCTACAATCAAAGAATTGTTCAAAGCTTTGCAGTCCTGTCACATCCAGTTATGAACAATGGTGGGTAGTTAAACAATGAACAGGAGAAGGACACTATTCAAATATCAGCACTGTCAATGATGGGACTGCCTGATACACCAGTACAAAAAGACAAGATGGCAGAATTTTCAAAGTGTTGTTGACAGTGTTATGAGAAGCATTTACAGAACAATAACTAAACACACTGATGCCTGTTTTGGATTCTGCTAGGGCCACTCAGCTCCTGACCTCATTACATCCATTGTCCAAGAGGTGAAAGTGACTACCCTTGACATCACAGTAGCCCCTGATGAAGTATGGCATTAAAATAAGGGACCCTGGTAAATGTGAAGTCAATGGGAATTAGGGGTAGCATTCTATGCTGGTTAGAGTCAAACCTAACACAAAGAAAGATTGTTGGGTGTTACCGGGGGCCATTTGGTTCAGTTTCAGGACATTGCTGAAATCCTCAGACTAGTGTCCTCAATCGTACTATTTTCAGATGCTTTTTCAATGACCTTTCCATCATGAGGTCAAACATGGGCATGTTCACTGATTATTTCACAATATACAATACCACTTGTAACACTTCAGATACAGAAAGAATCCATGCCAATAAGTAGAAATGCAACATTCAAGCATGGGATGAAAATTGGCAAGTAATATACTTGTGCCATACACAACTGCCAATCAAGGACCAATCTCACTTTGACCATTAACAGTTTTAACATCACTGAATTGCCACTATTAATGTTCTGGGAGGTTAAAATTGGCCAGAAACCGAACTGTGCCAGCTTTATAAGCACTGTGACTAAAAGAGGAGGTCAGCAGCAGATGGGTAACTCCACCAGCCTGCAATAATTTGTGAATATAGTTCAGCACCACCTTCTCAATGGCAATTAAGATTGGACAACAAACACTAGCCTTGCCAGTAATGCCTGAATTCCACAGTAGTATTAAACAAAACAGCACTTGCTGGATTCCTGTTTGCAGACCCAAAGTAATAGATCAGGTTATCCTAAGGCTTCTTTGTTCATTTAATTTCACCCAGACCGCCAGAACAGATGTTTAATAAATTTTGTTGAAATAAATTAGTGTGTTTCATCATATGTCTTCTAGCTGTCAATTTTCCACATATTCTGCAACAAAAGGCAGGGAAGGTCAGTCACCCAAACAACTGCATCAGGTAACATCTGACAACATTAACCAGCTTCAATTGCAATTCTCTTTACATAAGCACTTAATGCACAAGGGAAACCAATTAAGCAGTAGCACATTTTAAGTGGTACAGACAGGAGCACTATTTAATCAAACAGGTTATATGCAGGTAACCTTTGGGAGCTCTTATGGCACAGTGGTAGTGTCACTACCTCTAAGCCAGGAGACCTGGGTCAAGTCACACCTGATCCATATCTCTGAACACGTTGATTAGAAGATGAAGGAGCAGAATTAGACCACGTGGTCCATCAATTCTGCTCCGCCATTGGATCATGGCCAACATGTTTCTCAACCCTATTCACCTGCTTTCTTCCTGTTACCTTTGATTCTCTTACTAATCAAGAACCGATCTATGTGTGTCTTAAATATACTTAATGACACAATATCGACAAGCTTCCACAGCCTTCTGTGGCAATGGGTTCTACAGATTCACCACCTTCTGGCTGAAAAAATTCCTCCTCATTTTAGTTAAGGGACGTCCCTTCACTCAGAGGCTGTGTCCTCGGGTCCTGGCCTCTCCTATTATTGAAAATATTTTCCCTATGTGCTCTCTATCTAGGCCTTTCAGATTCTGCAAGTTTAAATCAGATCCCACCGCATCCATCTAAACTCCATCAAGTACAGAGCCAGGGTCCTCTACTGCCCCTCATATGACAAACCCTTCATTTTTGTAAACCTCTTCTGGATTCCCTCCAAGGCCAGTACATCCTTCCTTACATACAAGGCCCAAAACTGCCTACAATATTCCAAATGCAGTGAGACTGGAGCCTTATACAGCCTCATCCCTACAGTACAGTACATCTTTGCTTTTGTACTCTAGCCCTCTCAAAATGAGTGTTAACATTGCATTAGCCTTAGTGACTGACAACTGAACCTGAAGAGAATCCTAAATTCGAACTTCTAAGCCCCATTGTACTTCAGATTTCCAAAGCCTTTCCCCATTTAGAAAATAATTTATCCCTATATTTTTCATTCAAAAGTGTAGAATCTCACACTTGCTGATATTGTATTCCATCTGCCACTTCTTTGCCCGCTGTCTGAGTCTCTCCAAGTCCTTCTGCAACCTCCCTGCCTACTCCACACTACCTGTCCCTCCACTTGAACTCCAGTATCATTTGCAAACTTAGCAAATATGCCCTCAGTTCATTTGTCCAGATCGTTAATGTTGTGTTCTCAACACTGATCCCTGCGGAACTCGACAAGTCATCGACTACTATCCTGAAAAAGCCTCCTATATCTCCATTTTCTGCCTTCTGCCAGTCAGACAATCCTCAAACCATTACCAGTACCTTGCCCCTAACACCATGGGCTCTTACTTAGCAGCCTCCTGTGAAGCACCTTACCAAAGGCCTTCTGGAAACCCAAATATATCATGTCCACTAACTCTCTTTTGTCTAACCTGCTCATTACCATCTCAAAAGAATTTTAAGAGATTTGCCAGGCATGACCTCTCCTTGCCAAACCCATGTTGACTCAGCCCTATTTTACAATGCACTTCAAATATTCTGTAATTTCATCCCTAATAATGAATTCAAAATCTTTCCAATGACTGAGGTCAGGCAAACTAGCTCAAAATTTCCTGTGTTCTTCTTCCCCCCTCTCTGAAACAGTGCCATTTTCCAGTCTTCTGGGACCTTCACTGACTGTTGTGATTTTTCAAGGATCACCACCAATGCCTCCACAATCTCCTCAGCAATCTCCTTTAGAACCCTGGGTTGTAGTTCATCCAGTCTGGGTGCTTCCCCACCACCTTCTCCTTGTTGATGGCTCTGCCCCCAGAGACTCTTGAAATTCTGGGATGCTACTAATTTCTTTCATAGTGAAGAAAATATCTATGCAGGTCACCTTATAGCGTACACCACAGAACTTATTTGATCAGAAAGAATTAAGAATGATGTTGGTCATTTTCCTGCCTGTTGATCAAACAAAGATGTCTTCTAGCCAGGAACTATACGTCATTAAATTCCTGATGTAAAAATGAACAGCGAGTCAATACAAGCATACATCCACTCAATTTCAATTTTATAGTAATCTTTCTTCATTTTTATTTAGGTTGTTTACCTCAGGCAACAAAGAGCACTTCTTTCCTGAAAATAACTTGAACGACTCATAGATAAAAGTTGATACTCAGAGTCATAAAGAAATGAATTAAATCTGGCATCTTCCTTTTATAACAGCAGTCAGTGATTATAAGGTTAAAGTGTTGTGCAACTGTGAATTTTTATTATTAATAAGTGCGAGAAAGACAGGCAAATTTATAGCCGCAAAAGTTTATTAGTTTACGGTATTGTATTATAGACGCACAATGCTGAAAACACGGGACTTACGGAAAATGACATGAATTAATAATTACCTAATTGGCTCTTAGATTTTTTTTCACTGAGAGATGGAAGTTTATGTGATGTGCTTGTCAAAAGTACTTTAGCTGACTGATGTAGATGCCAAAGAGACAATAATTCCACCCCCCCCAGCTATGTACACACACACACACACACACACACACACACACACACACACACACACACACACACACACACACTCTCTCTCTCTCTATGTCTCTCTAACTCTAACTCTCTCCCTCTCCTTCTCCCACTCCCTCCTTTAGTAGTGTTCTGTGTAGGTTTCCTGCATAGCTTTGGTGTAATGTACGGTGTTACAGCAGATTGTTGTACGTGTGGGTAAAGTCAGGCCTGCAGTGTAATCATTTTTGACGCCTGATGTTTGATTGAGACTGACATTTTAATGTCTGAAGCTGTGCAAGAGGTCAGATGTGGTTAACCTGGCTTTCTAACCTCCCTCTACTAGCAAAAGCAATGTCATTTAATCAGCCTAAATTTAACTCTTTGAGATCTAGGCACTAGCGACAAAATAGCTTTCTGAAGTGTCAGCTTCAATCCTTGCCTCCTAAGCAATAAAATAGATGAATGAGATATGTTTCAGGCACAATGTGAAGAGTGCGATATCCAATCAGCTGACCCATGGAATACTATAAGTAGAAATACTTGATTTGGTGTGGTTGATGAAAAATGCACGAAAAATATATGTCCCCCACCTCCACAAGTCTTCAAGCTTTAGCCAAAGACTTGATACAGAACAACTGGTAATCTGTTTAGTGTTAATTACAAAGTAGGCAAAATGGATAGCCAAACTCATTGACAACTTTAAAATACAATTAAGATTGCACCCTCCCGATGCTAGCTAAATTATCTGGGTAGAGGTATGTATATATACTTGTGAAAAATATATTTACTCATGGAACTTATTCAAAATGAATCTATATTTGGCTGAGCTCTCAGGCATCCTTTATGCTTTCTCTTAATTTTTCAGATTTTTGCAAGTATTATTTCATATAATCATGAGAATTAAACCTCAGGAACAGCCATTTCTGCTCTCATTCTTAGGGTACACAAGAAAGCAATGACATCACAGTGTTCCATAGTGTAAGTTAAAAGTGATGAACAGTGATTGATAAATACCCTTTAAAAATGACCCGTTATTTTGATTTAGTAGTTTGAAATATAGATCCAGTAAACATTTGGAAAAAAGCTATGGTCTCTTGGCCTTAAAGGTTTTTCCATTGCTGCCATTAACTTCCAGTTTGGCAGGCAAACAGGATTGTAAACTCTTCCACTAGTTCAGTTCTGACCTTGCTGTGTCAGATGGTAGGAGATACACATTAGTTTAAAAAGCAGAAACATGAAAATCGGTGAAAATGGTTAGTTTTCTTTAGAGATTCCATAAACTCTTGTCAATTACAGTTTCAGCATTGTAGCCAGTTTTGATTTCATACCGACTAAGGCAACACGCCATGTGCAATCAGATCATCATGAATCTTTGCTGTAATTGTTCAGATGCAGTTTGTAATGTTTTGGCTATCCTGCAGGCCTGTAAAAATATGTTAATCTTTACTGTATTATGAGTTACATAGTATGCATTTCCTGTCAGTGGCAATTACTTGTAATAATATTCCCTCTGTCACGTCTTGCTCATCATATTCTGCTGACAATACCTCACTCAGGTAAGCAGTGCCATGTCACTCGTGGCTAGCCATGACCAATGCCATGTGAGAGGTGCACATGTAATTTACTAGTCAATCATGTTTAGCATTGCACATAGGGAGTGAGTCCTGTTGTAATCTCCAGATGTAGCAGGGCTACAGGCTAAAGATAATTGAAAGAAAATCTGTTGGTATACTTTAGTCACCATTGTCAAATTTTTATTCTTTCATGGAACCTGACTTTTGCTGGCAAGGTCAGCATTTATTGCTCATCCAAAAGTAGTGACAGGAGGCCTTCTTATACTGCCAGAGTCCATGTTGTGAAGGTGCACCCTCAGTGCTGTTAGGAAGCGACTCCCAGACTATGACACTCAAACAATGAAGGCATGACAGTTTAGATCGAAGTCAGATGGTGTGTGGCTTGAATGGGAACTGGCAGGCAGTAGTGTTCCCGAGCAATTGCTGTCCCGTCCTTCTCAGTTGCCGGGGTCCAGGATTTAAAGGTGCTGCCAACAGAACCTTCCTGAGTTGCTGCAATGCATCTTGTAGGTGGTACATGTGCCATTGTGCATTACTAGAGGAAGGAGCGAGTGTTGAAGTCAATGCATTGGGTGCCAATCAAATATACTGCCTGTCCTATGATAATGGGAACTGCAGATGCTGGAGAATCCAAGACAACAAAATGTGAGGCTGGATGAACACAGCAGGCCCAGCAGCATCCCAGGAGCACAAAAGCTGACGCCTCGGGCCTAGACCCTCTCTGATGAAGGGTCTAGGCCCGAGCCGTCAACTTTTGTGCTCCTGGGATGCTGCTGGGCCTGCTGTGTTCATCCAGCCTCACATTTTGTTGTCTTCTATACTGCTTGTCCTAGATGGGTTTAAACATCTTTAGTTTGGTTGAGGCTGGCACTCATGTGGCATGAATGTTGCTCGTTACTTATCAGCCCAAGTCTGAGATACACATCTTACTGCATGTGGACACAGACTGCTTCACTTCAATGAGTTTACCTTACATTAAATAGTTCCCACAAAATGGCTTTTAGTTGCTAGGTGGTTAGAACATCATTTGGAAATAAGTCATGTGTGAATGAGAAAAGAACCTAGTTTCCTTTTGTATTTGTGTCTATCTATTGCCCTCTCTCTCCATCTCATAATTGTTTGAAATGGAATTTCCATCTCACTGTGTAAACTACAGTATTAGCCTTTTGAAGTGTCAACTAAAACACAAGTGACGCAATTAGCTTGTATGAAAATTTAGTTGTTTCTTTCATGAAAAAAGACTGTCCTTTCTTTCAGTCCTGTACCTCTAACCTCAATATCTGTCCAGCCCTGTCACATTTCAAAGTGCATAGGTCATAAAATGAAGCCTACAGGTCTCCAATCATGATCGTTGTTCCTTTCTTGTTCTTCCCCTTATGCAGGTATGTTTTATTCCAATAATGTCATATTGTTTTTTCAAAACTAACATTAAAATACAATTGAGCTGAAGCTGCTAGATACTAAATAAAGTACTCCTCAGCACAAAAATTGAACAGACCATTATATCTTGGGAAATTAAATAAATTGCATAAGCTCATTCTACACAGTTCAAATTCAACTTACATCACCAGACCCGGGACAGAAGCATCAACTTCATGCCTTGACATATTGGGGAGATTTCGAGAAGCACTAAAAGTCTCAATAGACAATTAGTTGATAAATGTAATCATGCTATTGTGAAACATGAGTTTGAATTTCATATTTTAATTAAACTCTTGTTTTTGGCATTTGAAGTTTCGGTAACGGTGGATGAAAACAATCAGCACATGGTAAAAAATATAGATTCAGAACTTTGTGAGAACCAATGGCTCAATTGTAATCAGGGTGATCTTTTCCATTCAAAATGTGGGCATAGGGATTTATAATAGAAAACGCTGTGCATTCCATTCAAATTCCAAGCAATCCCAGTTCTAAAACATTTCCCAGCTTAAGTTGATGCGTGTTAGAAAAGCAGCCATGCAAAGTACTTTTCATCCAGTTTTTATTTATGAGAATTCTTTGAACATTTTCCAAATTCCAGAGTATTTATCAATATCAAGACCTGTGTTCAGATGTTTTATGCATTCCTTACTTGAGTTGCAATTTTTGACAGTTTGTATAGCTACGTATATTTTTCCCCTTTTGCTCATAAAATTAGTCTGTTTCCAATTGTGTTTAAACTGTCAGTTTAAATGGAAGTGATCCTAATCATTATCCCTCCTTTAATTCAAAATAAATTAAAAGGTACAATGGAACATAATGCACCGTTCATAATTCCTATTTTATTCTTCTCTATAAAAATGAACACTATGGAATGAAAACAATGTATATTCCAATTAATACTTTCTGGAGCCCAAGTTAAAAATAAGACATATAAGAAGGAATATGTAAAAAAAAATTGAACCAAATACTGAGTGGCCAATTCAGTCTGCTGCTTTGCAGCCCTGATCTGGTCCAGCATGGCTTGCATCTTTGATATGGCCCACATCCCAGCAACAGCTCCAACCCAATCTAACTCCTGGCAAAGTACCCAAAGTGAATTGTAAACATGTCTAATTGCTCAGCAGGAAAAGACCAGTTTGATCTACAGCACTAACCCACAGTCATGATGCCTGGACCAACATAACAAGGCACTTTGTGTCCACCAACAAGATGCAGAAGAGAAAGAAACCAAGTTCAGAAAGGGGTGAAAATTCTTGTGTGTTCTGACGCACTCATGTATCTCAGAAACAGCCCAGGGGCTCACTTGGGCCATACATTACACCAGCTGTGAAATCTTTTTTTTAAAATATCATGCAATCTCTGTCCTTGGTAAAGACAGGGCCATCTCTTTCACACTACTCAAGTTGATAGTATATTCATACAGTTCATCACATCCTGGAAAAGTGGAACCACTGAACATCCAGCTTATTTCCTGCTGTTGTATAATTCAAGTATATTGAATTGAAGTATCTTGGCTGGTCAGCTCTCTAAATGAAATAAACGACTAATACAGCTATTCCATAATTTTATCAGCTTCCTGTATTAATATTTGGAATAAAAGAAAATCCATATGTTACCAGTAATATTATCAGTGTTAATAATTACAGTGAGTTGGTTACTGGTGGAATTAAAATACCACTCAAGTCTTGTTTCTCCTTCCTGAATCCCTCACTTGTGTTTTGGTTTCGCCTCTGCACTATTTTGGGTTATTAAATGATCCAGTCAGGGGATTTTGACCAGGGACAGTGCATAAAATAGATTGAGTGCCCAGCACGCCAGCTTCCCACCCATCCCAGGTTCACACATATAATACGGAGGGTGGGGCTGATGTTGAATTGACAGCTCACCCGTGATATGTAAATAAATCGTTAAGGGTGAATTGAATTTCTCAAAAGTTCAATTGGGATATTTGCTGACTTAAGTTTTACGACCCGGAGAGACTGAGAGGGGTTGAGGGAAATACATCCTTCAACGCTGTGAATGACATGGATTTAAAGAACGAAGCTGATTTAACAGTTTCTTTAAGGGTCTCAGAAAGATACTAATGTATCTAAAGAAAACAGCAGTGATTAAATGCATAAATTGTCTGAAAAAAACTGATTACGGCCATGCCAACTGAACAAGGAGCTTTAGTGTGGAGACAGTCGTGTTGATTCACTGAGGTCTGCATGTCTATAAGGTTGCTGTTGGGGTTAAAGCATTTCCTTTCTGACTTTTACCCCTTGTTGGGATAAAATTTATAAAAAACTCATTAACAATATTTCACAGCACAAGAAATATTTGAAGATTTTACCTTGGAGTAAAAGTCTCCTTTCTGACATTTATGGGTTCATCTCAAAATATTTCTTCTACTGTGTAATATTATTTGTGTGGTTCATTTATTTTGTGTAACAAAATTTAATGTTCTCCAGGTAAATGTATATTGGCAGCCATTCTTGAATATGTTCATTGAGTTAGAAGGGATCTTGTGACATATTGGCAATGTCTGTAGTTTCTGAGTTGGACGGTTCAAGTCCCACCTGCCCCAGAAGCATGTTCCAGTGTATCCAAGCATGATAGTTAATGTAACTAAACTGTTTAAGAGATAGGACATTGTCCAGAATGATCAAGATTAAAATAAGGCTGGTCAACCATTTTAAAAAGTCAGAAGCCAGGGAAATTAAATGGGGGACAAAGAAATGGCAGAATAATTGAATGCATACTTTAAGTTCTACCTTCACAAACACTTTAGTTCTATCTCCAGCTGACTCTCGAGCATAACTGTTCAGTATTATTGCTGCAAGAATGTTACAACCAAAGTTCTAGTGAGAGGGTGGAATTGAAGGAAATTAGTATTAGTAAGAAAACGAAGCTGGGAAGTTAATGACTTTAACCGAATACTTGGAAAGCATTACCATGATTACACAAAGCCAACATGGGTGTATGAAAGGTAAATCATGTTTAACAAATCTACCGGAGTTTTCTGAGAATGTAACTCATAGAATAGGCAGGGGAGAACCTGTGGATGTTTGTATTTGGATTTTCAGACGGTTTTTGATAAGGTCCCTAGTAAGAGAATTTTGGGCAATGTTAAAACACATGTGATGGGGGTTATATATTGATATAGACTGAGAATTGGTTGACAGATAGCACGCAGAGAGTTGGAAGAAGTAGGATGGCAGGACTGTCATATGAGGAGAGAATGTTTCAATTGGGCCTGGATTCATTGATGTTTAGAAAAAGGAAAGAGGATAAGATTGAAATGTATAAAATTCTAACAGGACTGAAGAGACTAGATGCAAGGAGAATGTTATGCTTGAGCTCAGTTGTCACCGTGATTTCTGCAGGTGTTCCTCAGGGTACATAAGGAATATGTACCCTGAGGAACACATGAACAGGTTGATTAAAAATTTTTAATCAACCTGTTCATGTATGTTATGACACAACTCTGGAACAGGCGGAACTCAAACCCAGGACTCGCAGTTCAGAGGAAGGCACACTACCACTGCGGCATAAGAACTCTACTGCAATAGCCACAGGATCATGCCTGCACCAGCTCTTCAGATATCTTCTAATCATCTTGTTCCGAGGTGTTATTACATACCTCTAGAGTTGGTGGGACTGAACCCAACTGTCCTGGATCCAGGGGTTTGTGACACAGCCCATTGGTATTAAGCCAGCAGGTGCCCCCAAGTTCCTCAGAGTAAGTATCTTCTAATCAACCTGTTCAGAAATGTTGTTACACATCTCTGGAGCAAGTGAGACTTGATCTTGAGAGGCAGGAACACGGGCACTGCACCACAAGAAACCCTAAGTTCCTTAGGGTAGATATTTTCTCATCAACCTGTTTAGAGATGTCATTACACACATCTGGAGCAGGTGGGACATTAACCCTGGCCTCCTGGTAAGGACAGTACCATTGCACTGTAAGTGCTCGCAAGTTCCTCAGAGCATTTTGTTCTTCTTTGTTTTAATATCTTGATGTGCTGTAACCCACAACTGAACGTTTTTCTTCCCCGTCACCAAATCACTTTTTTTTTCATCCATTAAGCAACACTAGTCAATCACCCATGCTTTCAATTGCATAGTTTATGTTCAAAGCCTGTTAAGGGCAATGCAACCCATCAAAAGTGTGGGTGAGGTAGGGAGTCTGGGAAGGGGCTAAAGCAGAGTGGAATTAGAGGGGGAAATAAAGCACTGTGTCTGTCTCTCTCTAAAGGTATCGAGAGCATTGGTAGACACCACATGCTCCCTCTCCAAAGATTTCTGGGCACAAACATAGCCATGGAAAAGGGGCAGACAGTCAGCAGAAATAACCCCCTCCACAGCCTGCTGCTTGGACCTGTTTATAGCCAGCCTGGTCATGTCCAGGAGCAAACCTATGAGGAGGTCCACTGACCTGCTGATGCCCATCATCACTGGATGCCCAAAGATCAGGAGCGTGGGACAGAAGTGTAACTAAAAGCACAACAAAAGATCTTTTCAAATAACTGAAAAATGGAGCGCAATCATCCACAAACAATATTTACATGATCGACAGACTCCATAGCACTGGGAAGTAAGCAACTGGGCTAGGCACCTATAAACAGCAGTTACGTTGGGACCGCTGCATGGAGCACCCTCCAACCGAGATCACCGATGGAAAACAAGAGAAAAACTAAATAACTACATATGCTGGAAGTCAGAAACAAAAATCAGAAATTGCAGGAGAAACTCAGCAGGTCTGGCAGCATCTGTGGAGAGAAAGCAGAGTTAACGTTTAAGTCCGGAGACCCTTCTGCAGAACCAGGGATAATGTGAGAACTCCAACGTAGAGAGCCATCCATTGGGGTTCCCTGCTGTCTGGTGGTAAATAAGCATGCCAAGATCATAGAATCCCTACAGTATGGAAACAGGCCCTTCAGCCCAACAAGTCCACTGAGCATCCCACCCAGAACACATCCCCCATACCACTCATCCCTGAACTCTGTGGGCAATTTAACCTGGCCAGTCCACTTAGCCTGCATATCTTTGGATTGTGGGAGGAAACCGGAGCACCCGGAGGAAACCCACACAGACACGGGGAAAATGTGCAAACTCCACACAACCGCCTGAGAGTGGAATCGAACCCGGGTCCCTGGTGCTGTGAGGCAGCAGTGCTCAACACTGAGCCGCCGTGCTGCCCCTATGTGTCCATATGTGTCTAGCCAGCAGTGATAGGAGATGAGGTGGATGGCGTGTAAGGGCAGCCCAAACACAAAGTGCACCTTTGCGAGACACAGGTTGTGGGGTGGGGACTCCTGAGGGAGGTTCAGGATCTTGGGGCTGGTGTGAAATTCTGACCAAGCAGGGGTACTCACCGATGGGATTCCACTACACACCTGAGCATCCTCCAACCAGCGTACAACGTCGGTCCGAGCACTGCCCTTCACAATGCATGGGATGGTATCGGCAGCAAGCTGAACATCCACTGCCACCCTGCTCATAAATTCCTGTAGCAACATCCCAGCCCAGGCCCCCATCAAATCACCCCACCCCCACAATGTTGGAGGTGTAGACTCCTGCATGGCGGCTCTCTGACAAAAGCCAGTAGTTCTACTGGTGAGCAGGCCATGTCCCAGACATGGATCAGGTCCTGGCAAAAAGTAGACAGCATCCTGAGAGAGACCTGAAGAACCTCATGGTCACTGAATAAGAGCTGCGTGCCACAATTGAGGTCACGTACAGACAGAAGAATTATGGTTGCCGGGTGCACCATCTAGAAGCAGGCTTGCTGTAAAGGTGTAGCTGCAGGGTCTGAAAGCAGAAAGTTACCACCTGGGTACAGAGGCCACACCAGTAACTGACCACCCTCCTCAATAGGGAGACTCAGAACCTCTGTTGTGACCCAGTGCATCTTATTGTCCGGAAGGAATGAACCAGTGTCTTCTGGATTTTTGTGACAAAACCAGGAGGAGAAGTCCAAGGGATCAGCCAGCATCACAACATGGAGGCCACCAGCTGGTTTATGACCAGCACTTGGCTTCTGTAAGACAGCACTCAGAGCAGTCCCCAGCCAGGATTCCTCAGCCGGGCTAAGATTACCCCCCAGGTTGGGGTGGGGTGGTGGGTGGAACTCCAGCTGAAACCCTGTAACACCTCTGATGAGAAGTCTATCCACCACACGAGCCCAGAACATTTGGCCCAAGTCGATCCTGTTAGAAGATATAGTCAAGAACACCACCTGGCACTTGTGCATCCCCCCACACCCCCAGGTCAGCCAGGGTGGTGAATGTGAGGAAGACCTTAACAGTGTAAGCAGAAAGAACCAGCTACAGGTCTGGCCCATGCAGAGCCAACCCCAAATGCCTCCTCCACGAGAGAGACACAGGAAAGGCCCCACACACAGGGAGTACTGCAGGCCAGACAAGGGGCAGCCCTGATGTACTCCTCCCCCAAAGGAAAGGGAAATCCATCAGGGGCCTGTTAACCTTAATCAGGCAATGTATAGACAACAATCCAGGTGGTGAACTGTGTCCCAAAACCAAATACTCACAGAGTTCTGAGTAGGTCCTTGTGATCGATCATGTCGAGTACCTTCTTCCGATGGAAGGACAGGAAGGCACTCGACAGACCAGTCCTCTGGGAAATGTGGACCAGGTCCCAGACCAGATGGCCGTTGTCATGGATCCTCTAGCCTGGACCATGTAGGATTGGTCAGGGTGAATCGTGCAGTCCAGCATGGAGCCCAGGCAACAAGACAGCATGCTGGTGAACAGTTGTAATTCATGCTGAGGAAGGAGACTGGATGCCAGTTTTTAAGTAAATGAAGGTCCTCCTTCTTTCTCAGCAGGACAATGACCACCCTGCACCGAGAAAAGGGCAGCTGTCCAACAGCAAACCATTTCTCCAGGACATGGAGACTGGGCTCAGGATCACCATGTCAGGGTGACACAGCACAGCCATGGGGACATTTTTGTGTTGCGGGGACCCAGACTGGGACTTAGACCCCAAGGATAACATGACAGCCCAAGAGTACAAGGGACATATCCTGAGGGCTACCTCCATGTGCTTCAACTTCCGACACACCTTCCTTCTCTCCGGACACTCACCCCTTCCCCACCGGATGATGATAGTGACCTCCAGCTTAGGCTCCGCTTGTTAGGCTCCAGGAGGTGGTGGTGGCTTTAGCAGCTTTAGATGTGAGGCAATTCTCTCTAAGATGCCCCCACCCCTTGACAGAGGCATAACCACACGCCATTCACAGTTGAGAAAGCACAACAGGCTGCTCTCACGTGGAGCAGTGTGAAAATTCCCTTCTCCAAGGCCAAGCTGGTGAAGACCTGTGCTGAAAGGACTAGGCGTACTGGAGGTTGCTGCCCTTCAGCCCGTGTGGGATGATGCTATTCCTGACCACTGCCACAAGTGCAGGAGGAGAACTCACTGGCAACAACTGGCAGGATATTGGAGATCTCTAGCCGCTGTGCCAAAATTTCCAAGGGATCCACCGGAAAGTAGGTCCTAAGCACAGTGCGCGTTCACCAAGGCCAGGTTCACAGCTCTGACCAAAGGGTAGAGACTGCCTTCCTGCCCATTTTAGACACTGCACCAAGAGCCAACGGACTGATGACAACAGCCACGCCTTCATGCAGACCTCAATAGACATGTCCAAGTGAGCATAACCTTTTAGCCCCAAGCTCTTTGTTAAGACCCTGAAGGGTGCCAGAGCCACAGCCACCACTGGGACTAAAGCTGTCGCAGCTACGCTAAACATAGGTGCAACTGATCACTGCCAAAGGCACCATTGTTGTTGACATCACCATGCTTCCAGCCACACTGTGCCTCTCAGTTAATCTCAGAGAAACAAAAACAAGGCTACTGAATCCCACTGCCCCTAGATAAAAGCACAGGCCTCAGGGAATAATGGGGCACAGCAGCAGAGTTTACAGCAATAGCCCAAGGCAGCACATAACAACTCCCACTCATGTCCTGAAACAGTATCAACCATAGCTCCAGGCTCTATTCTGTACGCTAGGACCCATTGGCCAAACTCCTCCTCTATGCAGCTGCAGCAGCAGCAACAAACTTCCTCTTCCTGTTGAGCAGGGCATGGTCCAAATTCCCAAGACCTTCTGAGACCACTACCACTGTACCACAAAAACCACACTCTCATGAACTTTAGATACTTTCTCATCAACCTGTTCAAAGATGTTGTGACACAACCCTGGTGGCAGGTTGGACTTGAAACCATTCCTTCTGGCTCAGAGGTAGGAACACTACCACTGCAGCACAAGAACCGCCAAGATCCTCAGGATAGTGTCCAAATCCCCCACCATCTTCAGCTGCTTCATTAGTTACCATTCACAGCTCATCAGGTGCTTCTGCCAATTAAAACAAAGCTGTGATAATTATGTTGATTGTGATTTGAAGTTTGAAAGTAGGAAACAAAATACCAAATACATGTTGTATTTCAGTGCCTTTCTGTTTCATATTTTACAATGCATATTTGATATTTTCATATTTTATATTTCATATTTTAATACAATGTACAGGACAGCATGAGAACTATATTTTGATCTTCCAGTGACCAAACTAGAAACCATCTCGCTGCCAATCAGTGTTTTAATGTTAAGACCTGCATCTGAAACTGGCTGCCACAAAAAGAGCAGGACGAGTAGCAAATAGGTAAAAATAGACTTTAATTGGATTGATCCCAAAACACACAGTTGTGAATAATATTAAGTTTCAGTTCAGGGATTCACATTTTCACTAAATTTAACAATAATCTGAATGAGTTATGCCATTGTGGCTTTTCTATGAAGACATTCACACAAATTCCTGGACTTGGATCAAATCAAAATCTACGTATAGGTCGATGTTTATACATGTTTATCATGCAATTGAGCAGTGTAGCATTTGGAGCATTTTACATATTCCCACAGTTAGTATGTCTGTTTGGTTTGTGACCATATATGATGAATTTCTTTCTTCCCTTCTGATTTACAAAATGAATTATTGAAATCAAAATTAATGTAACAAACTTAAAGTAAAATTTGTGCTTGAGTGGAAAGCATTGAGTATTATTCTGACCAGTTTATCTATATATCCAGCAGTTTCATTGACAGCAGTTAAATTATTAAGTAAATTAGAAAATGTTCATTTTCATACTCACTTTTTCTTCACTACCAAATGAACTATTGCATCATGTTTACATTTTCCCTCAGGTGCCACAGGGCTCATTATAACTAAAACAACTGTTCAAGATCTACTTTGTGTGATCTGAGCTATTTTTGTGACACTCTTGTCATTGAATTTATAGCTATCATAGATTTCAATTCATGTTTTCCAGTCCAGGCTTCCCCCCCCACACAGAATATACCAGAAATCAGACTGGTAGCCATTTGCAGTACACAACAACCTATTTTGCTGACCAATTCAGAAGCCATAAATTCAGACAAAACTAATTAATTTCACAGTTCCATATCATCGAAGAGTCTTATGTATTTGTGGTCACTTCAGTATTCTTATTTCTAAAAACTCAACTGTCCCAGCAGCAGGTATGCAAAGCTACTATGAGGGCTGTTGGTCTTCCTGCTAGTTCTGATTTGACCTACCCAGGAAGAGATTAAACAATATGTTCTGCTATTTTCATGTGTAGTGCACTTCCATTTTGTAGCTAAATTCTTGGATGCAAATGTAACATAGAAATGGACCAATGATAATGGGAACTGCAGATGCTGGAGAATTCCAAGATAATAAAGTGTGAAGCTGGATGAACACAGCAGGCCAAGCAGCATCTCAGGAGCACAAAAGCTGACGTTTCGGGCCTAGACCCTTCATCAGAGAGGGGGATGGGGAGAGGGAACTGGAATAAATAGGGAGAGAGGGGGAGGCGGACCGAAGATGGAGAGTAAAGAAGATAGGTGGAGAGAGTACAAGAGAGTTGCAATGGGAGAGAGATTCCCTGAGGTTGGTCCGGAGGGAGGAGGGTAACTTCTTCAGGTTAGGCATCCCTGGAAGAGGCTTCGCAGTGAGGTTAAAATAGTATCAGAGATAATGGGAACTGCAGATGCTGGAGAATTCCAAGATAATAAAATGTGAGGCTGGATGAACACAGCAGGCCAAGCAGCAGAAATGGACCAAGTTTTCTTTTCATCAAGTTAAGTGGACTTTTTTTTTATATAATAAAATGTGAGGCTGGACGAACACAGCAGGCCAAGCAGCATCTCAGGAGTTTTTTTTTGTTTGTTTTCCAGTAATCCATATACTGACTGGTCTAGTGTGCCTGTTGCACAATATAAAGCAGCTGTGTTTGCATTGCACCCTCGCACTTATCACATAACAGAGCTTTTTGGACCTATAATTTGTTGATGATGCCTTTGGCACTCTTGGACAACTGCCAACTTCTTTCCATTTGCATTGTGTGGGCTGTGTTGCTGTAAGACAGGGTGTTAAAGATGCCATTTACAATCTGCTAATTGGGACAAAGAAATATGTTAACATATGCCACAGATATCACCATGTAATATACCTCTAATTATTTTAAATTTACTTAACGTCAAAGTTGCTGAGTCTAAATTATGCCAGTGTGAAAGTATAAAGCAACATGGACCAATTGTATAGATGACAGCTAAGTGTCAGAGATTAATTTCTGACAACTAGCCATAGTTCAATGGAGAGGAAGAAGGGCATGTGTGCAGGAGTTGGGGGAAGCAAACATATGACATACCTGTTTATGTCTGTCTTTCATTCAGAATAAAACAATTAATGCCCTCAACCAGACTCATTATATTTTGATTTATTCAAATGTTTTATAATTTTAGTCAGTTCTTTTTTTCTAAGGAAAAGTTAAGAAGCAGAATTTCTGCTTTCAAAGGCCTGATGTAAATATTTTTAGACTGTCATGGGGCTCCTGGATGTGAAAAGAGCCAATAAAACATACTATACTAAGGTCAAAGCAGTCTCTTAGTTGGTGTGACTTTTACGGTACAGCTGACCTGGCCATATAGCAGCAGGAGTAAGGCTGCCCAATAAATCTCTGCAGTGGTCAAAGAAACAGAAGGGACAGAAGCAGATTAACATATGACTGGAGATATAAATCATTGTTTGGAATCAATACAAGTTAGGAGCAACTGGAAAAAGATTTTAAAACTGATTTGCCATTTTTATCTTCACATTTCTGGACCACCAATCTCGATACATTCTCTGCTAGTGCTAATATCAATGTAATTTCTTTGGTTGAGATTTTATTCAGAATCCATAACAATATTTGGCAAATTATTTTGTCTTGTAAATACTTGTGGTAAAACCTGCTTAAATCCTGTTTTTAACTTCTTAGCAGAATGCCATCAGTCTGGCCGTAAAGTTTGAGTTGTCCAATATTTATTGGAATAATCTGAGCCAGTATCTTTAAAAATAAATTTCTTTCATTCATTTCCTTAAAATAGTAAACGTACATGTGTTTACTACATGACTACAGCTACCATTGAATTATATTACTTCATTTTTCAAACAGTTATTAATTACTAATTTTTAATCAAACATAATAGATGAATTTCTAATTCATCAGATGTTTTCTTCTTTCAAAAAGAATTGTTGGTTTTGGTGCAGAAATTGCTGTTCAGTTTTTGAACAGTAATCTCTAAGGAGTTAAAATGTATTCTTCAAACATCCAATTCTGAACTCAATTTTTCCCATTTGATAATGAAAGTTTTTATTGGTTTATGCAGCTTAGTAACTAGAATGAGATCATCAGCAATTGAATCTAGGCTTAGTGTGAGGAATGTTAGTTTAATGGCCCTGTCAAAAACATTAAAAGTTTTAATAATAAATGTGAAAGACAATCTTCAGTCCTAAATTATATTAACTAAACTTATCCATATGTTCTACTCAGTGAAACATAAACTTGCACACACTGTAAAAAGCCAAACACTGCAGATGTTGGAATTTTGTATATGGTCTATTTACATACAGCATTTCTAAAAATACTTTGCATAAACCACATTTACCCACCATAATACTATTACTGGATACTATTCAAAAATGTATTTATTGAAGGGAGCTTGTTTATGTTTTTCGTGGTTTTGGTGTTATTGAGAGAGACTAATAAATAACTTTTTTATGTCAGTAATCATGGTAAATCGCAGTGTGTACAGTGAGAACTACTGTATGTTTGATTCTTAAATAGCCACATTTTGGGCAGAATTTTAATTTGGAATTATTAAATAAATTTGCAATAATGCATGAGACGAGCTCCAGTTGAAGAAATAGAAAACCATGATTCGATAAATGGTATACACCAAATCAACTTGTTATTTTCTGTTAAATTCCATTAAAGGGCATTCCTTGAGCAAAAATCTGACTTGCAGTGGTTGTGTCTGATAAACAGAGTAAGGCCCATAATTACTTTGTAAGAATTTTTCATCTCAACACACAGTGTTCTTTGAGATTGTTGTATGTTATCTCCTGCTGAATCAGTAAGTTTATGCAGTGAGTAGTCGCACAATAGAAGCCACAAGTGCCCTCACTTCATTTTCCTGTCCCTGCAGAAGTATCTGATCTCATCCAACATTTGGATGTGTTGATAGGTCTCAGAGCAGAAGGGCTATTAAGGCCTTCCACTCTGTACAACTGTTCTTACTGGATGTACCTTTCTTTTAGATAGCTTGCCATTCCTCAGTGTCGAAGCACTAACTTGAGTCCTGGATAACTGGGTGATGTACCCCAACAGGAAGTTAATGCCACCTTCAGAATGGAAGAATATTGGTGAACATGTGTTGAACGAATGACATTTTAGCACAGTTATGTGGATTGAAATAACTTACACATGATTTTAGTTATACTTAATTGTTCAAAATTTTAACAGTAGAATGGCAACTATTTAGATTTAGTAAACCAAAGCAGTTTATTGTTTGGACGTTAGATTTATACATATTACAAAAGTCTGGCCAATTCTCAGATTAGTCTTCGGGTGAACAAAAATGATACATATCAGAAGTAATTAAGAAATTATGTGAAAGAAGTTCTTAAGATTTATTTAAATGCAGTTAGAATACCACTTTCACTAGGGAAAAATGATCATACTCATTTGCCCTCCTCTCAGCCACCCACTGAAATCTTTGCCTCCAAGCTCTGGAACAGAGTTAGCTGAGCCCTAGGACATTGCCTTTTCATTATATAATGAACCAATGCCGCAGTTAGCAAATAATCCCATTTTATGAGCAGCAAACTGGTTTCATAAAACATTCTTGTAACATTAAAATTTAAATTGCCTTCTCTGAGTTCCATATCTCCATGGAATTACCTCTCAGTAAAACTTGGGGGCAAATCTATTAGTTGGCTTATATGGTGACAGGCTGATATTCAAAAGAATTAGAGACTTGGTCGCAGGGGATACATTCTGTAATTTTAGATATTTAACTAAAAGTATGATTTTTCTTCTCAATTATTTAAGTGTTATCATCTAAAATTGCACATAAAATATTCTTCAGAAAAAAAATTGCAGTGTTCAGGCCAATGAACTTCATCAATGGACTGAAAAATTATAGCTAATATGTACACAAAATTAGAACATCCAAAGAAGTGCACAGGATTTGATCCATGGGTGTCCACTACAAAGTTTAAAAAATGATACATTGACATTTCAGCAATTAGAAATTAATGTCTGAACCTCCCATCCTTGGTGACCCATTGGAAGGACACAACCTGGCGTATACAGACCAAACACAAACACGTTCAAATCTCCAAATCTGCTGAGTTAACTGATATTGACCAAAGATTAGGTGAAAACAATGTTAGTCTGATATTCCCAATGTTTGTAAGAGGAAGGTTCCTTTTGGATAACAGTCAAAAGTAGAATCCTTGTCTTACTTCATTTCTTCATATTCATATAATGGTTGGTATAGTGCTTCATTTATTATTTCTGGAACCAGCAAATCTAGCAGAGACCAGGAACCAAACTTCGTGTAATAACGTGCAGGTTAATTTCACATCAAGTGATGCATTTACCCATGGACCCATTAGAAAAGTACATTTAACCTGCAATAACTGTTTCTTCCCGATAAGAGTAACTCTTTTAGACCTATTATTTGCGGAATTATGTAATGTTTTAACTAAAGTCTTCATACTCGTGAATCTGAACAAACCCAAAATGATGGAAAGAACCTAAAGCAAGAAAGAAGAAATACTTTTTCAAACCATCATGCCAATTTTCACTGTGAGCCACCATTTTATCCATCATGGACTCTCCTTAACATAAATGCCAATGTATAAATCACAAATTCAGTTATATCTGTTTAAGAAGAGTAGTTTGGAAGTGGGAATTGAACAATGCATAGTTGAGTTTGTTCAATAAGGAAAGCAACTTACCTGAACAGTGTGCAAGGAAATGGTCTGCAGTACAACAGAAAACCAATTATATCAAAGGAGCTGGAGACAGAAAATTCAGCTTATTACTCTACTGGTACCGGGGCTCCAGCCCCACAGCATTATTTAAAGTATCTAACCAACCATCTTATTAGTGATATGCTACTATTTTGGTTTTGCTGATACATTGTTAGTAGAACTAATGTGCTCCATATCATTGGAAGAGACTTTTGAAATTGAGTTGAGTGGCCTATTGGGGAAAAGCCTACTTTCGAATATGTGGGCTTTAGGATGATGAAGGGTCTAGGCCCAAGACATTGACTTTCCTGCTTCTCTGATGCTGCTGGACCTGCTGTGTTCCTCCAGCTCCACACTGTATTGACTGACCTATAATTACAATTCTTCTAAGGAAGTAACCTGATTTAGAGAAGGAACACAGGTTGCAGAGAGCGAAAGCTATGTGCAGAGAGAGGAAGAGACAAAGACGATACTATTCCAAGGATCTTTAAGGAGCACTTCATCAAACTTTGCTTCCTCTTAACCTGTTATTCTAGTTTCATAGCAGGGCTCAAAAGTCATAGTCAAGGTAACTATCTCTCTCCAATTCAGTGGCAGTTGATCTTTCCAGGCAACAGCATTGTGTTCTCAGTCCACTGATGACTGGGCCCTGTATGGGAGGGAGGACTTCATTATTTTCTTGCTTATCAGAGAGAAGCAGGAGGAAAGAACACATAGACTGGCAGAATTCTCAATGATACGTGGTGCACTTGACTCTGGGTGAGTCATAGAGACATTGGACTATGAGCAGTAGTTAGCTCTTGGCCCTTGGAGCCTACACTGCTATTTGAGAAAGTTATGACTGGCTGTGGCCTCAATTCTGCTTATGTCTACCACCCATATGCTTAATTCCCTTGTCTATCAAAAATCCATCTAAATCAGCCTTGAATAAGTTCAATGACATGGTCTCTGTTGATTTCTGGGAAAAAGAATTGCAGGACCAAAAATCCTCTAGGAGAAAATATTCTCATCTCAATTTTAAATGGAAGACATCTTATTTTAAAATATGTCCCATAGTTCTAGACTCTCCCACAGGGGGAAAGTCTCCCATCATCCACTCTATCAAGGTCCCTCAGGATCTTTTATGTTTCAATAAGATCACCTCTCATTCTTCTAAACTCCAATGCACATAGGCTCAATCTGTTCATTCTATAAATTCTTCATTCCAGGAACAAGCTGAGTGAACTTTATTTGAACTGCTTCTTTTGCAAATAAGGAGACCAAAACTGTATGCACTACTCTAGACGAGACCTCACCAAAGTCCTGTGCAGCTGCAGCCCATTTTTATATTCCATTGGCCTCACAATAAACATCAACATTTCATGTGCCTTCCAAATCACTCGATGCTCCTGCATGCTGTATTCATGCACCAGCGCAATCAGATCCCTCTGTACCAGTGAATCCTCCAATCTTCCTCCATTTAATACTGTACTGCCTCTGTATTCTTTGTGCTAGTTCACAGAATTACATTTCCCATATTAAACTCCATCTGCTAATTTTTATGTCCATTCGTGCAACCTGTTATATCTCCTATAAGCTTTTTACCTCCTCTTGACAGTGTATTTTCCAATTGATTAATATAGATTGTAATTAGCCACATATTTAGAGGGAGATGTTCCTTTTCTGCTTGGACTACTACTGTTAAACATCCAGTAATTAAGTGACCTCCATGATCCCCATCATGAGCATGCAGGCCTTGTCACCTTTAGAGGCAGCTTTGAGAGGAAGAAGGAGGATATAGGCATTTCACCCTCAGGCAGGTTGTCCATACATAGATATCAGTTCCTCTGACATGTGATTGTCCACATCACAATTCCCCACCTTCCAATCTCACAGACAACATTTTATTGAAAGAAATAGCAACAGCAAGAATACATTTATAATACCTCCACTAATACACACAACAATGACATTTCACCCTATTGGCACCTTGACTAAAAGTGCCTATGCCCTGTCCCCGTGCTCACATGCAGTGTGCTACCCCAAGTGGCTACAGCATGGGTGCCAAGCTGCCGATTGTAACTGAGGTGATCACAGATAGCTTCACAGGACCCTGTCGAGTAACTCTAAGCTTTGTGGGCCTACCTTCAGACTGTGCCACGTTGTTGCAGCTTGTTCACACCTGACGACTTGTCAAATGGTGATCTTGATTCTGTACTACTTCCGAGTGTCACTGTCTGAGCTATTGGTAAGGATTGTCAAATCAAGTAATGCTGCTTCTTCATCAGAGATCTGAAGTTGTTCTGAACCTTCATAATGAGGCTACAGTGGCCTGTCAGGCACCAGTTCTCTTGGCTATCTGAAAGCAGAAAGGGAGTGTTGGGGGTGAGCCAAATGGGAATTGGCAAAAAGCAGGAGGTCCACAGTCACACAAGCTGTAGCTTGCATAAGGCAAGAAGATACTGTCATCCTTAATATTCTGAACAATGCCAGATTTAACTTCTCAAAGGCAGTTAGGATTGGGCAACATCCCAAGCTACATCCATGAGGAAAGAAGAAGAAGAAGAAACAACTGGCTCCATGTTGCAAGCACCATCTCGTCTCTGCAGTAATGGACTTCCTTTTCTTGTAAGAGAGATGGAAGATGTCAGTGCATGTTCTGCAATGTGTTGGAGTGACATACCTGAGACAGTTGTATCACAGGAGATATGAGGAAGCAGCTTGAGGCAGCAGTATTGCTACACCTAAGAAGAAGTGGAATATGTAAATGGTAAACATTTCCTCATATCTGATGAGATTCAAACAAGGATAAGGTATATTAAGCTACACGATATGTTAATGGGGCAGCGAACAGGAGAGGTCAGATACCAACGTTTTCACTGATCTTGGAAACCAGCATGAGGCCATTGTTTCCATCTGACTGCACCTGAATTCTGAGAACTGATGTCCCTGGCTCCCTGCTCCCATCCTCTTCTTGTTGTGTCTAGGCAGTGAAGTGTTTCCTCCATTCCATCACTAATCCCTCCAGTGCTGCATCAGAAAGCTGAGAAATCCTCAGATGCAAGAATCTTTAAGGGACACAGACTACCTTTCAGAGGTCTTGGCTAGCTGGAGCACATCCTGCTGGGCCACCTGTTGCGCACGAGGCATGAATCACACAGGAATACTGAAGCCATTTAGCTGAGCTGGCAATGCAAAGTTTAGGTGCTGTGTACTCCCAAAGGGGTAATTACTCATCACAATCCCTGTGTATGAAAACCAGTTTCTTGCCCAGAATCTTTATTCCAAAGGCCCTACTAATTACACATTTATAATTGCCAGCTGTTGCATTACTGCTGGCTGAATCATCATCAACTAGGTTGAGTTTAGACCTGGTCATTAATGCTTACATTTGATTAGTTCAGTATTCTGTGAAGGAGAGGGGAATACTTTGGAAGTATATTTTTATAAAAACTAAACTTACTTTAATGTGTGAATGTACATGTCTCATAATTCAGTTCAATGAATGTGGAGCTGAAATGTGATTGTATATGAGAACATAAGTACTGTTTTTAACAAATTTGTATTGTCTATAACTACATCAGTGTTAAATTCAGTTAATGCTATGCTTTTGAAGTTTGGGCATAGCAAATGCCACACAATATCTCATTATTTGCTATTAATTACATGTTATTTCAATGGGTTAAAATATATCTACGAAGAGAAATTGGCCTTGCCTGGTTTGAAAGAAATCGGCCTGACAATCAAAATTAGTTAGGATCTCAGCACATCCAAGGAAGAAATGTTTCGGGTTTTTTTTTGAGAATACCCAAACTTTATGTTGTACCTCTGAGTGGTACCTTTACATTTCACAGCTTGTAGATTTTTTTTGCGTGCTGACACCACATAGGTGGGATTTATATGGTCTTTTGTAATTATTAAGTTGGATGGCTCAGGCCTAAACTCACAAATTCCCTTTGTTTACAGTACTTATAGGAGACAAAGAACAACAGGACTCAGCAAATGCAAAACGACCATCACCACCAGGAAGCATGGAGTCACCTCTTTCTTCCAAAAGGCCACGGACATCGGAAGAAACAAACACAGAGCAGGTATATGCCAAAGATACTCATAATTCTGACATCTTATTCTTCAAGTTACCACAATAAACTACCTAGCTTGAGTACGTTTTAGTCAATTTCTATATACAGTGTCCACGTACAAGTTTATTTTATGCCACATAATTGTTATTAGTTGTCTTTTAATGTGGCACTTCAAACACCTTTTGTTCAGAAGGAGCTTTGGTGTATGATGTTTCCAATTTCAATTGTAGCCATTGCCAATTATGCAATGTCTGTTTGACGCATTTTAACTCCCCATTCTCCGACTCATTATCTTGGCTCAGTTCTCTCTTCACACAGTTAGTGAAATTCTTGGCAAAGATCTTATTTCTTGAGAACTCTGAATACCCATTATTTCGGCTCAGTTCTCTCTTCACACGGTTAGTGAAATTCTTGGCAAAGATCTTATTTCTTGAGGACTCTGAATATAGTCAACTGTTGACCATTATATCTGTCTAGTCCTTATAAATGATTTTGGAGATTGATTCAAAAGGGCATTTGAGAACTTTGAAAACTAATAGAAGGATGTTGGAAGCAAGTAGTGATTCCACAGGTAACCGAGAGCGGGGGGGCATTGGTTGGTATTTCACACGTAGATCATTCATCACATTCGTAGCAGCTTAGATGGGAGTTAGGAAGGAGAGGTAGCTTGTGGCCTGCAATTTTGAATTATTGTTTCTCTTTTGGATGCTGATTAACCTGAAATACATTGTGGTTTTACTGTGGATTCCCTGCATTTGCATCTTAGGAATTATCTCAAATATCTTTTAACACATGACATTCAGATGGTTCATGTAGTTGGACAAGAGATCAGTGCTCCCCTTGCTTCAGATGGATGAATGAAGTCCCAGGGCACTATATGAAGGACGCAATGAGTCCCAAAATAGCCCAGTCAAAATTTCTCCCTTAATCAACACTGGCAAAACTAAATTACCCCACTATTCAATATGTTGTGCAAAATACTTTCCACCTTTACTACTTAACAGGTCACTGAATTTCTTGGTAATTTGTTCAATAAAAATGAAACGCGATTTAAGAAAAATATGGGAAAACCTGGGAAGGAAGCTGAGATAACATGAGTTGATGAGCTAGCTTTAACACTTTCTGAAACTGTTTACACTAGAGGATATGGGTGCTCAAATGTTGGTATATTCAAGGCTTGAGCTCAATACTTCTTTGATCTCTCAAGGAATCAGGGTGAGAGTTACAGCTTCCTTGCTCTATTTGGAATAAAGCAACACCCACCTATAGTTCAAGGAGTAATTAACAATGACCTGCTTTTAGGCAAAGAAATTGAGAAGAGAAGAGATGCTCAAAAGGCCACAGTCAGAGGAGAACAAATATATCAGAGCGTTCAGTAATTAGAGAAGATTATGGAGATAAGGAGAGGTTATGGAAAGATTTGAAAACAAGAATAAGAATCTTAAACTCAAGGTGTTTTTTTTTGGGAACTAGTTTGGGTCAACCAGCAATAAGTAAACAGTGAAAGGGCCTTGTTGCAAGTTAAGAAGTGGGCAGTAGATTTTTTGATGATTTCTGGTTTATAGAGAATAGAATATGGAAGACCATCTAAAAATGTTTTGGAATAGTCAGGTTTAGAGGTGGCCATCATTAGACTCAAGCACCCTGCTCAGTAGTCAGAAGTCAAAGCTCTGGTCTCCTGGCTCACAAGAGCACTTCAGACAATGTTAGATCTATATTTAGGCTTGACCAGTGTTTCAATTAGTAAGTGTAAATCAAATGGATGGGAAAGAAGGGAAACAAGAGAATCAGAAAGGGCGAGAAATTTACAGGAAGGATATTCTTCCCTGGGAAGCGGTAGTCCAATATCAGCAAGTGCCTTCAGGAGTTGAGAAAAAAATATTAAATTAAAGAAAAGGAAAGCACAAAGGACATGACTGAGAAGTAATTAAAATGCAGGCATTGCTATGCTGATACATTCTGTCATAATGCTGAAGAAAGGTACAGACAAATCTTGGTGTTTCCCAGCCAGTAAAGATATTTGCCACCCAGAGCATGTATACAAACTTCATTTCCAGCAGGTCAGGAACAACTTTCTTTATTAGGGTGCTGGATGAATCTGAGCTTTTGGATGTGAAGGAAATTGGAGGATTATGGGTGGTTGGAAAAAGAGAATTTTGAGAAAAAGACACGATATTAAGTATCTCCTATCACCTAAACTGTTTGAGACTGTTTATAATAGTGTTATTAGAATGTTTACGAGTTGTTTTGTTTTTCCCACAGATGTATCAATGTCCATACTGCAAATACAGCAATACTGACGTAAACCGCATCAGGATGCATGTGTTATCTCAACATTCTGTGCAGCCCATGCTACGCTGCCCTCTCTGTCAGGACATGCTAAACAACAAGATCCACCTACAGTTACACCTGACTCACTTGCACAGTGTGGCACCTGATTGTGTTGAAAAACTCATTGTGGCAGTAAGTATCTAAAAGATTATATGCAGAATTAATATGTAACTTCAAACTTCCTTATGCTCTCTCGCCCCTCTCAGTGGCTTATACTTCTGCATCAATTCTCTGGCTATATGGTTTTGTGAAGAGTAGGTTGTGCCTCACAAACCTTGAGTTCTTTGAGAAGGTGACCAAACAGGTGGATGAGGGTAGAGCGGTTGATGTAATGTATAAGGATTTTAGTAAAGCTTTTGATAAGGTTCCCCACAGTAGGCTATTGCATAAAATATGGAGTCATGGGATTGAGGGTGATTTAGCAGTTTGGATCAAAAATTGGCTAGTTGGAAGAAGTCAGAGGGTGGTGGTTGATGGAAAATGTTAATCCTGGAGTTCACTTACTACGGGTGTACTGCAAGGATCTGTTTTGGGGCCACTGCAGTTTGTCATTTTTATAAATGACCTGGATGAGGGCATTGAAGGATGGGTTAGTAAATTTGCAGACGACACTAAGGTCAGTGGAGTTGTGGATAATGCGGAAGGATGTTGCAGGTTACAGAGGGACATAGATAAGCTATAGAGCTGGGCTGAGAGGTGGCAAACTGAGTTTAATGCGGAAAAGTGTGAGGTGATTCACTTTGGGCGGAGTAACAGGAATACTGAGTACTGGGCTAATGGTAAGATTCTTGGTAGTGCTGATGAGCAGAGAGATCTCAGTGTCCATGTACATAGATCCCTGAAAGTTGCCACCCAGGTTGATAGGGCTGTTTAGAAGGCATATGGTAAATTAGGTTTTATTGGTAGAGGGATTGAGTTTCAGAGCAATGAGGGCATGTTGCAGCTGTACAAAACTCTGGAGTGGCCACACTTGGAGTACGGTGTACAGCTCTGGTCGCCGCATTACAGGAAGGATGTGGAAGCATTGGAAAAGGTGCTGAGGAGATTTACCAGGATGTTGCCTGGTATGGAGGGAAGGTCTTATGAGGAAAGGCTGAGGGACTTGAGGCTGTTTTCATTAGAGAGAAGGTTAAGAGGTGACCTAATAGAGACATACAAGATGATCAGAGGATTAGGTAGGGTGGACAGTGAGAGCCTTTTTCCTCGGATGGAGATGGCTAGCACGAGGGGACAGAGCTTTAAATTGAGGGGTGATAGATATAGGACAGATGTCAGAGGTAGATTCTTAACTTAGAGAGTAGTAAGGACATGGAAAGCTCTGCCTGCAACAGTAGTAGACTCACCAAGTTTAAGGGCATTTAAATGGTCATTGGATAAACATATGGATAATAATGGAATAGTGTAGGTTCGATGGGCTTCAGTTTGGTTTCTCAGGTCAGCGCAACATCAAGGGCCGAAGGGCCTGTACTGCGCTGTAGTGTTCTATGTTCTATGTTCTATTAGTATGTATGTTTAGTGCAGTAAGTTGAAATAATAAATCTTTGAAACATGAAGCTTTAATAGCAAAGGCGGAAATCCAAACTGTAAGATACATTTCTGTCTTTGGTGTTGCACTTTAGAAATGAGGAGATGTTCCCATTATCTGGAATAACTAAAGGATTTGCAGTAATGCAACACCCACATTATTCAGTATCTCATATTGCAGTCATACATTTTTCCATTAACCTGTATTTCAACTCTAGAATTAGGAAGGTTCAGGATGGAAAGGGAAATGAAAGGTGCCACTTACCAGTGCTGTCCAATGTCCATGCTTGATCGGCTAGAGCAGGAAATTCTACCTCAACATTAATTTGATTACCAAAGTACTGGAGTCAGTCATCAATAGCAACAAAAGAGACAATTCCAAATCACTGCAATTGTCTAAACTTATCTATAATTTCATCTTAACAATGAGTAGATTTAAGAGTATTATCTGCAAAGAGAAGCCAAAGTTGTAGAGTGAGTAACTCAGTGGGGCTTCTAAGGTAGCAAGAATTGTTGGCAATTACATATTTCAGGCCAGCATTTATCTCTCAGTAACCCAAAGCTGAGTCAGTTCTTTTTATAATACTTCAAGGGAGAATGTAGTGTTAAAAAAAGTAATAAAATGTTATCTGATTTGACTGTCTAATTGAGGAAGCATGTATTTTCTATTAATTACCTTATTTAATTGAAACTGATTTTGTTACCTCACTGTAAGACAGAGCTTTTGTACAACAATATTTTTATGATGCTCTAGCTTAAAGATAATCTGTACATGTGAAACATGAATATTTGACCTGTAAGGCCCTGCATGTTTTGGTGTTAAGTGACTTACTTAAAACAGTCTAATTGGGCTTTGTGCAGCTACTGTAGAATTATCGGTGAAGTGCTTTTGCAGCAGTGGAAATGTCAATTAGCGATAGATGAAACGGGAGCCTTGGAGAGAATGAGTGATTTTTGTAAACAAAAGACTCAGGTATACAGTAATGGAATGACACTCTCAGATGACTTGTGCAGCACCATTTTATGAACTAGTGCAAAGTGACAAAATAATGAGAAATCGTGTCAATGCTTCTTAAGGCAATTGGATCAGCAGTTAGTTTGTCAGTTTGGGTGTTTAAAAGGTGTTGCATATGTGTAACATAAACTTTGAACCGAAAGAAAAATGCTAAATAAATACATAAAAGAATTTGTGTTTGTAAAAAGTAAAGTCCTGCTATTCTGAAACACAGTAAGTGACCACTTAACTCAGAAAATGTATTTTGCCATTCACCATAATGTAGCATTAGATTTGTCAGATGGAGGAAAATGCAGCTTAGTTGATGATTTGGCAGTCAGATTTTCAAAGCCTGTAATATAGTCGTCGTTATGGTTACTGTTTCCTGCTTATGCTGCAGAGCTCCCTGCATTACTAAAAGTCTTCAGCAACTTCTTTTAATGAAAGTATGCAGTACACTTAATCCACTTGCCTGCATGTGAGCTCTCAAAGGCCTCAAATGGCATCTCTGAACCGTGTGTGACATGTTTAGAATGTTTTAGTTTTTTTATGAGAATAATACAAACCTTCTGGGAGTTTATTTTCCCCTGCTTTGCTCCTTCCTTCATAACTCTGATTGTACTTTACAGACATTTTCTGTATCAATAGTCAAAAACTAAACAACAAAAAGATGAAGACAGCTTTCAACAAAAAAAAAGTCCTTTTACTATAATGCACTTTATTGCATGAATAATAAATGATTACTGATGGCGATTCTGAGATATACATTGGGATTTTCATTCCTCAGTAAAACATTTTGGCTGTGAAAATTAATAATTTGGAAACACTGTTGCCATCTTTACCTCTAAACTACAAGTGCAGTGCATCTAAAGCTAATGTATTTCTTCATGAAGTACATTTACCTTTCATCCTGAAGGCATACATAATGCAGGATGCTTGTATCACTACATTAGCATCTGGAAGGATCAAGCAATGCAGCGACCCCTAAGCTGTTGAATGCAAAATGTAGCTAAGTTGAAGAACTGCTGAATTTTTTCTTGCTATATATAAAATATTGAAGGCATCTCTGCAGTATTCACTTTTTTTGTGCTGCTGTGATAGTCTGTCTGGTTTCCTGCATATGACTGTTCTGTAGTCACAAGCCCAAAGTGAGTGTGCCAAATACATTGAGATCAGTGGGCAGAGCAAACTAGTAAAGGAAAATGGATCACCCCAGTCATCTTCTTTGTGAGCTCACAAGTTTATTTGGTGTTTCTGTCAGCTGCAGTGGGAACCATGGCACTAAGATGACAATACAGCTGTATAAAATCCATTACAGTGTGATGTGTTTTGTACATTGCGGGTTGCCTTAAAACTAGTAACAGGAACATGAGATAACAAGGTGTGGAGCTGATGAACACGGCAGGCCAGGCAGCATCGGAGGAGCAGGATAGCTGATGTTTCAGGCCTGGAAACTTCTTCAGAAATGGGGGAGAGGAAGGGGGCTCTGAAATAAATTGAGAGGGAGGTGGTGATGATAGAAGGTAGATAGTGGGGCAGATAGGTGGAGAGAAGACAGACAGGGCAAGGAGGTGGGGATGAAGCTAGTAGAGGTGAGTGTAGGTAGGAAGTGGGGGTGGGGGTTGGTCAGTGAGGTGGGAGGAGCGGATAGGTGGGAGAGAAGATGGACAGGTCAAGGAGGCAGGGACAGGAGGGAGTGATAATGGGAACTGCAGATGCTGGAGAATCCAAGAATCCTCTCTGATGAAGGGTCTAGGCCCGAAATGTCAGCTTTTGTGCTCCTGAGGTGCTGCTGGGCCTGCTGTGTTCATCCAGCCTCACATTTTATTATCAGGGACAGGAGGGAGCGCTGGTCTTGGGATGAGGTTGGGAGTGGAGAGATTTTGAAGCTAGTAAAGTCCACATTGAGACCATTGGGTTGTAGGGTTCCAAGGCACAATAATGAGGTGCTGTTCTTCTAGTTTTTTTGTTGGCATCAATGTGATCGAAGAGGTGCATTTTCCCTGTACTGTCACATTATGCAATGGCAAGTCTAGTACCTGCTGTCTGGTTGGCTCCAGAATGGGCTCCTCTAAGAAACCATCTCAAAGGAAGAGGCCCAGGATGGACATGTTGTCCAGGGAGTGGGAAGGGGTGTTGAAGTGGTTCGTGACTGGAAGGTGTTATCATTTGTCATGAACTGAGCATAGGTTCTCCACAAAGCGGACTGTGAGCCTCAGCTTGGTCTCCATGATGTAGAGGAGGCCACATCGGGAACAGCAGATACAATATGCTACATTAGCAGATGTGCAGGTGAACACCTGTTTAATGTGGAAGGCTTTCTGGGGGCCTGGGATGGAGGTGGGAGAGGGTGTGGGGACAGGTGTAGCACCTCCTGTGGTTGCAGGGAAAGGTGACGTGTGTGGTGGGGCCACAGGGTGTGTTGAGCGGACGAGACAGTCATGGAGAGAGCAGTCCCTCTGGAAAAGCAGGTAAAGGTGGGGAGGGAAATATATCCTTCGTGGTGGGGTCAGATCGCAGGTGGTGGAAGTGGTGGAAAATGATGTATTGAATCTGGAGGTTCATGGGGTGATACGTGAGGACAAGGGGAATTCTGTCTTTGTTTTTATTGTGGGGAGGGGGTATGAGGTCTGAGGTGCGTGAAACGCAGGAGATGCGGCCAAGGGCATTTTCAACCGTTGTGGGGGGGGAATTACAGTCCTTGAAAAATGAGGACATATGGGATGTCTAGGAGTGGAATGCCTCATCTTGAGAGCAGATAGGGGATAGGGGATTGCAGTCTTGCAGGAAGGTGGGCGAGAGGAGATGTGGTCAAGGTAGCTGTGGGCATCAGTGGGCTTGAAATAGACATCAGTTTCCAGGTGGTTACCAGAGATGGAGACACAGAGGTCGAGAAGGAGAGAGAGGTATCAGAGATGGTCCACGTGAACGTGAGGATGGGGCGGAAGGTGTTGGTGAAGAGGATGAACTGTTTGAGCTCCTTGTGGAAGCATGAGGTGGCACCAATACAGTCATCAATGTAACGGAGGAAGCGGTGGGAGATGGTGCCAGTGTAGCTTCGGAAGAGAGACTGTTCCATGTATCCTACAAAGAGGCAGGCATGGCTTGGGCTCATGCCGGTACCTATGGCCACCCCTTTCGTCTGTAGGAAGTGGGAGGAGTTGAAGGAGATGTTGTTAAGGGTAGGGATGAGTTTGGTTACATGGATAAGGCTGTCGATGGAGGGGGACTGGTTGGGCCTGCGGGAGAGGAAGAAGGGGAGGGCTTTTAGGCAATCTGCATGGGGAATGCAAGTGTACACTGTCTCTAACAGGAAAGTAAAGTTTAGATTAGATTAGATTCCCTACAGTGTGGAAACAGGCCCTTCAGCCCAACAAGTCCACACCGCCCCTTGAAGCATCCCCCTATAACCCACACACCCCTGAACACTACGGGCAATTTAGCATGGCCGATCCACCTAGCCTGCACATCTTTGGAGTGTGGGAGGAAACCGGAGCACCCGGACGAAACCCACGCAGACATAGGGAGAATGTGCAAACTCTACACAGACAGTCACCAGAGGCTGGAATTGAACCCGGAGCCCTGGTGCTGTGAGGCTGCAGTGCTAACCACTGAGCCACCGTGCCGGCCTATGAAATTGAGTACATCAGATTTCAAAAGGTAGATGTTGCTAAATTTGTTCAAAAACTGTAAAAGCAAAACAGTTTAGTGCCATATAGTTTCAAGTTTCATTGTTTCACAGCAACAGTAGAATAGTCCCACACTGGGCAACTATTGAGCAATATGAATGAAAACTGGTGATGTGCGTCATGTTGCACAGTTCTTACACTGATGTTCAGCTGTGACATTTACTAGAGCTTCAACAGCACACTATGATGTCAGAACTAGGCTAACAAAATAGCAAATGAGCAACAGATTAATTTTTGTTTAATTATGAACTTTTAATCACATTGTAAACTAAGTAAGTGCCATCTGAGCAATATGGATATCTCAGCTTAGAGATCAGGATTTGAAGTCGTATGGGTCTCTCGTTGGGAGCATTTATAAATATGCAGCAAGTCATTTAAGGAACAAATGAGAACCTGCCAGTCACTGATCACTTCCTGCAATATTTAGACATGCTTCATTTGGGGTTAACTAGATTGAACACTGATAACACTGGAAGAGTCCTTCCTGCCCACTTGTCGAAAAGAGGATTGTATAGCAGATACAAACTGGCTTGGAAAGATAAACTGATGAGGTAAAACCATAGTAATGGTACACGTTCCAGCTATGATTCAGAATCCAAAGCAAACTCCTATCTGTATGTTTCACCAAACTAACGGGTGGGTATATGGGGGCTACTGAAAGAATGATGAGTTTAACCATCAATTTGTTTTAAGATTGTCAGCTTTCCGATAGCTTTAGCAATACATGCATATACACATGCTCGTGCATAATTCCAAGGCTGCTCACATGGAAAAAAGGTTTTAGATTTCTGAAATCTGTACAAAGAAGTGTTATTTCTTTAAATTCTCTGCATAAAGGTATTCGTTTGTCTGTCTTGCTCAAATGCAGGTAATGAAGATGATCATGCTTCATTAAACAGGAGCCCTGTGAGATGACAGCCATTTTGAACTATGTTTGCCAATTAAATCATCTAAATTAAAAGTGACCTTGGGATTTCTCTGGTAGTTGCCAGCTGATAGATAAAGAAGCAGTTTTTATACCCAAGTAAATCAACTTCTAAATGTAAATGAGTGTACGACAAACACCTTCAAAAAGTGCTTAACCTCTTCCAGTCCAAATCATTTTCTAGAATAAGGAAATTGTGTACTGGATGCTAGTTGTCGGAATTGCAGCAGGGGTTTGTTTTATTTATAATTTAATTGATCATTAAGTCTGTTAGTGCACATAAACCTGTCAGAAATTGATTTACAAAGAACAGGTTCCTATGCTAGGTCGGTCTACCTAGGTTGTAATTCAAAAATTACATTGCCTTTATAAAATACTCCAGCCTTTCAATAAAGTTTTGCAGAATTGTTCTGATAAAATTCCATCAAGTGTTGGAACAATTCTAGACACTTAAAAGTGGACTAGGAAGCTCTTCAAACTTTTAAGACATGTTATGACACACCTCCAGGGTTTGGTGAGACTAGAATCCAGACCTTTTGGCCCAGAGATAGGAATGCTGCTACTGTGCCACAAGGCCTCTCCTATTAGTCTCTTCAGTATGTTCATTACCTTTATTGTTTCAATGTAAGCTTTAATGAATTATTAAAATATAGTAATCTGTAGTACAAATGAGGCAAGCCTGATGTGCAGGTTTATTACTAAATTGAATTCATACAGATTTACCAATATAAATATCTTCAATAATAAGGAGTCGGAGATACTGGTGGGGATCTTTGCCAGCTGGGCAGTAACAAGTGGAGAGTTTTGGCTCCCTTGCCATCTATTTTTGACCACCATTACAGCCCATACAGTCCAAATTGCCAAATTCAGAGGCTGATAAGTAAGGTTTGCAGCCAACGCTGCAGACTGTACATTTCCCCTTTTGAGTGCCCTTTGACTTTTTCAATCAATAGAAGATGTTTTCTTAGTTTTCACTTTGTGATATAGTTGTTGTTTGCAGAATAGCTCATAATACCACCACCATTCCTGCTTGTGAAGGCAGTGGTGTACCTTTTTCAGTGACCATTGACATGCATTTGGTGAACGTATGACTTGGAGGGGAAACTTGCAGGTCACAGCTTTCACATGTTCATTGCCTTTGGCTACTTGCGGTGGAGGATTTCTACAGTTTATGTCAAAACATGGAAGAATTGCCCATGCCTCTGCTCCTGATCACCGTATGGTGAAACCTCCTGGTGGGAATGGTACATGAGGATCAGATCAGTTGTGATCTCCTGTGTGATGAAGTAGCTTGCTGAAATCAATCACCTGGGCTCAAACTGGAGAAATGATCATATTAGTGAGGTAGAACAAGCTGATGACACCCCTGGTTTCACATTGCAACAAAACTAAGCTTCTTCAGGAAGAGGGGAGAAGGGTATCAAATGGATGTGTCCATTGGAGATACAATCCCTTTGAGCATATAATCGAATAATCCAGCATCTGCAGTTCCCATTATCTCGAACCGATATGGTTGTACATTTTTAGTTCCAATCCAACATGTAGAAGCTTTAAAATAATTTAGTTCCAAACTTAGTGCACTTATTCAAGTTACCAATTTCAATTCTTGATTTTAACTTTAAAAATATCTATGGATAAAATAAATAAGCTAATGACGTGTTTAGCCGATTCATTTTGTCACGTAGTTTACAGTTTCGCAATTTCCTGTCAGAAATACAAGCATAGCAATTTAGATTAGATTATTAAAAAGGTTCATTTGAGTTATTCTTTATTTTTATATCAATGTATGAAATTCTGGGCTCACCATGAGAAAGGCCAATCAGACTAGTTGGATGGATCACCTGAATGTATAAAAAGCAAAATTTTGATTACTGCCCCGTTTTAAAGTTAAGGATCAACTTTGGTGTCAACTGTATCATTGGAAATGAAATGAATGTCTCAATACTGTGTGAACAAGTGGACAATATGTTGTAAATAAGACTCCAGTGTGATTTTAGCTAAATGGATGCAAATCCCTGTACAGGGATATACCCACTGTGGAAGTCTACTCAGTCATTCAGTGAGATCATGGCAGGTCTGATAATTCTCAACTCCACTTTTCTGCCATTTCCCATTAATTCTTCATTCTCTTAATGCTTAAAAATCTGTCTATCTCAGCTTTGAATATACGTAATGACCAAGCCTTTACAGCCCTCAGTGGTAAAGAATTCAACAGATTCACTACCCTCTGAGAAAGAAATTTCTCATCTCTCTCTTAAATGTGCAACCCTTATTCTGAGATTGTGCCCTGTGGCCCAAAACTCATCCTCAGGGGGAAACAACCTTTCTGATCCACTCTGTCAAGTCCCTCAAGAATCCTCCATGTTTCAATAAGGATCTCTGTGCCATGTTAATTTGTTTTCAAGGCAGTTCTGAGCTTGGCCATTGTTTATTTTTAATTTTCTCCCAAAAATTGCTTAGATTAAGCAGTCGCTACTTTTTATGGGGATTATTATTGATTCATTTCTTTTAGTAAGTGAAAAATTGAGGGAGGGGAACAGCAATTGCTTCTATAACCAGGTGATTGGAGCTGCTGCTGGTAGTTTTACCCAGGCTACACGCCAATATGGCAGTGTTTGGCTTCTAGAATTTTCTTAATGACAGTGTAATAGGATGGTGAGCTTCATAGAATGGTTTCAGCACACAAGACCATTTAGCCCTTGAATCAACACTAGCTTTCTGAGAGAGCATACGTCTGTATGATCTCTGTGTCCATGGGACTGCAGCTTGTCACTCCTACTCATCGCACCAGTTCATACATGTTGGTGCAGAGTTTCTCAAACTGAAACATGGCCCTTGCTTTACAGATACCCACTGCATGTAATTGCTGTTAACATGTTAAAAATATCGTGCAACATGATGACTTAGTTCATCAATCACGATTTGTATTTCTGTCATCTGTTTCCATAATATTAAAATTATTAGAATTTGCCATTTCAATCTCTGTTGACAAATGGCTGACCGGTCTTTAGATGCTGCTTTGCAAAAGGGTTAATGATGGCAAAACATGCCTTCTGATTAAAATGCAGCGGAGCAAAAGAACTTGATTATTATTTTTCAACAGTTAATTGAATGAAAGTGAAGGCAAGCACTGTGCAGCCACATTGCTTTCTCTAAACTTAATCACTGATTATGATTAAATGGGTTCTGTGTAATAACAGAGTTGATGAATTTTTGTCTGTTCTTGCTGTCATTCACACATGATTGGCTTTCACCTTTCAAGTACAAGAGTCATTTTTTGCATTATGGCAGCTAAAGCTTACATTCTAATACCAATATTGCAATAGAATATCCAAATATTATTTTGCCAAACTGATTTTCATTTGCAGAAACGCAGTTTGAAAGACCATTAGTATTCAACGAATCTTTAAGTGGTTGCTCCTAGAGAGGTTATCTTACTTATCCATTTCAACTAGGAAACTTACTTTCTGCATGTTTACCAATTGATGTAGTTAGTGAGTTCTGTATTGCAGAATTCTCTATTTTATAACCATGTAAATAAATATTGAAGAGGTTTAATTTTTCACAAATGATGCTTCTTTATTGAATTGTAGCTAGGATATCAGACCTCTTTCTTAACATTAAAAAATCCTTAGAACTGGTAAAATCGCTGATGCAACAGATTCATCCTTCTTTGTCACATTGTCATTGTATATGCTGTTTTAATTTTGATGTGGAGGTGCTGGTGTTCGATTGGGGTGGAAGTGCTCAAAAGTCAGATGACACCAGGTTATAGTCTAACAGGTTTATTTGAAAACACTAACTTTCAGAGCTCTCCTCCTTCCCCAGGTGAAGTGTGGAGGAGGAGGTATACCAACACAGAATTTGTAAGCAAAGTAACAACCCTAAAAATGCCTCACTGACCACCTCCTGTTGAATCTTTAATCAGTTAGAAAGGAGGCACAGGTTTCTATTGATTATAATGCAAATCCCAGAATTACTTTCAAGTCTTTGCTCCAAGATAATTCAAGGTTTCATCAGAATACACAAGGGGTGACACTCAGGTCAGACAATGCATTTCAGGTGTGAGGCCTTGTTCAGAACCTGTCTGTGTTTAAACATGGAGTCAGGATGGTTTTATATTTTTGAACAAAATAGAATAGCTGCAAATGCATAAACATTGTAGATGAAATAATTCACACCATACATTTCTATTATGTGAGTGTGTGTGTGTGTGTGACAGACATAGAGAGTATGTGTTTTTGTGTGTGCGTGTTTGTGTGTGTGTTAGTGTGTGTGTGTGTGTGTGTGTGTGTAGTGTGATGGGGTCACCTGTTGCACCACATGAACCCAAGATCACAATGGAGGTCATCCTCATGGCTACAGAACTTGGCTATCAGCCTCTGTTCAGTGATCTTGCGTTGTAGTTTATCTCAAAGTTCACCTTAGAAGACACTTACCTGAATATCAGAGGCTAAATGTCCTTAACCACTGAAGGGCTTCCCCACTGGGAAGGAACGCCCCTGCCTGGCACTTGTTGCGTGGTGCTTTTCATCTGGTGTCATAGTGTCTGCATGGTTTCGCCAATATACCACACCTCGGGGCATCCTTGCCTGCAGCATATGAGATAGACAATGTTGGCCGAGTCACATGAGTATCTGCCCTGCACGTGATGGTGGTGTTTCCTACATGTGATGGTAGTATCCATGTCAGTTATCTGGCATGTCTTGCAGAGGTTGCCATGACAGGGTTGTGTGGTGTTGTGGTCAATGTTGTTCTGAAGGCTGGACAGTTTGCAGCAAACAATGGTCTGATTAAGGTTTGGCGATTGTTTGAAGGCAAGAAGTAGAGGCGTAGGGAAGATCATGGCAAGGTGCTCATCGTCATCAGTAAGGTATTGCAAGGGCAAAGATTTGAAAGAAATTCTGGGATTTGCATTTTAATCAATACAAACCTGTGCCACCATTCTAACTGATTAAAGATTCAACAGGAGGTGGTCAGCAAGCCGTTTTTAGGCTGTTACCTTTCTGCTTTTAAATTCTGTATCGATACACCTCCTCTTCCACACTACACCTGAGGAAGGGGCAGAGCTACAAAAGCTAGCGCTTTCAAATAAACTTCTGATTTTTTACTTCATTAATTTAGTTAATGATATCTGACTAAAAGAAATCAATACACAGTCAACCTGAGGACTTCAGATTTGCTGAGCAGATATGTGGATCATATTGCCAATAATTAGAATCCCTTTCCTCCTACTGTGCTATTATCATGTGAGAATGAAGGGTATTGTCTCTGAAAGAAGTTGTTAAATACCCCATGCTGTGGATTCTAACTCTCAAGTTTGCCACATATTTCACCAGTTGATAATGAGTCTTTGTTTTGTTCTGTTGGTTATTTACAAACTTCACTGGAGGACAATATTGGTGAACATAACATATCTCTGTTGACTTACTTGTGGAGTAGCTATACTATGAAGATTAATTGTTTACTATCGATATACTTAAAAAAAACTTCCATTTGTATGGTGCCTTCCGTGACCACAGGACATCAGAAAATGTTTTACAGCCTGTGAAGAATTAACTTCAAAGTGAAATCAGTGTTGTAATGTAAGAAAATTATAAGGCGTAATGGAAGGACAAAATAAACTAAGTATGTTTTTTCAAAAGTAGCTGTTGACCACAGACTCATTATCAATTGAAGGAAGATAGCCATTCTTCAGCAACCACCACCAATTTCGGGCTATAGCCAATCTAATATAAATACCCAATGAGACGACCCTGAAGGCTGTAGGTAACTGCATCTAACTTGGAAGCACATTTTCCAGAAGTGGCAGAAATGTGACAATGAGAGTTATCAGAGCATATCAGCATGCGCCTGTTTATGGAAGAGACAGTGGAGGAAAATGGGATATCAAAGTGCAACAAAATTTGCTGTTTACAAAGTAGTGATAACACCAATAGCCCCCATATGTGAAACATGACTATGTACTGCAGGCATGCTAAGAAGTTGGTTAGGCTCCACTTGAGATGGATTTACAACATTGTGGACATCATATAGGAGGACAAAGTCTCCAAACTAGGCAGAAATGTCTGGAATTAAAGCACTTGTAATGAAAGTCCAGCTCAGGTGGAAGGCAGATGTAGTATGTATGATTGATGATAATCACTAAGGTAGTTATGTATTCATAACTTGGACGCAGCCAGTAAGATAGGCTGAGGTAGTAAGTTCGAGTACACCTTGAAGATGAACCTCAGGTAATGAGGCATGTCCACCACAGACTGGGAGAAAAACATACGCAAGACTATCTGGGAAATAATCTCAAATAGTTTCTCTGTTTCATTTGAATAGCAAAGAATACAAGCAATAATGGACACAAGTTAGAAAGCCAAATTCTTCTTTGCTTACACTATGGAAAGTGAAGCAAGTCTGCAGATGGGCTCTACAGTCACAGTAGAATGACTTTTAATGCAAGAAACTTTCAATTACAAAGGGGAACTGATGACAATTTATGCATTTTAGCAGATTGCTTATTATCACCTACATAAAATAAGAGCGATTCCTCAATATAACAATTTTATTTTCAAAACTTAAGTGGACACCAGATGCCACCATATAGGGCATCACTTAGTTGAAACGATGCTAAAACAGCATTTGTGTGAAGCCAAGCCTGAATTATAATGTTCTGCAATCTAAGAAGGAATGGAAGGTCTTGTTTGATGGGGCTGGAGGAGGCAGGTGGAAGGATATTGAATGATATTAGAAAGTGGATGAGTGTGTAGGATATCACATTAAAAGTCTAGAAGTAACAAAGGAAAAATATTCAGAAGGCAAGATCCAGAACATTGAGGGAAATGCTACTGAGAATTCTCAGTCTGCAAAGCAAATAAAAGAACCTAACTGCGCAGTGAGAAATTTTTACTGCCATTAAAGGGAAGATGAAATTGAAAACAATTACTGTATTTATCTTAACAGAATAGTCATCAGAGGAAATTTGTGTTGGATTTGTTTCCTGTTATGCTCACCTGTTCATTAGCTATCTATAATAATTTATGTTGTATTTTAGAAGGATTGATTTTAACCGCAGTCTTTCTGAAGTCAGGTAGGCACTCTTACCTAGGCTTTCTTAATTAGCTACAACATAAGACTTTGAAAAGATGATAAAAACATTATCAGTAATCAGATTATGAATTTTAGAAAAACATGACTAATGAGGTCTGGTGGAGATCTTTGCTGTGTTGTTCAGGTCTTTGTGTCTCCATAGAAACTTGTATTCTTAGCACATTGTTTTTGAAATTATGTTACTGAGCTAACAACGTACTGCTGAAGCCTGATTGAGCAAATTAGGCCTTTCTTCCTAATGATTAAAGTTATTCTATATAGGTGACCACACCAGAGATGATGATGCCAACCACCATGTTTCTTCCTACAACTGTTCCAGAGAGAGAAAGCCATGCAGTGACTGCAACAAGCTCCAATACAGAGGACTCCACAAAACTACAAGGTATGTTGGATGAAAGCAGCTACATGGGAACCTGCTCCCTTACAAATTGCATTGTCGGGTACATATCATTCTGTCGCTTGTAGTCATTGTTTCCACGCAAGTCAAGCTACAGAATGGAATGACTATACATTGTCAGAAAAAAAAGATATAATGCTGTAAATTGAACTAATTGTTTATTCTTGATGTTTAATGGCTCTACATTAACCATTGCTCATTTGCCTGCAGCAAGTAAGTATTAGATCATTATCAGCCAAGCTGTGTCTATCACTTGCATAATAGGCAACATTAAAAGCAAATAACCCAAAATTGATAATTATTCTACACTTAATTTCCTAACATCCTGGTTTAGATCAGTTTCTAAAACAATCGCAACTTAACCTGGAGCAATCTCAGTGTTTATTTTCACATTCATCTTGGGACACTGTTAGGTTGCTACGTAGCAATAGAAATTGCTGGAGAAACTCAGCAGGTCCAGCAGCATCTGTGGGAGAGAGAAACAAAGTTATGTTTTGAGTCTGATCTGATTATTCTCCAGAACCCAGCTCTAAACAAGAGTCAATTCAGATTTGAAATGTTATTTTTTTCTCTCCACAGATACCATTAGAACTGCTGAATTACTGCAGCACTTTGTATTTCACATCTCCAGCATCTGCAGTACTTTTATTTTGTATCGCTCGTACCCTGACAAATGCTCTACTCTTGGATTCCTCTGAGGCAACATTGCAAAATGAAAATGTCCAGATGTTAGATGGAACATTGCTGTGTAGAATGTGTTCTGAGCCAACCAAATATTGATTATGTGTCCCAAACCTTTATTCAGAGTAGAGGAAAATTATGCAGGATGTGTGATGGGTATCTGCTCCTATATTGCTCCCTTAACACTACGGCCCAAAAGTTAAAATTAGCCCCATAGTAACAAAGAGTCATGAGTGTTTCATGTGACTTAGTTTGTCCTGTTTTAGATCTTGTGCATCCAAAAAGTGAGGCTTGTTCTTGCCACTGCCAGTTATTTAAGGATTTGAGGGCAAATGAGTCAACAGACATCATGTTCCACTGGTCAGTATTGTGAAAGTTAATGTAGAGCCTTATGTCTGTTTAATCAGTGTGAACCCCATAATCTGTACTTTCATTAAGGTCAGATTGTGTCCTCAAAGCTTCCTGTAAGCCTCAATATTCCAGTATCTTTGAATTTTGACATTACCTGAATCTTACAGTTCAGTTCAGTAGTTTTGTTCTGACACCTTCATTCTAGGAAAGGTACATTCATTTAATAAGGTGCCCACTTAACTCTTCCACTGTAGAATATGCCATTTTTTAAAATTTCTGCAGCTCCTGTTCCACAAAAATGGCACTTAGTTTATTCTATTGTAATTGAATTCAGACTGCAGGAAGTGAACCTCAATAGCAGTACAAAATGAAATAATCAGCCAGCAATTCCGAATTTGAACATCGAAGTATTTTGTAGAATTAGTTGTACTTATTGGAATTTTATCCCCTAATGTGCAAAATGAAATAGTTATTTCTTTGAATTTATTAGAATGAGAGCTGCCTGATTTGTGTTCATCCAGGCTTGTTATTCCATCAGAATCTACCTTTGGCAAATGTCAGATTATGGAGTCACCACTGTTTTAAAAATGTTCTTCCTGATGGGTATTCATTCAGACTGCTTTAAAACGTGGCAGTTTCTCATTAACAGTTAATATTATTATTTGCACCTAATACCCTATCAAATACATCATTGCCAACTCCAAAAGCCAAATTGTGCTTCAAAACTGGTCGTACATCTATTTCACTATTTTCCAGCACAGTGGCAAACTAAAATGAATTTTAAAGTACTATAAATAGTTTTGTAATGAAATGTATAATACTGAAGTCTAGAATATTGATAATACGGGTGTATACAAAGCTGAAATACAAAATAACAGAAACATCACTACCTCACAACTATTGGTTCTAGTTATTTGTTAAGGCCAAGAAAAGCAGACGCTAGTAAATTGTATCAATTTGATCGGTTTCTAAAATCATTCAACTCAAATTACTAGAAAACATTTAAGGTGCTTAAATAAATGGTAACTTATTGTATCTTGGTATTCAGAGGTACATTGCACAAATGGTATTGTAAATCTAAACTTTTAGTTAATATGACAATTACAATTCTTGTATTCAGTAAAAGCAAATTAGAAGTGGGACTTATAAGAATTTACACTACCCACTGATAGTTCTCATTAAATTTGTTTTCATTAGAAACATCAGATCCACCAGAAAAGAGCAATGTACCTTCGGAAAATACAGAGCGTAGCATGGAACCAAAGTCTTCTATTGACCAGAATTTAGTGAAGGATGATGCTGGGTTCCTGTGTTGGAAGAAAGGATGTAACCAGTTGTTTAAGACTTCCACTGCACTTCAGGCTCATTTCAATGAGATTCACGCAAAAAGGCCCCAACTACCTGTATCAGATCGTCATGTCTACAAATATCGCTGTAATCAGTGTAGCCTAGCCTTCAAGACCATTGAGAAACTGCAACTGCACTCTCAGTATCATGTAATTAGAGCTGCCACTATGTGCAGTTTGTGCCAGCGCAGCTTCCGTACCTTTCAAGCCTTGAAAAAGCACCTCGAGACAAGCCATCTGGAACTGAGTGAAAGTGACATCCAGCAACTTTATAGTGGACTTGCAATCAATGGTGATGTTATGGCCCTGGGTGATGCATCTCTGAGTGAAGATCAAGCTCTTGGGGCAGATGAAGATAAAGATGAGGAAAGTGATTCAGATGAGAAGCAGAGCCCTGTTGGAAGTGACTCTGGATCGATTCAAGAAGATTCTGGCTCTGAGCCAAAACGGGCCCTGCCATTTAGGAAAGGCCCTAATTTCACAATGGAAAAGTTCTTGGATCCCTCTCGTCCCTATAAGTGCACAGTCTGTAAGGAGTCATTTACACAAAAGAACATCTTGCTTGTCCATTATAATTCTGTGTCTCACCTGCACAAACTGAAAAGGGCCCTTCAGGAATCTGCTACTGGTCAATCTGAACCAACAAGCAGCCCAGATAACAAACCTTTCAAATGTAACACGTGTAATGTGGCCTACAGCCAAAGTTCAACCCTAGAGATCCACATGAGATCAGTGTTACACCAGACCAAAGCACGAGCAGCAAAGTTAGAAGCTGCTAGTAGCAGTGGAGGTGCTGGTGGCACCATTAGTAGCAGTAATACTACTATAGGATTGTCAACATCTAGTCCAAGCCCAAGTGGCAATAGCAATGGTAATGCTGATGTTAGTGTAAGTGGCAGTGGATGTGGAGTTACATATAGTGCTACCTCTAGCTTGGGTTTAATGAGTGGAAGCCAGATCATTGCTGATTCCATTGGAACATCTACAATTAGCAACACAGTTGCAACCAGCATTGCCACGTCGTTAGAACAGAAAGACACCAGCAAGAGAAAAATAGTTGATATGATCACTTCTCGACAACCACAGCAGCAGCAGCAGGTGCAGACATTGGCCCAAGTTCAAGCTCAAGCTCAGGCCCAGGCTCAGGCTCAGGCCCAAGTACAGGCTCAGTTACAACAAGAACTTCAGCAAGCTGCTCTCTTCCAGCCCCAGCTGTTCAATCCAGCTTTACTCCCCCATTTCCCCATGACCACTGAGGCTCTACTGCAACTTCAGCAGCAGCAACTATTATTCCCGTTCTATATTCCTGGAACAGAGTTCCAGCTGAACCCAGAAATCAACATACCTGCGAGTAGTGCTACATTAACAATACCAGGGACAAATACTCCACTTGAAGATGTGAAACCCCACAGTCAAAACCTGCAGCACCAAATGATTCAGCAGCAAGGGCAGCAGTCTTCTGTAACACAGCAGCATACCAATTTGCTCCAACAAAGCCAGCAGTTGGACAAGAAGCCAAAAGCAGTTCTAAAAGACAAAGACAAGGATGGGCAGAAAGACAAAGAAAATTATGAGAAATCTGATGAAGGGCTGATGTTGAAGGAAGTTTCCATGGAGGCACATAAATCCAAAGAAAGGAAAGACCAAACAGCATATAGTGGTAGTGAATCTTCTCTGCTCCCCCCTCGAATTCCCTCCGATGCTCGAGGAAATGCCACCAAAGCCTTGCTCGAAAATTTTGGGTTTGAACTTGTCATTCAGTACAATGAAAACAAACAAAAAGTTCAGAAAAAAAGTAAAAATGGCTTGAGTGATAATCTGGATAAATTGGAGTGTGACACATGTGGCAAATTATTCTCTAATATACTAATCCTGAAGAGCCATCAAGAACATGTGCATCAGCAGTTTTTGCCATTCGAGGAGCTTGAGCAGTTTGCCAAACAGTACAGAGACAACTATGATAAACTGTATCCCCTGAGGCCACAAACACCAGAGCCCCCTCCCCCGCCCCCACCTCCTCCCCCGCCACCACCTCCACCCCCTCCCCCTGCACCACCTCAACCATCTCCTGCTCAGAATCTTACATCTACTGCGCCACCTCACACACCACCTGCTATTTCAACTTCGCAAGCTTCTGTCTCCATTTCCCAACTCTCTATGCCAATGGACTTGCCTATTTTTTCACCTCTTCTGATGCAGTCAATGCCGTTACAGTCTTTACCACCACAGATACCCTCCCAGCTAACACCGGTGGACCCGAAACCTGCAGACTTGGCCCAGCTTTATCAGCAGCAGCTTAATCCAAATCTACTTCAGCAACAGCAAAATAAACGGCCACGGACACGCATCACTGACGAACAGCTCAAAATTCTCAGAGGGTACTTTGATATAAATAATTCACCAAACGAAGACCAAATCAAAGAAATGTCTGACAAGTCAGGGTTGCCACAGAAGGTAATAAAGCACTGGTTCCGAAATACGTTGTTTAAAGAACGACAGCGCAACAAGGACTCCCCGTACAATTTCAACAATCCTCCTGTTACATCACTTGAAGACCTTAAGGCAGATTCGAAGCCTCCCTCTCCAGAACCTGCAAGGGCTGAGTATTACAGAAGCAATCGATCGACCAGGACAAGATTTACGGACTATCAGCTGCGTGTCTTGCAGGATTTCTTTGATGCGAACGCTTATCCAAAAGATGACGAATTTGAGCAGCTTTCCAATTTGCTGAACCTTCCAACCCGTGTGATTGTTGTTTGGTTTCAAAACGCACGACAGAAGGCACGCAAGAACTATGAGAATCAAGGTGAAGGGAAGGAGGGTGAACGCCGTGAGCTGTCAAATGATCGTTACATTCGCACAAGTAATTTGAATTACCAATGTAAGAAATGCAGTTTGGTATTTCAGCGTATTTTTGACCTCATTAAACACCAAAAAAAACTGTGCTATAAAGATGAAGAGGATGATGGTCAATATGACAGTCAGACAGAGGACTCCATGGATGCATCTGAGTTGTCAGGGCCGTCTGCTTCATCCTGCAGCACTCCTATGACCTCAGCTGTCTGTGGTTCATCTTCAGCAGTGACAGCAAGCGTAACTTCTGGAAATATGCCTCGCACCTCAACGGAGAAAGAGGAAGGACCCTGTAACCCAGAGTTATCTGATGAGAAGCCAAAGCAGCCTGACTCTCCTGATACACAGCAGCAGCATTCACAAGAGAAGCTGTTACAACCAAAACCTGAGGTACAGCAGCAGCAGCCAGATCAGAAGACGCAGGTAACACAGCAGAAAGCTCCACAGCTCTCATCACCTCCGCAATCACAGCAGCAGTGCTCTGTACCCCAAGCCGTCCCCAGCCCATCTCAGCTTCCTCATGTTTCTTTAAATCCACTTCACACTTCAACACCACAACAGCTTGGAAGCCTACCTCCGCAGGTGATTCATTACCAGTGTGATCAGTGCAAACTGGCATTTCCCACCTTTGACCTTTGGCAGGAGCATCAACAGCTTCATTTTCTATCTGCGCAAAATCAGTTTGTGCATCCTCAGTTCTTAGATCGCCCAATAGACATGCCCTTCATGCTTTTTGACCCTACTAACCCTCTGCTAGCCAGTCAGCTACTTTCTGGAACTCTACCTCAGATCCCAGCAAGCTCTGCTTCTTCACCTTCTACACCAAATTCAGCTATGAACACACTAAAAAGAAAACTGGAAGAAAAAGCAAGTGTTAGTCCTGGAGATAATGATAGTGGAAACAATGGTGATGAACCTCAAAGAGATAAGCGTTTAAGGACAACTATCACACCAGAGCAATTGGAAATCCTCTATCAGAAGTACCTACTTGATTCAAACCCAACCCGGAAAATGTTGGACCACATTGCACATGAAGTCGGCCTCAAAAAACGTGTCGTTCAAGTTTGGTTCCAGAATACCCGTGCTCGGGAGAGAAAAGGCCAGTTTAGGGCTGTTGGTCCTGCACAAGCTCACAGACGCTGTCCATTCTGCAGAGCCCTTTTTAAAGCTAAGACAGCACTCGAAGCCCACATCCGATCGCGCCACTGGCATGAAGCTAAACGGGCTGGGTACAGCCTAATTATGTCCTCCGCTTTGTCGACTGATCCTGACGGAGGAAATCTATTAAAGGTAGATTCAACGGATTGCTCCAGTTTTGCCCAGCTTTCATCAATAAATAGTGATAGTCAATCCGCTACTCTTTCACCGGTGAATAAATGTGGAGAATTCTCACCCAAAGCTCTTCTTAGTCCATCATCTATCAAAGTGGAGGGACTTGAAGATTTTGATGGTCCTACAATTTCATCAGTGAACTTGGGATTTGACCAAACCAGGCTTGATAATGATGATTGTTCCTCAGTCAACACAGCTATCACTGACACTACAACCGGAGATGAGGCAAATGCAGACAATGACAGTGCAACAGGAATGTTAGCTGACTCAAAACCAATCCCTTATCAAGCAGAGGGTCTTCAGAAGATGGTGCAATCAACAATGCAAGATAATGAAGACAGGATATCATCTGGCTTAGTCAGTCCATCACCTAGCTATTACTCTAAGGAGATGGAAAATGATTGTACTATTGATCACAGTGAAACATCAAGCCTCGCTGATCCCTCTTCACCTTGCCCTGGTGGAAGCAATACATTGTCAAGGCACATAGACAATGAACGCCCAGGCCAAAAACGCTTCCGTACACAGATGACAAATCTCCAACTAAAGCTGCTGAAATCCTGCTTTAATGATTATCGAACACCAACCATGTTGGAATGTGAGGTTTTGGGAAATGAAATAGGGTTGCCAAAACGAGTTGTTCAAGTTTGGTTCCAGAATGCTAGGGCTAAGGAGAAGAAATCTAAGCTGAACATGGCAAAACATTTTGGTATCAATCAGACTACTTATGAAGGACCCAAATCAGAGTGCACTTTGTGTGGCATCAAGTATAGTGCCCGGCTATCTGTGCGAGACCATATCTTCTCTCAGCAACATATCTCCAAAGTGAAGGAGACCATTGGAAGTCAGCTGGATAAAGAAGTTGAATACATTGATCCAGCTACAGTCCGTCGGCTCATGGCACAACAAGAACTAGACCGCATTAAGAAAGCTAATGAGGTTCTTGGTTTAACATCACAGCAGCAAACACTTCAGCAGCAAGGCTTGTTTGATAATCCACCAGTACAAGCTCTTAATCTTCCTACTGCCTACCCAACATTGCCAGGGATTTCACCTGTATTACTGCCAGGTGTGGGCAGTCCTTCATCTTTACCTGGTTTTACTTCATCTAACACAGGTGGGTAGCATTACTGGTTTAAGTTTGCATTACATGGATTTTTTTGGTAGATTTCAATCTGATATTTGCCTACCATACAAATTTAACTTGTATCACTGAAGTCAAAACTAGCCCAACAGATAGGATGAAAGTGTCCTGTCATTGAAGACTGCTACCAAAAAATTTAAACACATTGCAGAAGATGTAATTACAAGGCAATAAACTGATACAAGTTTGATTCTTTTTTGCAATCTTGCCCTAGAAGGCACCAAGAATAGAGTATGGAGAATGCTGGGAGATAATCTTCTGAAGTTGGGGTTGAGGTGTTCTGTTTGAGCAACCAAACCTGACCTGCAGCGCTTTATCCAGCCTATGCAAAATGGAAAGTGTCCCTTCCATGCGTGTTACCCTTTCACTTTTACCATGCATATACACAATAAAACAATTTAGTTACTATCCTGAAAAGGAAACCTCATTGATCGAATAATCTCTCCAACATGAAAGTTGATAGTAACTAACTTGCTGACAGGGTTTTGTGACATCAGCAACTAATCAAGCCCGTATGTTATTTTATGATGTAGTGAATCAGGTGCAGATTTAACATAGATTCATATTTATTAATTTAATAATAGCAGGATACTTGACATTCTTTGTACAGGATCATGTCTGCAGGATCTACATTTTTGAAACCTATCAACAACATTAAAAATATCAGGTTAAATGGAACAGGCTGTAAAGAAGAAAGTGTTTTAGTATAATGTTACTCATGTTTTCTGTTAATAGAATCAAATTTTATTATTACACTAAATAACATTTTAACAAAATATTGCATTAATAAGTCATAATCCGTTCTGCTTTTCATTGGTCCTTTAAAGTAAGTGGAGTTTGTTGCTGTTTCAGTTACAGCACTGTATACGCTTCAGTTATACAGATTCTGAAATAAGAGTGAGATATTTTTAAAGTCAGAAATAGATCTTTAGCGTGTGTCCTGCAAAAGACTTACTTTATGTTATTATTGTCCCCGCTATGCCCAATATTGTATGAAGAAAACAGAAAAAAAACTTACCAGTATCTTACTTGAAAGAAAAGTACAAGAAATTAAGATTCAAACACCTTATGCCAAATTAAGCAGAATGAGATTAATACCAGTACTTCAAAAGATAGACTTAATTCTTATTTTAGGTGTAGCCAGAGACATTAATTTGATAATTAATTCTGAGTATACTATAGGGATTTCATCACACTGCTGTGTTCATAAAAATATCATAGATGTTCAGGAGTATAAATTGGAACAATGGAATACCTAAACCTCTTACGAAACAGTATGGAATTGAATTAGCAGATTGTGTTAAAATCTTCACATTCTATAACATGTCATTTTTGCCATGATACCCACATGAAACCAATCTTTCTTTGAGATCCACCTACAGGCTCCCTTCCCAACAAAACCAGATTGGACTTTTTTTTACAAATTGCAGTTAAGTGGATTTTATTGCTCATGAGGCTTGCATAGATGTCAATTTTAGTCCACCATCTTGCTAAGTTACATTCCTAATGTCCACTGATCTATAACAGGCACAGTTTTTTTTTCACTATCAATGAGATGTGAATATATATTCCACATATCTTAGCAGGTTTCATTTTGCATATCCTGATCCACATTTTTATCTACTTGTTACTTGCTTGGAAAACTCTAGTGTTTAACCCAGCAAAATATCCAAAATTAGTAGTTCATCAGTGATCTAAATTATTCTCTTACCCTTGAAAATAATTTCAAAAATGTGAAATAAGAAGTGGTAATTGTTTAAAATTAGGGCTCGAATTTATTATTTTGCTCCTATTTTTGTCTCTAAATGGCAGAACTGGGGTGATGTTCTGCATCAATATTGCAGGTAACCTAATGCTTTACACATGTGATGCTGCACAGCATTCCCCATAAAAACAAACATCGCTTACCTGTGACCTGCAGCAGTCACTAGATAGTGAAAGGTGGTGGCATTACAGTCCTGCCAGATCGGAAGGCTGCTGTCGTATTTTAGAGAGTGCAAGAGAGAGAGAGCGAGAGCAAAAGATGGCCACTGACTTCAGGGTCACCACATCTCAGGCAAAGAGAGAGCTTGAGAAGGAGAGGTTCAGCTGGTGCTGAGCCCATGTTGTTGGCATCACATACGAGACATCCGGCTAACTGAGCTCACCGAGCACTTTCAGGAGCAGACCCCTGGCTTGAGAAAATGTCATCATATGGTCTGGATGGGATCCCAAGTCAATTCCTTTAGTTTGCTTGCTCCAGTAGTCCCTAACTTGTACATTAACAATTAAAAGTTCATTAAACATGTTCAAACAGTGATTATAAACAGAACTGTGAAATTTGTTTCAAACAGCTTTGTCATGTTAATTTGAGTTTATTAGTCATGATAATATGTCCAGTTACTTCAAAGTATTGAACACTGTGTTCAGTAAAGCTGCCACTTTCTTCACAGTGGACTATTGATACCAATAAGGACCTGGGCACAAACTGGATATTTTAGATGGGCTTGAGTTTATATAGGTTTTTTTTCCCCTTTATTCTAACATGGAACGTGAGCACCTTTGGCAAGGACAGCAATTGTTGCCAATTCCTAATTGCCCTTGAACTGAGGGGCTTGCTGGGCCATTTCAGAGTACTGTTAAAAGTTAGCCAACTGCTATGGGTCTGGAGTGACATGTAAGCCAGACTGGGTAAGGACAGCAGGTTTCCTTTCCTCCAGGACATTAGTGAATCAGTGGGGTTTTTAAAGCAATCAAAGATATTGTCGTTACTTAGACTAACTTTATACTCTAGAGTTACCAATTGAATTTAAATTGTGGGATTCAATCTTATAGCTCCAGATGATTAGCCTAGGCCTCAAGATTACTAGCCTTGTGACATTCCCCTGGCTGTCTCACCTCATTTAGGGGGCAGTTCATAATGTGCTGCATGCATGCCACCACTTCATGGCTTCAAGCCCTCAGAACAGCTCACCAGTGTGTATTTAAATCAGATAATGACGCATTGCACATCAGTAGCAAGAATGGGAATAAAACAATATTTCAAAAAAGTAGAAAACCAATGGATAATGATGAATATGCTGTGCAAAGCGAATCAAAATACATTACTATATAAATTTTAAAGGCCATAATGCCGACTAAAAACCTGCCCAACAGAAACTTATCGTGTAACTTTGTGCATCTATCAAGTTCTATTGTCTGTTGCTGGTGGCCCCAAACTTAACTCACAAAGATGAAAGATCCACTTGCATTTGTAAAATTCTCATCTTACTGAAAGACATACTACACAAAAAAGTGCAAACTATTCTGCAATGTATGAAAGGATAAACAAACCCTTTTTAAAAAAATATTCATCAGCTCTTTTGTGGATCTGTTGGTGGTTTATGTTTCTTCTTTCTATTTATTTTTAGCTTTAACTTCTCCTAAACCTAACCTTTTGGGCATTCCTGGTTCAACTGTACCCTCCCCTGGCCTTCCAACTACTGGACTGCCAAGCAAGCAACCTCCTTCATTGACATCGCAGGCCCCAGCACAGGCTACCGCAACAATCCCACGTCCAGCATCGGCTACCCAGCAGCAGCAACCTGAGCAACGCAAAAGCAAAGAAAATGAGAGGGCAAAAGAAAAGGAAAAAGATAAAACGGATCCTATGCCTACGGCAAACAAGGAGAAAAACGATAACAGTGCTGGCACATCCGTACCTCTTCCAGGCATGGAGTATGTGGTCGATCCAGCCCAGCTTCAGGCTCTGCAAACTGCACTGTCTTCTGATCCAACAGCCCTGCTCACCAGCCAGTTTCTGCCCTACTTTGTGCCAGGCTTTTCTCCGTACTACGCCCCACAAATTCCCGGAGCCCTTCAAGGAGGATACCTCCAACCAATGTACGGGATGGAGGGTCTCTTCCCCTACAACCCAGCATTATCCCAAGCTCTAATGGGGCTGTCACCAGGTTCTTTGCTGCAGCAATATCAGCAGTATCAGCAAAGTCTACAAGATGCCCTCCAGCAGCAGCAGAGGCAGTTGCAGCAACAGCAACAGCAACATCAGCTGCAACAACAACAATTACAGCAACAGCTACAGCAACAACAGCCAAAGCAACAGTCTAAACCAAGCCAAGTCCCCGGCCCACAACTAACAGCTTCCCCAGATAAAGAATCCGCCAAAGAATCTCCTAAAACAGAAGAGCAAGCCAGTGCTCCCAGAGAAACATCCCTTTCCAAACCAGAAGAACAGCAACAAACAGAAAGCAAAAGTACGGACTCGCTTGACCTGTTCATTGTTCCAAAGGTGCAGTACAAGTTGGTCTGTCGCAAGTGTCAGATGGTCTTCACTGATGAAGAGACAGCCATGAGCCACCTGCAGTCAATATGTTTCTTTGGTCAGTCTGTGATAAATCTGCAAGAGACGGTGCTTCGTGTCCCCACCAGCACCTACCACTGCCTGGCCTGTGATACTACACTGAGCGGGGATGAAGCTCTAAGTCAACATCTCGAGTCAACCTTGCACAAACACAGAACAATCAAACGAGCAGCAAGATACGCCAAAGAGCACGCTAGTTTATTACCTCACTCAGCCTGCTTCCCCGATCCTAACACCGCATCTACCTCGCAGTCTGCCACTCACTCTAACGACAGCCCCTCCTCCAGCCTGTCCCCCCATGCCTCCATAAAATCTTGGCCTAACATTCTTTCCCGAGCCTCAGTCAGGAAGCCCTCTTCTTTACCTTCTCTCTCCTCATCTTCAACAGTTACCTCAAGTTCATGCAGCACCTCAGGGGTTCAGACCTCTATACCAACAGACGGCTATTCAGATGAGTCTGACAGTGAGCTCAGCCAGAAGTCAGATGGCCTGGATTGTCCGCTGGAGGGTCCAAATGACCCCAGCTGCCGCAGAGACAGTAGTCTGACTAGTGTAGGAATGGACACCTTCAGATTGTAAGCTTGAAGATGGACAATATGATTAATAAAGAAAAACAAACCAATTTCAAAAAAGACTAACTGCAATTCCAAAGCTTCTAACCAAAAAAATAAAATCTTTCAGGATTGTTGTCTCATATTGATATGCTGGCAACATCTAAACCTGTTACACTGGTTGCTAGAAGGTACTATGGTTAGCTGAGCAATGACAGAAACCAGAAAGCAATGAACTGCCTCAATTTAATTACAGTGGTCTTTGAACCTGAAACCCTTTATTTCCCCAGTGCAAACATGCCCTAAGTTGATAGCACAGCAGATGTCAGCATGTACCTTATGGGATGACAATCCACCATTTACAGTTTAGATTTCTTGCTATATAAGCATTCGGATACCAATGGCTAGCTAAAATGTAATGTCTTGTATTCTCAGGTCAATAGCTCACACCTTGTTCTGTTTTCAGAATCATATTTTGCTTTTGTTTGTTTGTTTATCCTGTTTTTTTTATTTTTTTTGTTCCAGAAGAAGTTTTTTTTTCAAATGGGCAGAAAGTATTCAAAAGAGTTAAAATATTAAACACATCTAACTGGGGATTTACAAAGAATAGCTCTTCTGCTGTATAATCTGAGGGATAATTAAGCACTCCCATTGCCACCAAAACACAAGAGTGTTGAGGACTTGTAGCTGAGATAACAACGAATTTAAAAGAAAACTAACTTTCTGTATTTATGATAGATATGAACATTTTGGTGTTGAGTAGTTTGTTGCATTGGAA